>NC_089842.1:226907575-227211575 GCF_035609145.1 Eleutherodactylus coqui
CGGTACTGTATTACCACAAAATCCATAGGGCTAATCACATGGCTTTACTTTTTATGGTCATTTTTTGAAAATGCAGCATGACCTTTATTTTATGTTTTTGCCTCTGTATTTGTATTCTTTTCCTTTAGGCAAATACAGATCAATGCAGAATCAAGATAGTTGGACATAAGTCAACCCTGTGGTTAGGTCCCGTGTCTTATGCCATGAGTCCTTGTATATGTGACATAATGTACACTTACCTTTCAGTTCTGGGGGAAGTTGGTGCCCGTACTCATCTAGTACAATTTGTGCCACCAGAGTTTTACCTATAAGAAATGACAGATATGAAGGACTCTCTTGTGTACAGACATCACCAGTGCTGGATGTACAGTTATAAATATTAATTTTAATTTTTTAGTGGGCGTTTCAAAGACCTATTAAAAATGCTATACTGAGCCTCCATTGATTTCAGTGGAGCTTCTCAGACAAGCCTTTTAGCGCGGCATTTCTAACACTGTCTGTTCTATTTTAGTGTGTTTCAGCACCACATCACCAATTGCAATAATGAGGTGCATTAAAAATTCTGTTGACTGTCTTTAAAATGCCATTCGGAAATTCTGTAAAACACCTAATCTGACACATAATCATGAACTTGGGGACTAATAAGACACAGGACAGAGTCCTTCAAAGGTTCTTTTGGCCTGGAATTTATAAAGAAATAAAAGAATACTGTGAATCTTGCACCACGTCAGATGATAGCCCATGTCTCTCACTTTCGCAGACCATTAGTGCCTCTCCCTATTATCGAGGCACCATTTGAGGGAATTGGAATGAATTTAGTGAGTCCCATAATCAAGTCAGCGACAGGACATCAGTATGTTCTGGTCTTGCTAGACTATGCTACTCATTATCCTGAAGCGGTCCCTTTAAGAAATACTGCTGCTAAAAGTTTTGCATGGAAACTGTTCTATATGTTTTCCAGGACAGGGATCCCTAAAGAAATTCTTATTGCCCAAGGGACATTATTCATGTCAAAGATAATAAAAGAGCTGTGCCAACGCTTTAAAATCAAGCACCTACATATTGTGTACAACCCTCAGACAGGTGGGTTGGTTGAGAGGGCTAACAAGACTCTAAGGTTGCCTTCAGACGGGCGCTAAAATTGTGCGAGATTTGTGTGTTTTGAGACATACAAATATGAAGCCCCTTCTTTCGAATGGGGTCATGCACATGAGCAATGTTTTCCTGCATGGCACTGAAGAATTTTTAACCCTAGGGACTTGGTCTTGGTAACCATGCTTGAAAGCAAATTTCTCACTAACTGGCAAGGTTGGTGAAGTAAATTATAAAGTACTCCAGTCAGGAAAAAGAAAGCCTTGCCAGATTTACCATATTAATTTAATTGAGCCCTGTTAGGATAGGGAGTCTTTGGGTGCCTCAGGCGTTAGGAAGGAAAAGTTGCAGAACCCCATTCCTGCGGTCAAAATAGGGAAACCCTCTCAGTACGCCAATAGCGTGAAGCCAAAGGGTTCTTGTTGAGTCACACCCATATCATAAAGCAAAATAAAATAACTGAACCTGGGGTGAAGCTAAATGTCAAGCCATACAGAATATGGCACATAGAGAAGCAGTCTCTGTAAAGGTTAAGTGAGTGCTTGAGCTTGGAGTGAGTCAAAAAATGCGTGGTTAAGCCCCATTGTTTTTTTTCCCCCAAAATCAAATGACACTTGGAGATTCTAACATGACTTTAACTGATAGAGCAAAAGAGAAAACTGCTTTTTCCACCCAGTATTGTTTGTTTCAGTAAAAAAACATGCCATTTGGTTTACATAGGGCACCTGCTGCTTTTCAAAGGATGATGGACGGGATTTTGAGACCACATCATGACTATTCAGCTGCACACCTGGATTATGCATCATTTGTGATTTCAATTCGGAAAGTAATCTTTGCAAAGCATGAGTTGTCTTAGATGCCTTAGCTAAACCATTATAGTGATCACAGTGAAGAAAAAAATCCAGTGCTACTAAGTCTTAATGGTGTGATATAAGATAAAACTTACTTCACAGGGGGACTTAGATGCCATCAAGTTCCCCTCCCCCCTTAATTCTGGTATGCAAGTAGGAGATTGCTTCAGATGCTTTCCAAGAGTTTATTCCATATAAGCATACTAGCTGATATACCCAGCCTCACCTGAGTTGATTTGATACTGGTGTTCCATGGTGTTTGCAGAGTAAATTTTATGAAGTCAAGCTTACTTTAGAGTGACCGAGGAATAAAATATATATACACATAGAGGAGCATTAGATTCTCCTCAGGCTGCATGTACCGATGTCCCACTGCAGAATGTACTATCCATCCCACTCTTCTCATTAAGGACCTAAAGAATGCTTTGCGCCAAATTTCACGCTTGTACAACACCGGAAAGTTACATTAGATATGGGTGAACTTACTTTTGCAAATAGCGTTGAATAATCAAGTTGTGACTAGAGATGAGCGAGCATACTCGTCCGAGCTTGATGCTCGTTCGAGTATTAGGGTGCTCGAGATGCTCGTTACTCGAGACGAGCACCACGCGGTACTCGTCTCGATTAAACGAGCACTGACCATTGAATTCAATGGAGCCGGCAATACAGCCGGCTCCATTGAAAGCAATGGGCTGCCGGCGATCTCAGGATGAATTTTCGGGAAGGGCTTAAAAATATAAGCCCTTACCTGAAAATCATCCTAAAATGTGTAAAAATAGAAAAAAATATGTCAGCATAAAGATCGTTCTCCTCTGCCATAGCTGTAACAGCTGTAGCAGAGAAGAACAATGTTAGCCCATTGAATTCAATGGAGACGGCAATACAGCGGCTCCATTGAAAGCAATGGGCTGCCGGCGATCTCAGGATGAATTTTCGGGAAGGGCTTAAAAATATAAGCCCTTACCTGAAAATCATCCTAAAATGTGTAAAACTAGAAAAAAATATGTCAGCATAAAGATCGTTCTCCTCTGCCATAGCTGTAACAGCTGTAGCAGAGAAGAACAATGTTAGCCCATTGAATTCAATGGAGACGGCAATACAGCGGCTCCATTGAAAGCAATGGGCAGCCGGCGAGCGCGGGATGAATTTTCAGGAAGGGCTTAAAAATATAAGCCTTTACCTGAGAATCATCCTAAAATGTGTAAAAATAAAAAAAAATGTATACTCACCTTTCCGCTGCAGCTGGAGTTCAGCCGCGTCTGGCCGGCAGTTCTCCTGAACTGCTCTCTGTAGTATTCAGCAGGTGGGGATTTAAAATCCCCGCCTGCTGAATGAGCTGCCTCTGATTGGTCACAGCCTCACCAATCAGAGGCAGCTCTCACTCACACCCATTCAGAGAACTGCCGCCGGCCGCCGCTGAACTCCGTCTGCCGGGATCGGGTGAGTATATATATATTTTTTAATTTTTACACATTTCTGCCCTTCCCGAAAATTCATCCCGCGATCGCCCGCTGTATTGCCGGCTCCATTGAATTCAATGGGCTTACATCATTCTTCTCTGCCACAGCTGTTACAGCTGTGGCAGAGGAGAACGATCTTTATGCTGACAGTGCGGGGGAGGGGGGGCACTCTTGCCGCTATTGTGGCTTAATAGTGGGACCTGGGAACTTGAGATGCAGCCCAACATGTAGCCCCTCGCCTGCCCTATCCGTTTCTGTGTCGTTCCCATCACTTTCGTGAATTTCCCAGATTTTCACAAATGGAAACCTTAGCGAGCATCGGCGATATATAAAAATGCTCGAGTCGCCCATTGACTTTAATGGGGTTCGTTACTCGAAACGAACCCTCGAGCATCGCGGGAAGTTCGACTCGAGTAACGAACACTCGAGCATTTTGGTGCTTGCTCATCTCTAATTGTGACCCCTTTACTTTTCCTATTTAGGACCTAAAGAATGGTTGTGTCAAATTTCATGTTTGTACGACATCGGGAAGTTAGGGAATTAGTGGCAAGTCAGTCAGTAAGTCAATCGGTGAGGGCTTTCACCTTTATTTATATATATGAATAGATAAACAAATAACACAACAAAAATGTATAACAAAAATAACCTGGCAACACGTTTCATAGTTTTGATAAGGCTCTGGAACTCTGGAACGCTTTGCCAGGTTATTTTTTTTTACTATATGTTTTTTTTTGTTTTACTTTGTCTATTGTTTATATATGCTTATATCAAATAAACTCTTAGAAAATCCTCATATCATCTGAAGCAATCTCCTACTTGCATACCAGGATTGGAGAGGCTTGATGTCTTCTAAGTCCCCCCTGTGAAGTAACCATTAGCACTTGGTAGCACTGGATATTTTTCTTCAAATTGTGATCACCACTTTTTCACTTTGAGACCACTATCTGTCTAGCCTCAAGTGCCTCCATTGACACTCTCCCAGCTATCAACACTTGACGGGATTACGTGCTTGTGGTATATGTCGGAAGCTAACCTGGACAATAGGTGTGTAGTCCCACACCAGGTGAGTCCTCCTACACTATATATATTTATACTACCGTGCTTACTATATCCTCTTTCCTTGGAGCGCAGACACTTTTACAATATATTTTTAACCACAAAATTGGCATAGGAATAATGAAACCACAGGTTAACAAGGTGGAGGCCATACAAAATTGGACTAGGCCTTTAAATAACAAACAAGTCAGGGCTTTTCTTTGTATCATGGGATATTATCGCAGGTTTGTGCCAAATTTTGCCTCTCTAGCTCCACCATTGACTGACTTAACTAAAGATTGGAGGTCAGTAATGGGGATGTGGACTCCAGAGGCAGAGAAGGTTTTTTGGAGTCTGAAGTCTTCTTTGTGCCAACAGCCGGTACTAATCACCACTGACTTCACCAAGGAATTTCTAGTACAAAAGGGATGCTTCTGACACGGGTTTGGGTGCAGTGTTGTCTCAAATGCTAAATGGTGAGGAACATCCAGTAATGTACTTGACTTGAAAATTGTCTCCTGCAGAAAAAAATTAACCATTGTAGAAGGGGAGTGATTAACGGTTAAGTGGGCACTTAAGTCATTAAAATATTATCTCCTGGGCAGAAAGTTTTGGTTTGTTTCAGACCATGCCCCATTGACGTGGAAGAAACCGAATAAAGAGAAAAAATGCAAGGGTGACAAGGGTATTATTGTATCTTGACACCACCAGAAACTTGGGGTTTGATTGGGAGAATGCCCCTCTGGCTCCCGATTGGGTCAAGACGGGAAGGTCCTAGCAGCACAATGTGCATTGATTAGTGCCTGGGCTCCAGGCTGAGCCTGAGGGTTAGTTTTCTTCATAGGCATACATTATTAGATGTGAATGTTGCCATGTTTGGCATCATTAACATATAAGAATGTAAGGCTACGATGAAAATTAACCCTCAGGCTAAGGCTGGAGCCCAGGCACTAATCAATACACATGCCGCAGTGATCCGGCTGTCAAGTCCATGGCGCACGGCGCCTTAGTGCTCCCTGAAGCCCATTCCTCCCGCTCACAGCTCCCTTTTGTTGCCACAGGCCGCGCATGTGCTTCACCGCCGGGCGGCCGGCCGACGTCTCTGTGCTGTGTGCCAGCATCCGGCTGTCACCTCCATGACGGCTGGTGCTTCAGGGCTCCATAATCTCAGCTCCCCCGCTCTCCGGTCCCAATTGTGCCCACAGCCTGCGCCTGTGCTTCACCGCCGGTACAGCTGGCTGGCATGTCTGTGCTGCGTCCTGCTATTTATGCTGTCACCTTCGTCCTGGCTGCCGCCTCAGGGCTCCATTATGTCAGCTCCCCCCGCTCTCTGCTGGCAAACCTTTAGTGGCCTTCCAGGACCTACAGGGCAAGCAGCTGTGCAGCCAATCACGTTCAGGGGGCGTGACCCCCGTCAATCTTGACTCCACCAGCAGTACCTGGTGGCGTCAAGATACAATAATACCGGTGACAAGATGGCTCTTGTCGTTACAGAACTTGAATTTTGCTATCAAATATAGACCAGGAAGTCACAGGTTAATGCCCAGGCCTGGTCTAAAGTAAACTGTAGGATAGCCAAAACTGCCCAACCCTCCAGTCTGGAGAAGATGGAGGAGGGGATGTAGGCATCTGGCAGGAAAGGTACCCCGATGCTTAGCTGGGGTGGGATGAAAACTGCGTAAAAATGGAGCATGCTGCGGTTATTTTACCGCGCGTGCGATCCACATGCCGGGGAGAAATGACATCCGCGCTATGGATGTCATTTCCACCGCGCTATGGGCAGATTGTTGAGGGCGTGTATCTGGCTGCCAATGAGAACTTTGTGGCATGCCCTTTACCTCAGGCCATCTACACCCATAATCCTGGTGGAGACAAGATACAACAGTACCCATGTTATGTGCAGCAAGCCAGTAATACCCGCATCATGCGGTACATGTGCGACGCTGACTACCAGGAAGCTTAGTAGCTGAGTCCCCAGTAATCAGAGCGGGATTGCAGCTGTAAATTACAGCTGTGGTCCCCTTGCAACCACGGAGATGGAGCTTAGCTCTGATCCCATGATTTAACTCTTCAGATGCCACTGTCTGTATCTTGAGAGTTTAGAGAGGGCTCCCTCCTTCACCCTATCAGCACTTGTATGACTGACATCTCATACACAATGTTACCTCCATGTTGGAGCTCCTCCAGTAGAGCGTGCAGGCCGGGGGAATCCTGATGCCTCCGCAGAACATAAAGACTAACCCACAATGCTATCACAGCTTCTCTTCCTTCGTGGAAAATGTCTTGTAGTAAAGTCCGGGCCAAAGTTTTTCTATCATGTTCTAGACTCTGGTATTTCTAGAACACAACAAAGATCACACAAGTGTCCTTATACAGAGATAAATAGTGCAAAGGGTTAATACACAGCAATATCATGTCAGTCTTCTCTATGATGAGCCGGTCCAGGGAAAGATAAATGGTTGAGGAGAAAATCCTGAATCTTCAAGCAATCAGATTATTTGCCAGGATGTAATCACACCCTTATATAAAATACATCCAAAAAGTCCTCACACCCTCTCACTTTCTTACATTGTTGTTGCCTTGTGTTCCCTCATCATTCTGCACTCAGTACTCCATAATGACAAAGTGGCAACAGAATGGGAGAAATCTTTGTAAATATATTGAAAATGAAAAACTCCCATTCAGCACTGATATAAGTATTCAAACCCTTACTCAGCACTTAGTTGAAGCCCATTTGACAGTACAGTAAAACCTCTACTAACGTTTGTAATCCATCCGAAAGCAATCAGCTTTACCTGAAACTGTTGCTACTTGAGGTATTTCCATAGGAATCAATGTAAATCCAATTAATTCATTGTAGACATTCCAAAAAACACAGCAAATCACATTTAATGGAGAATAAATATGGTCTTTAATACCAAAAACAATAACAATAATAAATGAATATAAAAGACTACTGTAAAGAATAAATGAGCATTTAACATGTTATTGAACATGTTACTGTGTGTTACATAGGACTGCAGGTCACATCTATAACATCATCTGTCCTCAGCGTTATCACTGGAGGCTACGTGATAATATAGGGGCAGGAGATGAACACATGGAATCTCTGTGGGTAGAAATACAGGGAGGAAGAAATAACAAAATCCTGATAGGGGTTTTCTATAGGCCACCAAAAGAAACAGAAGAAACTGAAACCCTACTATTAAGGCAGATAGAAGAGTTGTCAAACTGCAACGAAGTAATTATCATGGGGGACTTTAATTATCCGGATATAATATGGGATAAAGAGACCGGCAAATCTCACAGGGGTGATAAATTCTTGAGAACAATTAAACATAACTACCTTATCCAACTTGTGCAGGAGCTAACTAGAGGGAGGGCCACTCTGGACTTAGTGTTAACTAACAAACCAGACCGAATAATGGGGGTACAGGTTTAGAGGCACTTTGGGAACAGTGACCACAATATAATTAACTTCCAGATGTCATTCAATAAGAAGCCTTATCAGGGAGCGACAAATAAACTAAACTTTAGTAAAGCAAAATTTGATCAGCTTAGAACTACTATCGGTAACATTAATTGGGACAACATGCTCAAAAATATCAGTACAGAGGACGAATGGGAAAAGTTTAAAAACATCCTAATTACCTTGTGTGAGCAGTTCATACACTTTAAAAAATAAAGAATACATGAAAAAAGAAAGCGTTTAAACTACTAAAACAAGAAGGCAGCGAAGAAGCGCTTAAACCAAACTCGGAAAAAAAACAAAATATGCACAAAAAAAAAGATGAAGGTTGCTTAGGTGGAGGCAGAAAGACTGATCGATAAAAAGCGCAAAAACAACCCTAAACTATTCTTTAATTATATTAACAGTAAAAGAATTTGCACTGAGAACACTGACCCTTTAACAAATAATGCAGGAGAAACCATTGAAGATGATGGAGGGAGGGAAGGCAAACCTATTAAACGGTTTCTTTTCAAGTGTATTCACAAACGAAAGGGAAATGTCACACAAGATACAGGGGAATAAAATGAACCCCTCACAAAATATTACATACCTAACAGAGGAGGAAGTGTGGAACAGGTTAAAGAAGATTAAAATCGATAAATCACCAGGCCCAGATGGAATACACCCAAGGGTTCTGAGGGAACTAAGTGATGTGATAACTAGGCCGCTATTTCTAATATTTATGGATACTATCAAGACCGGGGTTGTACCACTGGATTGGCGCATTGCTAATGTAGTTCCAATATACAAAAAGGGGACCAAAAGAGAGCCTGGTAACTACAAGCTGGTAAGTCTCACTTCAGTAACTGGAAAAATATTCGAGGGGTTTCTGAGAGACACCATCATACAATACCTCAAGGAGAACAACGGAATAACTCCTTACCAGCATGGGTTCATGAGGGGGTCGATCATGTCAGATCAATCTGATCAGCTTCTACGATGAAGTAAGTTCTAGGCTGGACCTGGGAGAGTCTATTGATCTCGTATATCTGGACTTCTCTAAAGCATTTGACACAGTGCCGCATAATAGGTTAATATACAAAAAGAGGCAGCTCGGATTGGGTGAAAACGTGTGTATCTTGGTAGAGGGTGGTAATAACTGGTTCGTACTCTGATTGGGCCATCGTCGCTACCAGGGTACCACAGGGTTCAGTATTAGGCCCCATTCTGTTCACTATATTTATCAACGACCTGATAGAAGGACTACACAGTAAAATATCAATATTTTCAGATGACACAAAATTATACAAGATAATTAATGCACCTGAGGACAATGCACGGCTACAAACGGACCTACATAAGCTTTGGGCTTGGGCAGAAAAATGTAAATGAAGTTCAATGTTGATAAATGTAAGGTTATGCACATGGGTAGGAGAAACGAATGTCACCAATATACACTAAATGGGGTACTGCTAGGGAAAAGTGATATGGAAAAAGACCTCGGGGTGCTAGTGGACTGTAGACTAATGTGGAGTAACGAATATCAGTCAGCTGCTGCAAAAGCTAATAAAGTCTTGGGATGCATTAAAAGAGGTATAGGAGCGAGTGATGAGAACATTATTCTTCCACTATATAAGGCACTTGTCAGACCCCACATGAAATACTGTGTATAGTTCTGGACACGACTACTCAGAAAAGGTTTTACAGTGCTTGAGGGGGTTCAAAGAAGGGCAATTAAATTAATACATGGAATGAGAGGACTGGAATACCCAGAGAGGCTATCAAAATTGGGATTATTTACCCTGGAAAAAAGACGGCTAAGGGACGACCAAATAACTTTGTATAAATACATTAGGGGACAATACTCTCCCATGATCTGTTTATACCCAGGACTGCGACGGTAACAAGAGGGCATCCTCTACATCGAGAAGAAAGCAGGTTTCATCACCAAAACAGAAAAGGGTTCTTTACTGTAAGAGCAGTGGGCCTGTGGAACTCTCTGCCTGAGGATGTGGTGATGGCAAAATCCATAGAGGAATTTAAGAGGGGACTAGATGTTTTTCTAGAGCGGAAGGATATTACAGGATATAAATTTTAGGTGACCAGTGGGGTTGTTGACTCGGTTGTTGATCCTTACAACAGGCTGAACTAAATGGGCATTGTCTTCATTCGACCTAACATATTATGTTACGATGTTACTGTGTTCTCTTTGGTGTCACATAGGACTGCAGGTGACATAGTTATCTGTCTTCAGCATTATCACTGTCTTCTTTGTGCTGTTACATTGAAATGCAATTGTACGTCACTGTACTGTACTAGTGTATTACCCGTTGCCGATGATTGAAGAGGGAGGGTTGCATTAGCAGCAAGAGGAGGAGGAGACACTGAGCAAGAGATTACGTGGGTTCAGCAGCAAGGTCACGTGTTATTAGAGGCAACCAAGGTTACTAGAGACAAAATTTTGGCCAAAAATAATGTCATTACTTGAAATCAGCCTCAGTAGATGTCAATGCTATCTATAGTAGTAGAGGTTTTATTGTAATTCCAGTCTCCAGTCTTCTTGGTTCCGATGCCACAATGTTCACACACCTGGATTTTGGGATTTTCTGCTCTGTCAGGTTGGGTGGAGGCCGTCTGTGGACACCCATTTTCAGGTCTCTCAAGAGAAGTCCCATTGCGTTGAGGACTCTGGCTGGGCTATAGAAAGACATTCACAGAGTTGCCCCAAAGCCCCTCCAGTATTGGCTGTGTGCTTAGGGTCATTGTCTTGTTGGAAGGTGCCCCTTTTGCCTAGTCTGAGGTCCCTTGCACTCTGGATCAGGTTTTCCTTATCTTTGTACTTTACTCGATTCAGCTTTCCATCCTCCCTGACTAGTCTCCCGTCCCCCAGCATGATGCTCAACCTCTAGGCTTCACTGTAGGGAAGGTATTGGGCAGGTGATGAGCAGCGCCTGGTTTCCCTCCACCCTAACCGGTCTCCCCTCCCCCAGTATGATGCTCCAACACCAGGCTTCACTGCAGAGATATATTGGGCAGGTGATGAGCGACGCCTGGTTTCCACCCACCATGACTGGTCTCCCCTCCCCCACCATGATGCTTCACTGTAGGGATGGTATTAGGCAGGTGATGAGCAGCTCCTGGTTTCCCTCCACCCTGACCGGTCTCCCCTCCCCCAGCATGATGCTCTACGAACAGGCTTCACTGTAGGGATGGTATAGGGCAGGTCATGGACGGCGCCTGGTTTTCTATACCTAACCAGACAGAATGCTTATAGGCCCAAAAGTTCCATCTTTGTGTCATCAGACCATCAAATCTTGTTTCTCACAGTCTGAGGGTCCTTTAGGTTCTTTTTGGTAAAATCCAGATGGCTATCATCTGTCTTAGGGTGCCTATCCACTAGCAATATATTGTCTTGCGATTCGAGAGTGAGTGCCTCGCAGTGAAGAGAAAACTCTGTGATATCGCTCAGTGTTATCAATGGGGCCAGCGGCGGCAGCAGTGTCGGCCCCATTGAAAACATAGGGAGTACATCACAGACTTCTGCCACAGCTGTGACAGCTATGGCAGAGGATTCCTTCATCACAGCTGTGGAAGAAGTCTGTGATGCTATCTCATTGCTTTCAATGGGGTCGGCACTGCTGCTCCCCCATTGAAAGCAATGGGTTGCAGGCAACCCCCGCAGTGATGATTTTCGGGGAAGGGCTTGAAATATAAGCCCTTCCCTGAAAATCATCCCTAGCTGTAAAAAAAATTGTATTTACCTAGAAGAGCCATCCAGCTCTTCTGTCTGGCCCTGGCAGTCGTCTTCAAGAGGCCGGGGATTGAAAAATCCCCGCTCCCAGAAAGAGCTGGTCTCATTGGTTGAGTGCTCAGCCAATCACAGACAGCGCTCAACCATTTAATGACAGCTGATTGGTCACAGCACTCACCCAATCACAGGCAGCATTTAGCCATTCATTGAATTCCCCAAAAAACATCACTGTGGGGGTTGCCTGCAATCCACTACTTTTAATGGGGCTGCAGCAGTGCCGACCCCATTGAAAGCAATAGGATAGCATCACAGACTTTTGCCACAGCTGTAGCAGAGAATTCCTTCATGCCCATGGTCCTCTCGGGGATGGAGGAATCCTCTGCAATAGCTGTCACAGCTGTGGCAGAAGTCCACAATGTACTCCCTATGTTTTCAATGGGGCTGGCGCTGCCAGCGGCCTCATTGAAAGCACTGAGCGGTATCGCAGATTTTTTTTTCTGCGCTGTGAGGCTTGAGAGTAAAAAATCCCAAATGAGTATGAAACCATTGAAATTCATTGGTTTCATAATCATGTGTTTTCACTCGCTCTCGCACCACAACAAAATATATCGCTAGTAGGTAGGTGCCATTACTGAGGAGACTTCTTTCTGGTTCCCCACCAAAAAGCCCAGATTGGTGGAGTTTGCAGTGATGGTTGACCTTCAGGACTTTTCTCCCATCTGAAATCTTTGGAGCTCAGCCAGAGTGACCGTTGGGTCCTTGGTCACCTCTATAACCAAGACCCTTCTTCCCCGATGACTTTGTTTGGTTGGTCCTCTGGCTCTACGAAGAATTTTTCCATGTAAGATTTATGGAGGCCGCTAGGAACTTTTAGGGCAGCAGAGATGTGTTTGTAGCTTCTCCAGATCTGCGCCTCCACACAATCCTGTCTCAGCTCTACAGGCAGTTCTTTCCCCAGAGCTAAATATCAAGTGTCATACTAAAGGGTGTGAATACTTATGTCAATGTAAAATGTTTTTTAAAAATGTACAAACAAAAAACTGAGATTTCTAAAATTCCGCTGTCACTTTGACATTCTGGGGTACTGAGTGCAGAATGATGAGAAAACACAAAGCCACAACATAATAAAATGTAAAAAATAGTTAAAGGGTCTGAAGACTTTCCAAATGCATTGCATGTGTGCAGGGAAGGGTCTTAATACTTCACCTGGATTATAAACGTTTTGGATGTTCTCCATTAGACAAGTTGCTGCCTTCCACTAAATTGAAAATAGACATCCTATTCTGTGATATGAAGCACAATTGTAATTCAGCCCCATGGAGACAACAGGACGGCATCCGGACTAGTATGCTTCCAAAACACATGGGGCCCTTGTATACAATACTGGTGGTTCATCTCCTCTCACCTCAACATCTGGGATATTTCGGGAGCTCAGTTGATCCAAGAGAGAAATGGGACTCAAGTTCTCCATAATGTGGTGCAGATCATCATGGAAATATTCATGTATCATCCTGACTGCATGGTCTTCATACTGACAAAGCTGCTGGTGAAACTGCCGGGTCTCATCATCGTCATCTAGGAAATTAAGGAGATAAAAGAATGATACATTCAAGAACCTGCAGAGGACTGACGGCGTCTCATGTATAATATTCTTGTCAACTAAAGATAAATTCCCCTGTAATTTACCAGCACAATTAGGCGGTAATTACATGGAATATTTCTTCTTTGAGCTTCGTATTTGTATACATGTAGATAAGTAGCACATCTCAGTCGCCCGTGGGAATGGGCTCATAACTATAAACACACTGAAGTCTTTGTTAGGTGCTATTAGCTACACAGCACAACATCTTCACCACTGCGTGTTCGTCTCCATAATGTGTTACCCTAAACTAGCACAGAATATTCTGATGACAGATTAGTAATAGAGGGGTGTCCTCTGCTCAGGATGCTTATATCTTCATCAGAGTGTAGACTGGTTTTAAAGAGATTCTTGACCCGGGTATGCTAGAGTCACATCCGCTGTGACCCATCCCACCATATCACTGTATCCCCACGAATAAATAGACTGAGACCATATTACTTTTGGATATTTTGGCCACAGCAGACATTTTATTTAATCAAATAACCAAACATATCAAACCACTTTTATATACGGATAGGAGGTCCTTGGAGCCACAAAGGTCTGGTGCTTAAACACATAAAACCTAACCTTGCCTCCAATCATACACCTGGCTCAGAGACACCACTACCCCCCCTTCTCCCCCGCCATTCCCTATCGGAGGCTAGAATATCAAAAATGATCCAGGCTTACCCCGGGATCCCTTCCCTGGCTTTACCCGAAGCACTATACCTAACCACACTGAAAGACAAGTCTTTAAATGTGAGGCCATACCCATCAAACTCCCTCTACTCTGTACAAAAATCTACCTCCAAGGACCCACCACCAGCTGCTACGACATAAAAAAACACAGATTCCCAATTGTATTTCCCAACCTTCTATAATGAATTTACAAGTTCTCAATCCTCTCTAAAAGGGAGGGTGGGTGGGATTCTTCTTCTTGGTAAAATGGTGCTCCCACTCAAAACCCCCCTTATATCACCTCACTCCTCCTAATTACTATATCCCTATGTAGTGGCCCGAAACATATATTCTTCGCCCCTCCATAAATCTCATGCATGCAATGTCTTGTGTAGATACACTGTGCAGAAACTGTCCTGTCATTTGTTATGTGTATTGCACAGCTGCAGTGGATGAAGAGTTAATGTCTGTGAATGTATCCTTCTCATGTCATGTGGTATGTTTGGAGTCTATAAACATTAGTGATTGAGTGTGATAAGTAGTTCTTCAGAGATTGTTCGTCGGGAGTTCTTCAGAGTGCCAGCCACATGGGGGTACCTTCAACCCTCATGTGGTAAAGAGAATGGAAGAAAGGTATCTTCAGGACATCAATGTGAAGAGCCAGTAGTGAGTGAGTAGAGAGTGTGTGAGAGAGAAAGAGAGAGGGAGAGAGAGTGAGTACAAAGACGAGCCCAAACTATTGTGTAGAGGTACTGTGTCCAGAGATTATCTGTGAAGAGTCTGCCCCTTCCCTTTTTCCAGGAGCTGTCCCGGACAGATAACTAGGACTGTTGGTCCAGTGTCATCCTGAGTATAACCCTTCCAGGAGTGGTTCGGTACAAGTCCTACAGTATAGATTTAAAACTCAAACATAACACTAGAGCCCTCTGACATGTTTTGCCAGACGACTGGCATATTCAGGGGTATATGGAGCTATAGATGTAGCGCCCTGCTGTAACAGACATATATATCAGTAAGTGGCGTGAACAGTATCATTCCCACCACCAATCAGCTGTATGAGAGACAGAATGATCAACCAATTGTGGCTCTGGGTGTAATGCACAGACATTTGTGTAAGGACCAATACGAGAATCAGTGTGTGACAGCCAATAGAGGAACACATTACATTCAGCCAATGGGAGACACTTGCCAAAGTACTATCTGTGCTCGTCAGTCAGAGTAAGCTCAGTGAATTGAAACAGTCTTCACAATGCAGATGCATTCCCAATGTTCCTCAGCCAGAGCATGCTCAGTATATCAAAATGACCCGAATAAATAAAATTCTCCGCAAGGCCTAAATGTAAGTATAGTTTACACTATCATAACCAAGCGAGCAATACTGGTGCGATGTCTCAGAGTATGCGCACTCATTTTCCTACTTTAATGTGCCAAAATAAATTATATCCCTACTTACTGGTTTACAGTCATAGCGGCATAAAGCCGACAGATGGATAAATAATTAAGTGAAAACCATTTAGAAATATGCAACTTAAATAGATATATATCCCGATTCCACTAAATAAAGAGTGAGCGCATCTCAACGTATTACTACTCCATAGTATTGAATCTCAAAATGGACATTTAAATAAATGCCCCAAAAGAGAAACCCTCACTCTGCCCCAAGGGTGTTTTGTTTTCAGGCAAAAAAATCCATCTTGCCTTTTCTTTTGACAGAATAGCATCTAAATTGCCCTTCCTCGGGCCCAACTAGACATGGCATATGCCACAGAACCTTAAGCTACCAATTTTTTACAAGCAGAAAGGACATATCAGCAGAAAAACACTATAGAGGATTGCGGCATTAGGAAGGAGGGCCAAGGTGGGTTATTCAGGAAGGGGCACCGTGGTGTGGACACAATATACCAACAGAAGGGAAGAGTTCACCCAATAGTAAGCAAGTTATGCCTCATCTGGGGGAAATCTATATATATAAAGACAAAAGCCCTCACTGACTGACTCACTGACTCACTGACTCACTGACTGACTGACTGACTGACTGACTGACTGACTCGCCACTAATTCTCCAACTTCCCGATGTCTTAGAAACATGAAATTTGGCACAAGCATAGATTATGTCCCAAATAGGAAAAGTAAAGAGGTCCCAACTCGATTATTTAATTCTAAGCGCAAAAGAATTAGCATCCAAATTTTACCTACGTAATCTAATTCTCTCACTTCCTGATGTCATTTTATATAAAGGAAACGTCGCATGATTACCTCCATGTTGTGTTTCCTGGGTAATGCAAAGAACCATGCAAAATGGTGAACATATTTTTTTCCTCAGTATCTCCAAAGTAACCACGACTTCATAAGATTTTCCGTGTGAACACCAGATAAACACCAGTACCAGATTAACTCGGACGATGCCGGGTATATCAGCTAGTAAAGAGGTCCCAACTCGATTATACAATTCTAAGCGCAAAAGAATTAGCGTCCAAATTCTACGTACAGAATCTAATTCTCTCACTTTCCAAAGTTATAGAAACTTAAAATTTGGCACCGGCATTGATTATGTCATACATAGGAAAAGCCACTGGGTCCCAACTCGATTATTCAATTCTAAGTGCAAAAGAACTAGCTTCCAAATTTTACGTACAGAATCTAATTCTCTCACTTCATGATGTCATAGAAACTTGTAATTTGGCACAAGCATTGATTATGTCATAAATAGGAAAAGCTAATGGGTCCCAACTCGATTATTCAATTTTAAGCGCAAAAGAATTAACGTCCAAATTTTACGTACGGAATCTAATTCTCTCACTTCCTGATGTCATAGAAACTTGAAATTTGGCACGAGCATAGATTATGTCCAAAATAGGAAAAGTAAAGAGGTCCCAACTCGATTATTTAATTCTAAGCGCAAAAGAATTAGCATCCAAATTTTACCTACGTAATCTAATTCTCTCACTTCCTGATGTCATTTTATATAAAGGAAACGTCGCATGATTACCTCCATGTTGTGTTTCCTGGGTAATGCAAAGAACCATGCAAAATGGTGAACATATTTTTTTCCTCAGTATCTCCAAAGTAACCACGACTTCATAAGATTTTCCGTGTGAACACCAGATAAACACCAGTACCAGATTAACTCGGACGATGCCGGGTATATCAGCTAGTAAAGAGGTCCCAACTCGATTATACAATTCTAAGCGCAAAAGAATTAGCGTCCAAATTCTACGTACAGAATCTAATTCTCTCACTTTCCAAAGTTATAGAAACTTAAAATTTGGCACCGGCATTGATTATGTCATACATAGGAAAAGCCACTGGGTCCCAACTCGATTATTCAATTCTAAGTGCAAAAGAACTAGCTTCCAAATTTTACGTACAGAATCTAATTCTCTCACTTCATGATGTCATAGAAACTTGAAATTTGGCACGAGCATTGATTATGTCAGAAATAGGAAAAGCTAATGGGTCCCAACTCGATTATTCAATTTTAAGCGCAAAAGGATTAACGTCCAAATTTTACGTACGTAATCTAATTCTCTCACTTCCTGATGTCATAGAAACTTGAAATTTGGCACGAGCACTGATTATGTCATACATAGGAAAAGTTAATGGGTCCCAACTCGATTATTTAATTCTAAGTGCAAAACAATTAGTGTCAAAATTTTACGTACGTAATCTAATTCTCTCCCTTCCTGATGTCATTTTATATAAAGGAAACATTGCATAGTTAACTCCACATGGTGTTTCCTGGGTAACGCAAAGAGCCATGCAAAATGCTGAACATATTTTTTTCCTCGGTATCTCTAAAGTAACCACGACTTCATAAGATTTTCCGTGTGAACACCAGATAAACACGAGTACTAAATTAACTCGGGCGAAGCTGGGTATAACAGCTAGTACAATATAAATGGCAGCTTTCTAAGTAAGCTAAACTGATTGGGGAAAGGGAAATTTCACCCTAGCACATTATAACGTTGCTAACTAGCCTGTCCCTCGATGGTAAAAGTGAGGTGGCAATTAAGAGATGTTTAATACAATAAGCCTCAGCAGCACTAAAATGGAGCTGAAATCGTAAGCATACTGAATCAAGAACAGTAACTTAACCAACTGATGACTTCACCAGGGGCATGGACCGGACCAGAAGTCTACCTAGCAGGGGGATAACCGGTGTCCTCTGACAGGAGGGTCTGGAATTATTATACTACAAAAAAGGTTGATTAGCCGGCTGGAGAACTAACCTCCCAACCACCCAATAAGTCCCCACAGCAACAGACCCATGTTTACACATCGGCACCAAGCGCTAAGGTTGTGATGTCAGCAAGGACCCACCTCAGTGTAATGGCCGTCACGCTGCAGCAACGACCTCAAGTAATTAATGTCTGCACAAAAGGACACTGAGTTACTGAGTTCAAAAGTGTCATTTAAATTCTTATGCCACTCCCACATGGCTGCTTTTTTCCATGATTAGCACGGCGTCCCTGATTTCAATGGGGCCTCGGAGACCTTGCACGAACGCTGCGTTTCTAACACCACGATTTTCGAGTGTTGTCTGTTCCATTTCACGCGTTTTAGTGCTTTTTAAGGCACCTCATCACCCATCACAATGATGAGCTGCGTTAAAAAGCGGTGCCAAACTCTGTGACCTGTGTTCAAAAGCGCTGCTCAATATCGCGGTTAGAATGGATTTACCCCCCCCCCCCCATCCACAGCAGGGGAAGAAATGAGTGTAACTACATACAATCAAACCTCTAGTGTCGTTGGTAATCCGTCCGAAAGCAATCGGCAAAAATTGAAACCAATAAAACTCGAGGCAATTATTTCCATAGGAATCAATGTAAATCCAATTAATTCATTCTAGACATTCCAAAAATCACACCAAACCTCATTTAATAGAGAATTAATATGGTTTTTAATACCAAAAACAATAGCAATAATAAATGGATATAAAATTAAAAAATAGTTTTATGCATACTCATTTTTCCATCTATCATTTTTCTACATATACCAATGTACTAAGGTGTTATATATATATATATATATATATATATATATATATATATATATATATATATATACAGTGTATATATATATATATGACTATTTTTAACCCGTATGAGTTATATAACGAATACATATATTTTTGTCCCTTTTTTCTTCTTCTCTCCTTCTACCTCCCACTCTGCCTTCTAATGTGTATTTTATAGCCTGTATATTTTAAACACCAGCTGAACTGACGAAGGGGTTATCCCCGAAACGCGTTTTCATAAGCTGATCACGTACTTTATTAAATAAAAGGAGAAGTTTCACATACCTTTGGTCACTTCCTATTTGCTGAAATCTGCAGTGCTGCGCCATCTCCATTGCCAGTTTTTTTCTATTCTCTTACTCTATCACGCCCACCCAGGTGGTGCGTCATCTGGTCAGGCAGCACCTCCATTATTGAAGTTACCACTTCTGTTCTGTTGCATAGGACTGCAGGTCACATCTACTACATCATCTGTTCTTAGCATTATCACTGTGTTCTCTGTGCTGTTACATAGGACTGCAGGTGGCATCATTATCTGTTCTCAGCGTTATCACTGTGTTCTCTGTGCTTATATATACAACTGGAGGTGACATCATTATCTGTCCTCAGCGTTTTCACTGTGTTCTCTATGCTGTTACATTGGATTGCAGGTGACATCATTATCTGTCCTCAGCATTATCACTGTGCTCTCTGTGCTGTTACATAGGACTGCAGGTGACATCATTAACTGTCCTCAGCGTTATCCCTATGTGTTATCTGTGGTGTTACATAGGACTGCAGGCGACATCACTGTGTTATCTGGGTAAACATGGCCACTTACATTACACTATAGTACTGTTTTACTAGCGCCCACAGCGAAGCTGGAAAAGGGTGGGGAGTGTTTCAGCATCAGGAGGAGGAGATGCTGAGCAGGGGATCACGTGGGTCACGTCGGCAGGGAGACCATTTGGGCCAGCGGCCGCCAATGAAACTAGAGGCAAAATTCTGGTTTGATAGATCAGCGAAACTGGAAACCAACTAAACTAGAAGACTATGAAACTAGAGGTTTTGACTGTAAATGATAGCTTTAAACTCAGCGTCCCTTCTTCTATGCAGTCATCACTCTTTATTGCACCTCTCATCGGAGGTAACAGTGCAGTGGTCCAGAACACCATCCTGGTCCCCTCCATAAATGTCATATATGTTTTGTCCTATGTAGGTGGCGTCACAAGTGATAAGAACTACTACCCCCCCCCCCTTCTTATCCCGTTTATTGGCACTCCCTGTTATAGGGCTGTCTAAGCTGAGCTGCAATCCTGCTCTAGCCTTGGCTATGTGTCATCCCTCCGGGACCAGAGCCTCGTAAGTGCCGCCGTGACAAGCCAGCACTTATCCCTCCCAGCTCTTCACGTTGGCCAGGTGCCCAGGGTCACCCCTCTGGGGTGTTGCATCAGATTAAAGTCCCATTTACAGGGGATGACTTGTTAGGCACAGATACAGGACAGGTCGTCCCAGCGAGAATCATTCCTCTGCTTTTACACAGGAACGAGCATCACTAGTGAATGGAGGCGGAAGGAGTTAGGAAACGTTCCAATCAATCTGTCTACATTCACAGTAAACAGGCAGTGGTTCATAAGTAACCACCTGCCTGTTTAGAAGGGCCAATCCACCGTTCATTTTATTACATGCAGAAACTGGATGAATGAGAAGCAAGCAAATTCTTGTTTGTCGTTCAGTCGGGGCATGTGTTTACACTGGACGAAAATTATACAGATTCTCACTGGACATGGGAATCTGAAAGATATATATATATATACCCATGTAAAAGTCTTCTCCTTACCAAGGCAAGAAATTGTGTGAATTATACGTATGTGGTGGGATCATTTATGGAATACAGTAATGGGAGGGAAAAGAAGAAGAGGAGGCGTCCTTACCATCTCTAACACTCATTCCTGAACCCTGGAAGATAATGCGACCCTGCAAGATGAAAACATAATTACATTTACAGGTAAGAAAAAAACTGTCCAGGTTTTTCTTTAACCCCTTAGTGATCACGCAATCGTGACCTGCTATCTCCCTCCATACATTGCAGGTGTCAGCTGTTTATTATAGCTGACACCTGCGGGCAACAGCCCCGTTCGGCCGCACGGCCGATCAGGACTGTTAACCCTTTAAATGCCGCTGTCAAATCTGACAGCGGCATTTAAATCCCCTGAACAATGTTCGGGGTTCCCTTACGGCCTCTCCGTAGTGAGATCTGGAGAGCCGTGTGGGTGTCATGGCAACCGGGGTCCTTCTGAAAAACCCCAGGGCTGTCATGACAAAATGCCTATCAAGCCACCCCATGGGTCAGAATACAGTATGATGTAATGCTATAGCATTACATCATACTGCATAAGAGGTCTAAGCATCGCTAGTTGTAGTCCCCTAGGACGACTAAAAGAAAAAGTAAAAATAAGAACAATAAAGTTTTATCAATTATTAAAATAATAATAATAATAAAAGTTAAAAAAAAAACCTTTTGCCATATTTACAATAAAAAATATAAATAATAAAACAAAAATACATATTTGGTATCGCTGCGTCTGTAAAAGTCCGATCTCTGGTTTCTCTTTTCTCTTCTCCATTCTACTCGACTACCACCACCTAGCTCCACCCCCACTCTGCCTGTTACAAACTCCACTAACCAATCCCCACACTAGACAGGAAGGTAGAAGAGAGAGTTAGGAAACATTTCTGCCAACTCATGCAGCATTAGTGGGAAAACCCACTAGACATTACCCCTTAATGACCCAGACAAGGCCAATACACATAACATAACACAACAGCCATACACGTACATCCATATATACACATAGACACTCTACAGGAATTAGCTATGGCAGTGCTGTGGGACCCCAACTCTGGGTACTACAGTGGCATTCTGTCATTAATATGCCTCAATACGCACGCAGGTCTAAATAGTCTGTGGATGCATGGAGCGGCGGCTTTGTAGACAGACAGAATGGGAATGGCGAGAAAGGTAAGTATAAGAAAGGAATCCCCAGATTAGCATCACAAATCCTTAGAGCCCATTAATTTAACTTCTGGGGTGCGCAGGACATCACAGAATTCATTTAAAATACCCTGGAGTTTATTAAAAAGACACAGCTATAGTAATACATTTCGCACTTTTTGGCTGTCTGTGCAACAGATATAGAATCTACTGCTGTCATTTAGGGTGTACATTTTAGTAAATTTGATTGTCAATGGAAGGCCCCTCCAACAAACCCCACTCACCTTTCACAGAAAACCCTAAACTTTTCTTGTCAGTTTTGAAAAGTGGTGACAGGCTGAAAAATTGCAAATTTTATGGTGAGTACTAGAGACGAGCGAGCACGCTCGTCCGAGCTTGATGCTCGTTCGAGCATTAGAGTGCTCGAGATGCTCGTTACTCGAGATGAACACCACGCGGTACTCGAGTCAATTCCATTTCTTTCCCCGCATGTTTAGCGCCATTTTCTGGCCAATAGACATGCAGGGAAGGCATTACCACTTCCTCCTGTGACGTTCCAGCCCTATCCCACCCCACAGCAGTGAGTGGCTGGAGAGATCAAGTGATCGCGGAGTATTTAAAGCGGTCCCGCCCGCGGCTCGCCTCAGACACACACTGGGAGAGATTAGGGAAAGTGCTGCTGCTGATATAGGGAAAGTGTTAGTGTAGGATCCTGTCCTCAAGAACCCCAACGGTCCTTCTTAGGGCCATATCTGACCGTGTGCATTACTGTTGTGGCTGGCTGGGAGCAGTTTTGCACAATTTTTTTTTTCATATCGTGCAGGCCATTACAGGCTGTGCAGGCCATTACAGCTATAGCGTTGTCAGTCTGCAGTCTATTATACAGAGTATAGGGAAAGTGGTAGTGTAGGATCCTGTCTTCAAGAACCCCAACGGTCCTTCTTAGGGCTACATCTGACCGTGTGCATTTTACTGGGTGGCTACTGGGAGTTGTAGTGCTTGCATTTTAGTTGTACACAGCTAGGCCTGTTTGCAGCCTTCCGTAATAATTTTTTCTGGCTGGAGTGCACGTTAAAATACCGCTATCAGCGTGAAAGTGGACGCAAATAATTCAATACTTATTTATACCGTTCTGTGTCTGCAGTGAATTAGACCAACAGCGTACTGCCGCAGCCACTTCTACAGGGAAAGTGATATACACTATACAGCCTCTATCCTCTGTCCAAGAAAAACAAAAGCTCCTTCGTTGGGCTGCATCTGACCGTGTGCATTTTACTGGGTGGCTGCTGGGAGTTGCAGCTAGGCCTGTTTGCAGCCTTCCGTAATATTTTTTTCTGGCTGGAGTGCGCGTTAAAATACCGCTCTCAGCGTGAAAGTGGACGCAAATAATTCCATACTTATTTATGCTGGTCTGTGTCTGCAGTGAATTAGACGCACAGCGTAGGGCCAGAGCCACTTCTACCGGGAAAGTGATATACACTATACAGCCTCTGTCCTCTGTCCGAAAAAAACAAAAGCACCTTCTTAGGGCTACATCTGACTGTGTGCATTTTACTGGGTGGCTGCTGGGAGTTGTGGTGCTTCCATTATACTACTGCGCAGCTACGCCTGTTTGCAGCCTTCTGTAATTTTTTTTTTTCTGGCTGGAGTTTGCGTTAAAATACCGCTCTCAGCGTGAAAGTGGACGCAAATAATTCCATACTTATTTATACCGTTCTCTGTCTGCAGTGAATTAGACAGCGGTCTCACCGCCAAACAGTACTGTAATACTGTACTCAGCCGCTGTGCAGAGCGTCTCACAATACCATTTCCGTTGGTGGGGTTGAGATCGCCGCAGTTACCAGCACTATCCACTAGCTATACAGTCTTCTCCCACTTCACACAGCCTCTATAATCTACAAGTCTCTGCGAGCAGTAAATTACCCCTAGGTATCAGCGCAGTCACAGCATAGAGCCTCCGCTATCTAGAATTCTCTGTGTGCGGTGAATTAAGCCCCAGTTGTCAGTGCTATACCGTGGGGTAATTTATTTGGCCCCTGCTCTATCCGTAATCCGCCATGATAAGGAGTAGGGGTAAGGGTCGTGCCGTCCCAGTCCCAGCCCTACACCAGCACGTCTCCCGCAACATATATCGTGCCCTCACCAACACGGTTACTGGGAAGGTCCACTTAACCATGGACACGTGGACAAGTACTGGCGGGCAGGGCCACTATATCTCCCTGGCGGCACATTGGGTGAATTTGGTGGAGGCTGGGACCGAGTCAAAGCCTGGGATCGCTCACATCCTACCCACTCCCAGAATAGCGGGTCCTACCTCAGTGCTGGTATCTGAGGCGGTCTATGCCACCTCCTCTAAACCCTACCCCTCCTCCTCCTTCTACGCAACCTCTACCTCTCAATTAAGAAGTGTGAGCAGCACGTCGCCAGCAGTCGGTGTGGCGTGGCGCGGCAGCACAGCGGTGGGCAAGCGTCAGCAGGCCATGCTGAAACTACTCAGCTTAGGTGACAAGAGACACACGGCCCCCGAACTGTTGCAGGGTTTGACAGAGCAGACCGACCTTTGGCTTTCACAGCTGAGCCTTCAGCGGGGCATGGTCGTCTGTGACAACGGCCGTAACCTGGTGGTGGCTCTGCAGCTCGGCAGCCTCACACACGTGCCATGCCTGGCCCACGTCTTCAATCTGGTGGTTCAACGGTTTCTGAAAAACTACCCGCACTTGTCTGACCTGTCGGCAAGGTGCGCCGCGTCTGCGCACATTTCCGCAAGTTCACCACGGACGCTGCCACCCTGAGGACCCTGCAACATCAGTTTAATCTGCCAGAGCACCGACTGCTGTGCGACGTGCCCACATGGTGGAACTCTACGCTGCACATGTTGGCCAGGCTCTATGAGCAGCGTAGAGCAATAGTGGAATACCAACTCCAACATGGGCAGCGTAGTGGTAGTCAGGCTCCCCAATTCTTTACCGACGAGTGGACCTAGATGGCAGACATCTTCCTCGTAAACTTTGAGGAGTCTACCCAGATGGTGAGCGGCGATGCTGCAATCATTAGCATTACCATCCCGCTGCTATGCCTGCTGAGAAGTTCGCTGCAAGGCATAAAGGCCGACGCTTTGCGGTTGGAACAGGAGACGGGGGATGACAGTATGTCGCTTGACAGCCAGACCACCCTCATGTCTATATCTCAGCGCGATTTGGAGGAGGAGCAGGAGGAGGGGGAAGAGACAGCTGGGCACACTGCAGAGGGTGCCCATGCTGCTTGCCTCTCATCTGTTCAGCGTGTATTGGCTGTGGAGGAGGAGGATCCTGAAAGTCATCTTCCTAGTGAGAACAGCCATGTCTTGCGTACTGGCACCCTGGCACACATGGCTGACTTCATGTTAGGCTGCCTTTCTCGTGACCCCCGCGTTAGACGCATTCTGGCCAACACGGATTACTGTGTGTACACCCTTCTCGACCCACGGTACAAGGAGAACCTTTCCACTCTCAGAAAAGGGGAACGAGAGTGATGCAATACCACAGGGCCCTGGTGGACAAAGTGATGCTAAACTTTCCATCTGACAGCGCTAGTGGCAGAAGACGCAGTTCCGAGGGCCAAGCAGCAGGGGAGGTGCGGAGATCAGGCAGCATGTTCAGCGCAGTCAGGGGAACACTCTCCAAGGCCTTTGCCAGCTTTATGGCTCCCCAGCAAGACTGCGTCACCACTCCCCAGTCGAGGCTGAGTCGGAGGGAGCACTGTAAAAAGATGGTGAGGGAGTACATAGCCGATCGTACCACCGTACTCTTGTACCCCTGAAAATTAGTGTACTCTTGGTACACTAATATTTCTGGCCCTCGCCTATACTCTTAACTAACTAATTTTTCCGGCCTTCGCCTACAGTCATGGTACCCCAATTTTCACGGGTTCGCCTATACTCTTGCTACAGAAATTTTACTGGGGTCTGACTATACTTCTGCTACATAAATGTTACTGGGGTCTGCCTAAACTTCTGCTACAGAAATGTTACAGGGGTCTGCCTATACTTCTGCCACATAAATGTTACAGGGGCCTGCCTATACTCCTGCTACAGAAACGTTTCAGGGGTCTGCCTATACTTCTGCTACATAAGTGTTACTGGGGTCTGCCTATACTTCTGCCACATAAATGTTACAGAGGTCTGCCTATACTTCTGCCACATAAATGTTACAGGGCTCTGCCTATACTTCTGCCACATAAATGTTACAGGGGTCTGCCTATACTTCTGCTACAGAAATGTTACAGGGGTCTGTCTATACTGTTACTACATAAATGTTACTGGGGTCTGCCTATACTTCTGCTGCAGAAATGTTACTGGGGTCTGTCTATACTTCAGCTACAGAAATGTTACAGGGGTCTGTCTATACTTCAGCTACAGAAATGTTACTGGGGTCTGCCTATACTTCTGCCACATAAATGTTACAGGGGTCTGCCTATACTTCTGCTACAGAAATGTTACAGGGGTCTGTCTATACTGTTACTACATAAATGTTACTGGGGTCTGCCTGTACTTTTGCTACAGAAATGTTACTGGGGTCTGCATATACTTCTGCCACATAAATGTTATAGGGGTCTGCCTATACTTCTGCTACAGAAATGTTACATGGGTCTGCCTATACTTTTGCCACATAAATGTTACAGGGGTCTGCCTATACTTCTGCTACAGAAATGTTACTGGGGTCAGTCTATACTGTTACTACAGAAATGTTACAGCTGTCTGCGTATTGTCCTGCTACAGAAATGTTACAGGGGTCAGCATATACTTCTGCCACATAAATGTTACAGGGGTCTGCCTATACTTCTGCTACAGAAATGTTACTGGGGTCTGCCTATACTGCTACAGAAATGTTACAGGGGTCAGCCTATACTTGTGCCACGTAAATGTTACAGGGGTCTGTCTATACTTCTGCTACAGAAATGTTACTGGGGTCTGCTTATACCTTTGCTACAGGAATATTACAGGGGTCTGTCAATACTATGGGTGCACTAAGTCTTCCCATCGCGGTGTTCTACCTATCTGGCACTAATACACTGACTGACTAGGGCATGAATTGTGGGCCAAGGCCAACATGTATTTTCTCTCGTGTTACCACAGTTATCCGCGGTCCTGGTTTGGGCCAAACAAGAGGAGCGATACTGCACAAATCAGACATTCACAGCTGCACTAGCATCGAAGTCTGCTCTATGCCCACGATTGCTGAGGGTTTGTGCAGAGGCCTATGTCCTCGGCGCAGTAAAAGTCTGCCATGTTTGGGCACTCTGATTTCTTCATGGTTCCTGTCTTGGGTTGCCTAGGACCCACTTATGCTGTGGGTGCACACAGACTTCCCATTGCAGTGTTTTACCTATCTGGCCCAAACAAAATCACTCACTGACTAGGGCATGAATTGTGGGCCAAGGCCAACATGTCTTTTCTCTCGCGTTACCACAGTCACCGGGGCACTGCTTTGGGCCAAACAAGAGGAGCGATACTGCACAAATGGGACGTTCACAGCTGCGCTAGCATCGGAGTCTGCTCTATGCCCACGATTGCTGAGGGTTTGTGCTGAGGCCTATGTCCTCGGCGCAGTGAAAGTCTACCATGTTTGGGC
The DNA here is from genome assembly GCF_035609145.1 of Eleutherodactylus coqui. Classification (NCBI taxonomy): domain Eukaryota; kingdom Metazoa; phylum Chordata; class Amphibia; order Anura; family Eleutherodactylidae; genus Eleutherodactylus; species Eleutherodactylus coqui. The sequence continues at coordinate 226,935,115 of NC_089842.1, forward strand.
ACTCTGATTTCTTCATGGTTCATGTCTTGGGTTGCCAAGGACTCACCTATGCTGTGGGTGCACACAGACTTCCCATAGTGGTGTTTTACCTGTCTGGCACAAAGTCACTGACTGACTTGGGAAGGGTGCAGAGTGCAGATGGCTTTCCCCTTGCGTTGGCGATGAGGTATCCGGCCCCCAAACAGAATGAGTAGTGTGTGGACACATGGAGTCCCCATTGCTATGTCACTCGCAGCACCTTGGGCCACACAAGGTGTTTGCTGGGACCGAGCCTGACCCTGGGCCCGCTCACATACTTCCCACACAGAGTATTGCTGCATTGTGGAGATGTGTAGAAGTGCTGGGCTGGCAGCGGACTCCCCTTTATGCCCATGTTTGTGGCTGCTGACAATTTTGAGGTGGCACGGGATTGGAATGATGATCGTACGTCAATTTATCATCGATTCTCAACAGCATTGTGGGCTATCGCCCCGCTCCTTTCACAGAGGGTCGCTGCCTGGCCCTGCCAACCCTCTGGAGTGTGTGACTCTGGTTCCTCCTCATCGCACTTAGAAATAGACATGAGGGTGGTGTAGCTATGAAGCGAGCGTTTGGCATGAGGGCAGCTGAAGGCTGGGCAGGAAAACTTTTGTGTGCGCTGTGGACGCAGGGTCGTGTAGGGGGTTGGGCAGCATGTAACCCAGGAGAAGAGGCAGCGGTGTCACCCACAGGCAGTGATTTCCTTGGTTGCAGGTAGTGTGGTGCTTAGCTAAGGTGTGCCTTGCTAATGAGGGTTTGTCGGAAGTAAAAATTGTTAGGTGGGGGCAGACTCTAGCCCCTATTGTGGTTTAATAGTGGGACCAGGGAGCCTGAGATGCAGCCATGCATGCTGCCCCTGCCCTTCCCTATCCGTTTCTGTGGTGTTTCCATGACTTTCAGATGTTTTCCAGTTTCACAAGTGAAGACCTACGCGGAGCATCAGTAATATACAAAAATGCTTGGGTCGCCCATTGACTTCAATGGGTTTCGTTACTCGAAACGACCTCTCGAGCATCCCGAAAAGTTCGACTCGAGTAACGAGCACCCGAGCATTTTGGTGCTCGCTCATCTCTAGTGAGTACCAAAGTTTATGACTTTTGCACCACAAAACTGATAAAGATGGCTTGATAAATCCCCTAGGTGGTTCAGGTTTATGACTTGCTGTAGTTATATAACCCCAGCGTCTCTGTCTGCTGTGTATTTATGATGTTTTTTTCATTAACTTGTATGGTCAATAGTAATGGCCTAAGATTGGCTCTTCCTGGAAGTTTGTGACGCCTCCTATAACTGATTAGTGTTGTTAATACCCTTATTATAAAACAGGTGACACTTCATATTAGCACATAAGAGATGAGGGTCTTACCTAAGATCCGAGCACAGGGTGTAGAAATAGCGGATCTCCAGGAAAGAGAAAACTCCTAGTGCAAAAGCAGGAAGTAACCTCTACAAGATATTTTCACTTTTGGTTTCCTGTGCTTTTAACCCTATATTGCACAAGTGACAGTTTATTTCTTATAGATGTCAGGCTGCTCTCTCTCTCACAGACTCATTACTTCCCCTTCACGTCTCCCATCCTCCCCATAAAAATCAATGCTTAGTCTAAAGTCCCTTTAACACAGGCTGATCAGCCAAATGAATGTTAGGAATCAGGAAGGAGAGAGCAAATTCTTTTCTATCTGTAAAATAAGTGTTATTTGCACACAAATTCTTGCTCAGGTTATAACAGGACTCATGATGATCTTGTATTAAAGTGGAGATATATTGTCATGTTCTGAAATCTGTGCAGTAGTCATTGATCTGCTGGGCAGTCTTGAACATATCAGTGGGAAAGCATTGCAAGAGGTAATTTTGACATTCACCCTCACTTGAGAAAAGGAGCGGTTTGACCATAGGCTCTACATGAAGAAATCCTCATAGGCTGATCAGTTCATGGGCCGGTCTGGATGGGCAGAGCTGGCCAGTGGGCTCACTGCAGTTGTATTAGGGTTCACGCAGGGCCCCGCTCTCCAGTGGGGAGGGAACAGATTGAGACAACAAGAAGGGGGAAAGACAGTATTATTTAAACGGCCAGAAACCTTCTCCAGGAATTAGACCAGCAGGTAGAGTGTCCCCTCACCTGTTATGAAGACCTTCTGTTTTTTTTGTTTTTTTTTCTAGGCGCAGTATGAGTGCAACAGAATTTCCGTTTCTTCTAGGTGATAGATAGCACTTGCAATAACAATAAACAGATTAAAAGAAGTGGGCGAACAAATGTAAGGTGGGGAGGGAACAACAAGGGGATTGGGGCTCTATTTAATAATCCAATATTAGATTCATGTGATAAATGCATTGAATTAAAAAGATATATTAAGTAGTAGGTAAGAGTAGATGTATGGTGGGAACTATTTGTTCCAGTGGGAGAGCCAATCAGACCATGTTTTGAGGTACTGATCCATTTTTCCTTCTTGGGAATATCTTTTTTTTTTCACGACTGCTTAGTCTACAGATTTCGTGGTGCCATTCTTGAATACTTGGGGGGGGGGGGGGGGGGGGATTGTATCTTTCCAGTGTCTAGGAATTAAGATTTTAGCTGTGTCTAAAAGGAATGGGAGCAGTGTGTTTCTTTCTCTCGTTTCGGTCAGGGGTACTATGTTGAGTACAATAAGTTTTGGTGTATTACTTCATCTTTAATGATATGATTTAATATCCTCTGTATTTCACGCCAGAACAGGTGTACAGTGCGGCGACCCGAGCGGAAGGCCCACCGTGATAGGGAAGACTACGGGGTAACCAGGATGGATGTCACGGGTGGCTCTGCGATCTCTCCCGCCAGCGGCATCAGTATGGCCTAACTCAGGCGAGAGTTCAGTGAGCAATGAATGGAGCATCCAGATTTATGATGCCCTGACTTCTTGCACAGACGTCATGTGATGCCAACATCTCTTCTAGACCTCTGTTCACGCGGCACAAAAATAAAGAGTCCACAGTCCAACAGTAAGCTTTTAAGAAAAAACAGGAGATGCACGGCTGCACTTTACTCATACATTTCCAGCTTTGTTGTTCTCAATAGTAACTTGCGATAACCGCTTTGTAGAAATATCACTTTTTTCTTGATATGACTTCTCCTTGATTCACACGCTTACTAGGAGGCACTCATCCCTCTGAATTCCAGATGTCCTCAGTCCCAGTTATCTGACAGATCATCTGTGGGGTTACACTCCTGATATGGTTAAGACATTCGTTCAAGTCTCTCTCTTTTAGACTCATCCCATCACTCTTTCTCCTCTTTTTGAATAGCTGGAGAACCATTACTGTACTCCTCCGCCTCTTGCTGGAAGTCCTCCTCCTCCGACTACATTCTCTTAACTCCTTCTCTCTCTTTCTCCCTTCTTCTACTAACTCCACCCCCAAACTACCCAACACATAAGAAGAAAAGAAGTCAAAATTCTTTTTATTTAATTTCACACTATTGCGCATGGTAAAAAAAAGCAGAAAGATAGGTCCTGCACGTGCGAGACAGATAGGGCAAGGCCTATTTTTTCTCGCATGTGGTCTTATCGCGCGCGAATCCCGCTAGTAAAACTAAACCATTGAAATCAATGGTCTCGTTTTGTCACTTTTTGTGGCCGTGACTTTCACACGCAAGAAAAAATTGGCCCTGCCCTACTTGCCACGCACATAGTATTTCTACGTGCGAAATAACATGGGCAGTACCCCTCTTATGTTTTTTTTTTACTGCGTGTAATGGTGTGAAATTTGAACTGTCAAAACCTATAAGGATTTTAACTGGTTCATGAGCGAATACACTCTGTAGCGGCGAGCATTTTTGCGCATGAGCCGCCTGTTTAACCCCCTAGAGCTCCGCTGTTCCGTCACACGTGGGGCAGCGAGGTGGAGTTACTCTGCTGACTGTTTCCAAATGTAAAATGCCAAATTTAATGAAAAAAAGAAAAATAAGAGGAAATAGAAAGAAATGCAGGAAAAAAAATGTTGCAATACTATTCATTTTTCTCTGTTGATTAAAATCAGAAAGCAGTTTTTTCCACCCCACCAAGTACATTTTATTAGGTTTTTCAAAACATTATTTAATACGTAAAATGGTGTCACTGGAAAACTCATTCCGCAAACAATGAGCCTCATACAGCAAGTAATACAAAAGTTGTGGATCTCGGAAGGCGTGAAATCAAAATGTTGCTGCAAAACAGATCGTTGGGAAGCAGTTAAGGTAACAGCGGCTGCAGTGATGTATTCTGTCTATGGGGTGTTTCTGGGGTGCAGTAACCACTCATAATAAGTTGCACAGTTTGGGGCATCCAGATTATGCAGGGCAATATTTTACTTAGGACATATAGAGCTTGTTCTTCTTATTTCTCAGACATTACACATTAAGGGCTCTTACTCACTTGCGTTTTTTTTAAGGCGACGATATCGCTACGTTTTTTTAACATGATTATCAATGGGACTTTCTTGCGTTAAAAATGCATTGCACAAAAATCACAAAGCACCAACTTGCGATGCGTTTTTAACATTAGAAAGTCCCATTGACAATCGCATTAAAAAAGCGCAGCGATATCGCAGCATTAAAAACCACACGTGGGTAAGAGCCCTAATGCAGATGCTGTTTTGTTTGCTGCTCATTATCTTTACTATTCAGCCCGGTAAGCACTGGCGTAACTATAGAGGATGCAGGGGATGCTGTTGCACCCGGGCCCAGGAGCCTTAGGGGGCCCATAAGACCTCTCTTCTCCATATAGGGAGCCCAGGACTATGAATAAAGCATTATAGTTGGGGGCCCTGTTACAGGTTTTGCATTGGGGCCCAGGAACTTCAAGTTACACCTCTGCAGGTAAGTATGCTGCTTTTCTTCTTATGAGTGTACAGAATTAGATGTCTTACATCATATTCTCTGAATTTTATGGAAACTAGTTTGTAAGAAGGTCACTTCTAGCCGTGGCCCTTAACCTCAGAGCCACACTAAAGGATGCTGCAGTAATAGAAGCAGACATGTGCAATCAACTTCAGTCCACAGAAGACACAAGGCATTGTGGTTACAGGCACACTGTGTATAAGCTTTGATGGTTTCAGAGTCTTTATAAGGCATATAACTTGACAGTTACAGTTTCTTAACAGGGTGCTTTGCAGTTGCACTCTCAGGGCACATAGCTTTACTATTACAGTCTCTTTTCAGGGCACACAGCTTTATGGTTATAGTCTCTTTTCAGGGCACACAGCTTTATGGTTACAGTCTCTTTTTAGGGGCACACAGCTTTATGGTTACAGTCTCTTTACAGGGCACACTGCTTTATGGTTACAGTCTCTTTTCAGGGCACACTGCTTTATGGTTACAGTCTCTTTTCAGGGCACACAGCTTTATGGTTGCAGTCTCTTTTTGGGGCACACAACTTTATGGTTACAGTCTATGTTACCTCACAGGGTACTCACTTGAACAGAACACAGTTCAACAGGTTACACCCAGCAATCTCTGGTCACTCAGCACCTTCTCCAGGGCTTGATTAGCCCTCAGTGCAAACTTCCCAGGTAACTGTGAAGAACTCCCCCAATATCCAGGAACAATTCAGGTAGCGGTTTTTCCTTCAGCTAGCTTTTGTAACAAGGCCATGCTTGGCACGAGTCAAGAGGTGGGCTGGCAGGTTGTCAATTACAGGATCCATGACTATGCTTGTCACTAACTGCGCTCAGCTTTCTTTATCACAGATCAGATTGTATGACTCTTGCTCTCTCCAATCAGTCTCAGGTAACCTAAAGACATACCACTGACACTTCCTACACTCCACACTGCTACTACATTACAGTTCACCATGAGGTGCATGAATCAGCCATGATTATAGACTTGTACTCCGCCCTTGACAGAGCCTATAAGGTGCCATACTCCAGCATCTATAACTGTGAACCAGATCAATAACATGTATAATAACATAACTAAATGTCCACCGCGGCACCAGTAAATAAAGCGTGATTATATCGCAGCATGGTAAGCAGTGCAACATTAAAGAGATTGTCCGAGTTATGTAAAGTGTATCTTAACGGGTCTCCTGTAGTGTAAAATAACAAAGCAGCATACTCACTCCGCTCGTCCCACGCTGGCGGCTCAAAATCTCTGCTGTGCTGTTTACTTACAAGCTGCAGTTATCCTGTGACGTCCCGTAAACCTGCTGCTGCAGCCAGTAACCGTGCTGTCTTTGGGTGTAGCAGCTTGTTCGAAGATGGCACAGACTGACTGCAGGCTGTAAAGAAGATGTCAGCAGGGAGACCTGGAGCCGCCAGCAGGGGGATGAGCAGGGAGAGGTGAGTATGAGCTGCTTTGTTAGTTTATACCACAGGGGACCCATTGAGATACCTTTAACATCAATTAGACATCCCCTTTAAGCTTCCTCCCAACCATGCACACCCCTATACCTCCTTCTACAGTTATGGTGTCACAGGGCTTTTCTTTATCTCAAAATCAACTACACCAATTTGATAGAGACATAGATCATACACAGGTCCTACCCTTCAGATCCATAACCAACAGTAATACTGACAAATAGAATATTAAAGGGGTTGTCCAGATGTAAACTATTAATGGTCGATCATTAGAATAGGCCATCAATAGTTGATTGGTGGGAGTTTTCCCCCCGGCTTCTTTGCCGATCAGCTGTTTTCTTGATCAGTGTTTTCCTACACTGAGCTGATTTCTGCAGAAAGCAGGCAGCTCCATTCCTACTGTGGTGGCCAGGCTTGCTATTACACACAAAGTTCAATGCCTGCAATACCAAGCCTGACCACTGGGGTGGGAATAGAGCTGTCTGTTTCTTGCAGAAATCAGATCACTATGCAAGTGTATTTGCCTAATGAACAGCTGATCAGCAAGGGTCCCATGCAGCAGACCCCTACTGACCTACTAATGATGGCTAATCTTATACACAGGCCACCATCGGCTTACAATTGGACAACCCCTTTAATGATCATCCTGCTCCTATTAATCCAGTACAATTACACTGTATCAGGTGACATCTGTGGTCAACCCTGTGGATTTGAAAATGTATCTGGAGCTGAAGGAGGAGACATCATCCTACACGTCCGTCAGATAGAGATCAGATTAATCAACTGGATTACATTACTAGACAGATATTTTATTGTCACAACTGCATCTGGAAGTTCTATTGATGGTCAGAGAGTGAGGAAGCCGTAAATAGGAAGACTAAGGAGTGACGATGATGGATCCTTACACATCTCTAATCTATCACTCCAAGATATGGGGACCAATAGAGCAAATATGTGACTACAAGTGGAAGAGACTTGTGTTCTTTATAATCTCATTGTGTATGGTAGGTTGTATTTTCTTCTTTCCTATCTACACAAATGATAAATGTTTTTCCTTCTATCACTTTCTTCACCGTTATGTTTTCTCTTGACCTCGGCACAAACATGACGCCTCTGCACATCTCGCCCAGTACACGTCCTGATATTACTCTTAAGTCCTCACTAAACCGCTCCTTCACGGATTCCCATCTACCTCTAGGAGTCAGTTGCAAAAAATGGTCTTAGTTGTCTTCATACTGCAGTATTCATGTTATTAGGAGGAGAATATAACTTGTCACTTATATGTCTGTTATACAGAGAGATTATCAGCCGGATACATCAACATCACCCACAGCATCACCAGGAATGGCACTTGCTCATTGAGTCTCTTGTGCACCGTGGACAGACGAGATGTACTGATAACATGGAGTACTGTACAAAGCAGTGATATCAATGTGACCCAAAGAGTCCTGTATGTGCCCCCCAGTGACATGAGCCTCACCTATACCTGCACCGCACGTAACCCTGTCAGTACTGTCACCAGGACTGTGATCCCCAGGGAATACTGCCTGACAAGTATCAGTAACGGTATGTACTTACTGGGCAGCTATTGTGGGGATTTGCAGCATAGGCCTCAGATGAGACCCCATTCTCCACGAGAAGCTAGCATCAGGAAGCTGCTTGAAAAAAATAAGAGCAGTGTGAACTGCAGAAGCGACCGACCATTATACTAGGGGATGGCAAGGGGTCAGATGGCTTGAAAGCCCAAAGTAAAAGGGCTGCAGATGATGGTGACGGAGACCGCTATCAAAGGGCCCTGATGACCAGGGGCCAAACGGGATGACAAGCCAAGAACAAGCAGCATGGAAGAAGAGGGAGGCCTCCCTTCAGGTGGAATTCAGTCACCATCATGTAATCAGTCACTGGGCTTCTGAGCTCCGCTCCTTATCACATAATGGTGACATCATCACAGGTCCTAAAATATCTCCTGGTTCTCATCCTACCTATCTGACCGCTTATTCAGTGTCTCCTTTGCTGGTTATACCTCTCCTCCTCTTTCCCTTGCTGTTGAGGTCCCCCAGTGCTCAGTCCTCAGCCCCCTCCTTTTCTCCATCTACACAGCCCCTATTGGACAAACCATCAGGAGTTTTGGCATCCAATACCACCTCTATGCTGAGGAGTTAGAGTGGCTAAGGTGTCGGAGACAACTATGCAACCCTTAAATAAGGGTGTAGGAGGACCTCATTATAATGGTACAGGGCTTATTAAGATATAAGAATTTTGCCCAAGTATAATACCACGCTACAAAAAAATATGAGTCGTCCAGAGATCTTTCCAGAGACAGACAGTTTGTAGTTTACATTGAGGTTATTAAATCTATCTCAATCCTAAATTGAAATTCACCAGTCTCTTCTCATCTCATTCAAGGCTGACCCCAATCGAATACTCCACTCATAATAGGGTAGTAAACTAGCTTAAAGTGCTCAGACTGGCTATGTCGCCCTCAAGGAGAATAGATAATCCCCACTATAATACAACACTTGCTATGATATTAGACTAGCTATAGTAAGACCAACTGGCTAAATAATCCTAGTGAAAGAGAAGATAGATACAGATAGTCCCCGACTTGCGAACATTCGATTTACGAATTTCACAAGATGCGAACTATCTGTTCTGCACAGTATGATGTAATGCTATGGCATTACATCATACTGTGCAGGGACCGGGCAGGCTTCTATCAAGCCTGATAGAAGCCTGACCGGTCAGATCGCGGGACACTGTGCGGTTGCTAGGCAGCCGGGGGCCTTCTGAAAGGCCCTAGGGCTGTCTATGCAGAGCGCCATCAAGCCATGCGCTTGATGGGCACTCTGCATAGGCAGCCCTGGGGCCTTTCAGGAGGCCCCCGGCTGCCTAGCAACCGCACAGCGTCCCGCGATCTCATCGTGGGACGCTGTACAGGCCCCCTGAACGTCGGGTGCAGGCTGTTTCTTACAGCGGGCACCTGGCGGCAGCAGTTCTGACGAGCTGCGCCGCTCGTCGGAACTGTTAACACTTTAAATACCGCTGTCAGAGCAGTATTTAAAGTGTTAACAATGCCAACTTGCAGTAACTGAATCTTTCTTTTTCAGCTGCAAAAGTGGAAGCTTCACGGATCAGTTCATCTGGATAGCCCCTTTGTTGGAACCTTACTGATAGTTTCGCACCTTCAATAATGAAGTCCTCCTCCGAAGAACAATTTCTGCGAACCCTTAAAAATTGGCCCTTAGGAATTCCTTTACGAAATGGATAAGGATGATAACTATCCCAGGACAAAAAGGAGTTCTTAGCTGTTTTCTTACGAAAAATTGTGGTGGACAAAGTACCATTGTCTTTTTTAGCGATTTTAAGGTCCATAGAAGATTGATCGCACTGGTGGGTCAGTCAATTTTAAATTGAGATTGTTTAGATTTAATCTATTTGCAAAGGCTCTGAATGACTCCTGGGAGCCGGTCCATAAGATAAAAATATCGTCAATGAACCGGGCCCAAAGAAGGATGTTTTTAGTGCAGGTCAGATTTGCTTCAGTGAAGACATGACGTTCCTCCCACCAGCCCAGGAACAGGTTGGCATATGATGAGGCACATCGGGTCCCCATCGCCGTGCCCCTGAGCTTGTGAAAGTATTGGCCATGATACAAGAAGTAATTATGGGTCAGAATGAACGTTAACAATTCCTTCACGAAGTCGTTATGATCGTTAAATTGAGACCCTCTTTGTCAAAGGAAGTGGTCTACAGCCTCCAGTCCTAAATTGTGAGGTATGGAACTGTACAAGGTTTCAACATCCATGGTGTCCAGTAGTACATTGAAATCAACATGGATACCCTCAGTCTGTCGCAGCATGTCTAAGGTGTCTTCAACGTGAGATGGAAGGGCCAAGACGAAGGGTCTGAGGACCTGCTCAATGTAAATGCTGGCGTTCTGACTAAAGTTTTCAATTCCAGATACAAATGGATGCCTGCGTAGCGAATTCAGTCCCTTGTGGACTTTGGGAAGTATGTAAAAAGTTGCGATCATCGGATGTTTGGGGACTAAAAACTCCAGAGCAGCAGGCCCGACCAATTTTGATGCAAAGGCCCTATTGGCAATGCTGGGTCTGACATTAGTCTACTGTAAGTATCTCTGTCCTGCAATAGCGTCATGCAGGCCTCGATGTAATTCAGACCTCTCATTCTCACCTTCAAGACTTCTCTAGAGCAGCACCGATCCTCTGGAACGCATTACCAAAGGCTACCCGAGCAATCCAGGACAAAACTTCAGGCGTGCTCTAAAAACGCACCTCTTCAGGGAGGCATACCGTATTCCCTAAATAAACCCCTCTGTACTCTGCCTGATAACATGCTCCCTGACCTACTGACTGCAATCCTTGCCAGCCACCATGAACTGCCCCTGCAGTCATACCGATTCTGCCGTCACACGGCTAAATGTCCGACCATTGTCTGTGTGTATAGCATCCCTCACTCTCCACCTCACCATACTGCGCACATCTCCAGCCCTTTACCTTCTGTATCACCCCATTACTTGTAGTATGTAAGCTCGTTGGAGCAGGACCCGCACCCCTATTGTTTCCATCAGCTGATTACTATGTAACCGCGGTTCTGTAATATTTGTATTGTCTTTCTGTATCCCCCCTGTCTATGTAAGCGCTGCGGAATATGTTGGCGCTATACAAATAAAGTTTATTATTATGTAGAGCCTAACACCAGCCGTGTGCTTACAGGACCTGTGATGAGGTCACCGTCATGTGATCAGTCACCTGGGCTCTGACCTCTGCCCCTGATCACATGACAAGGATGTAATCACAGGTCCTTCATTTCATTAAAAACCTGCAGGGCTGGACGCATATTAACACATTCTGCCGCAGTTCTACAGCGCGGCCGATTCAGCCAATCAACTGGCTGGAATCGGCATCACGTGACTCAGCGGCGTGCCCGCGCATTGCCGTGCACGATGAGCTGTGCCCGCGCGTCACGTGGGCTGTGACGTCACCGAGCCTTGCATTTGCCCGCGGATTTTGAACAGTATTGATCTACGGAGGAAGCAAGCTGATGGTTGGAGCCTTTTCCCCAATTTACAAGATGGGAGAGTAAGATTTGTGCTCTACGTGTGGTGAGTACCCACCTGAGATTTGTGCGCTGTGCGCTACGTGTGGAGACGCGGTTACCTGAGATTTGTGCGCTACGCTGTGCGCTACGTGTGGAGACGCGGTCACCTGAGATTTGTGCGCTGTGCGCTGCTACGTGTGGAGACGCGGTTACCTGAGATTAATGCGCCGTGCGCTACGCTGTGCGCTACGTGTGGAGACGCGGTCACCTGAGATTTGTGCGCTATGCTGTGCGCTACGTGTGGAGACGCCGTCACCTGAGATTTGTGCGCTGTGCGCTGCTAGGTGTGGAGACACGGTCACCTGAGATTTGTGCGCTACGCTGTGCGCTACGTGTGGAGACGCGGTCACCTGAGATTTGTGCGCTGTGCGCTATGCTGTGCGCTACGTGTGGAGACGCGGTCACCTGAGATTTGTGCGCTATGCTGTGCACTACGTGTGGAGACGCGGTCACCTGAGATTTGTGCGCTGTGCGCTGCTACGTGTGGAGACGCGGTCACCTGAGATTTGTGCGCTGTGCGCTATGCTGTGCGCTACGTGTGGAGACGCGGTCACCTGAGATTTGTGCGCTATGCTGTGCGCTACGTGTGGAGACGCGGTCACCTGAGATTTGTGCGCTGTGCGCTACGTGTGGAGACGCGGTTACCTGAGATTAACGCGCCGTGCGCTACGCTGTGCGCTACGTGTGGAGACGTGGTCACCTGAGATTTGTGCGCTGTGCGCTGCTACGTGTGGAGACGCGGTCACCTGAGATTTGTGCGCTGTGCGCTATGCTGTGCGCTACGTGTGGAGACGCGGTCACCTGAGATTTGTGCGCTATGCTGTGCGCTACGTGTGGAGACGCGGTCACCTGAGATTTGTGCGCTGTGCGCTGCTAGGTGTGGAGACACGGTCACCTGAGATTTGTGCGCTACGCTGTGCGCTACGTGTGGAGACGCGGTCACCTGAGATTTGTGCGCTGTGCGCTATGCTGTGCGCTACGTGTGGAGACGCGGTCACCTGAGATTTGTGCGCTATGCTGTGCACTACGTGTGGAGACGCGGTCACCTGAGATTTGTGCGCTGTGCGCTGCTACGTGTGGAGACGCGGTCACCTGAGATTTGTGCGCTGTGCGCTATGCTGTGCGCTACGTGTGGAGATGCGGTCACCTGAGATTTGTGCGCTATGCTGTGCGCTACGTGTGGAGACGCGGTCACCTGAGATTTGTGCGCTGTGCGCTACGTGTGGAGACGCGGTTACCTGAGATTAACGCGCCGTGCGCTACGCTGTGCGCTACGTGTGGAGACGTGGTCACCTGAGATTTGTGCGCTGTGCGCTGCTACGTGTGGAGACGCGGTCACCTGAGATTTGTGCGCTGTGCGCTATGCTGTGCGCTACGTGTGGAGACGCAGTCACCTGAGATTTGTGCGCTATGCTGTGCGCTACGTGTGGAGACGCGGTCACCTGAGATTTGTGCGCTATGCTGTGCGCTACGTGTGGAGACGCGGTCACCTGAGATTTGTGCGCTGTGCGCTGCTACGTGTGGAGACGCGGTCACCTGAGATTTGTGCGCTGTGCGCTATGCTGTGTGCTACGTGTGGAGACGCGGTCACCTGAGATTTGTGCGCTGTGCGCTGCTACGTGTGGAGACGCCGTCACCTGAGATTTGTGCGCTGTGCGCTACGCTGTGCGCTACGTGTGGAGACGCGGTCACCTGAGATTTGTGCGCTGTGCGCTATGCTGTGCGCTACGTGTGGAGACGCGGTCACCTGAGATTTGTGCGCTGCTATGTGTGGAGACGCGGTCACCTGAGATTTGTGCGCTGTGCGCTACGTGTGGAGACGCGGTCACCTGAGATTTGTGCGCTGTGCGCTATGCTGTGCGCTACGTGTGGAGACGCGGTCACCTGAGATTTGTGCGCTGTGTGCTGCTACGTGTGGAGACGCGGCCACCTGAGATTTGTGCGCTGTGCGCTGCTACGTGTGGAGACGCGGTTACCTGAGATTAATGCGCCGTGCGCTACGCTGTGCGCTACGTGTGGAGACGCGGTCACCTGAGATTTGTGCGCTATGCTGTGCGCTACGTGTGGAGACGCCGTCACCTGAGATTTGTGCGCTGCTACGTGTGGAGACGCGGTCACCTGAGATTTGTGCGCTGCTACGTGTGGAGACGCGGCCACCTGAGATTTGTACGCTGTGCGCTACGTGTGGAGACGCGGTCACCTGAGATTTGTGCGCTATGCTGTGCGCTACGTGTGGAGACGCGGTCACCTGAGATTTGTGCGCTATGCTGTGTGCTACGTGTGGAGACGCGGTCACCTGAGATTTGTGCGCTGTGCGCTGCTACGTGTGGAGACGCGGTCACCTGAGATTTGTGCGCTGTGCGCTACGTGTGGAGACGCGGTCACCTGAGATTTGTGCGCTGTGCGCTGCTACGTGTGGAGACGCGGTCACCTGAGATTTGTGCGCTGTGCGATACGTGTGGAGACGCGGTCACCTGAGATTTGTGCGCTGTGCGCTATGTGTGGAGACGCGGTCACCTGCGATTTGCGCGACGCCATCTGACGCAACCTGTCTTTTTTTGCAGATTTGTGCGCCTTATTGCAAAATTACGTGTGGAGAGGATCCTGACGTTTGGACGCGTTTCGAGAAGAATTTCGCTTCGCTCGGACACCATCTGACATCACTCAGCGAGGTAAGCTGCTGCATCTGCCCAAATTTTCATCGCGTGCATCTGCTCATATGCGCATACTTGGCGCATATTTGCAGGTGTTCGCTTGCATCTGCTGATATGCGCATACTTGGCGCATATTTGCCGGTTTTCTCCTGCATCACCTGATATGTGCATATTTGCTGGTTTTTGCTTGCATGTGGTGATATGCTCTCCGTTTTCCACAGGACGACTCGTGTGGAGAGGAATTTCGCTTCGCTCGGACACCACCTGACGTCACTCGGCGAGGTAAGCTGCTGCATCTGCCAAATTTTTCATTGTTTGCATCTGCTCATATGTACATGCATGCCTGTATGCGTACAGGCATGCATGCCTGTGTGCGTGCCTGTGTGCGTACATGCGTACATGCGTGCGTGCCTGCGTGCGTACATGCATGCGTGCCTGCGTGCGTACATGCATGCGTGCCTGCGTGCGTACATGCCTGCGTGCATGCGTACATGCCTGTATGCGTACGTGCCTGTATGCGTGCGTGCGTGCCTGTATGCGTACGTGCGTGCGTGCCTGTATGCGTACATGCGTGCGTGCCTGTATGCGTACGTGCCTGTATGCGTGCGTGCCTGTATGCGTGCATGTATGTATGTATGTATACATGCATGTATGCTCACCCACTTACTCAGCCACCCCCTCTCTCTCACACACACACTTGCTGTGTTAAATTCGTCTTATTGGCCGAAAAAGACATTCCATTAGATTTGAGCATTTAATTCCTTTTTTTAGCACACGTACCGGTTCCATCCCAATACTGCACCTAATCTGCACTAACTGAACAAACCTTCGGAGAAACATACCAATTGTCCAAATACGATGTCTTTATCTATTAAAGTAGGAGTGAAGAAAAGCAGGGACAGTGCAAGAACTAGGAAAACCCACGGAATTAAGCCAATTGCAGGCAGGGTTATTTTTTTTTTTCTTCCTCGTTATAGGTCAGCTGATACGTTTTGGTCAGAATCTTGCACTGTGCTAACCGTTTCCGGTGCTCGCAACCACAGAGTTGAATCACCAGAGAGCCAGAAGTTCCCAGATGTTGGCTCCGGAGGACGCTTAAAAGCTGGAAATGGCCCATCACCTGCTATGGAAATACATCATCAGGATCTGATGGAGCAGTACGATGCATGTGATGCTGCTCACTGTCCCTCGTTAGTCGGTTCACAGTTTATACACTAAGCTATTTATCCCCTTAGAGAACAAGCCTGTTTGCGCCTTAATGACAGACCGAAAATTTGGAACTTTACATGTGTCACTTGACATATCATAAGTCCGTAAAGGTTTTGCATATCCAAGTGACTGACGTTTTTTTCTTCCCCTTGTTGTACTTCTGTTAGGTAGTAAAAAAGGACTGTTAAAAGTTGTGTATATTTATTAAAATTGCTACTTTGCACAATTTTGAATTTTCATTTTTTCACATTGTCAAATGTCATATATAAAATAAGTGCAAACATACTGTACAAATCTCTGCTCACATATAGATTTCCATCTGTTCACTTTATTCTGGATGCACGGTTTAAAACTTTTGTAAATTTATTTTTTCCATTTAGGAGACGTACAAATTTAACATTACTTTTCAGAATTTTGAGGAACACTTAGTTTTCCTCCACCAATCCAAGTTTGCAAAGGCTGCTAGGTGTCATAATTAAGGATGAGCGAGTACACTCGCTAAGGCACTACTCGTTCGAGTAATGTGCCTTAGACGAGTATCTCCCTGCTGGTCCATAAAGATTCGGGGACCGCTGCAGCTGACAGGTGAGTCGCAGGGGAGAGGAAGATCTCCCCTCCGTTCCTCCCCGCTCTCCCCCGCGGCGGCCCCCGAATCTTTAAGGACGAGCAGGGAGATACTCGTTTAAGGCACATTACTCGAACGAGTAGTGCCTTACCGAGTATACTCGCTCATCCTTAGTCATAATGATAGATACCCTTACAAATTACCACATTTTAAAAACTGCACCCCTTAATGTATTCTCTGAGAGGGTCAGGAGTATTTTGACCCCACATTTATTTTTAGGAATTAATGCAATTTAGGAGACCAAATAATATTTAATTTTTAGAAAACATGTCCTTTTCAAGACCTTTTTTTTCTATATTGCGCATCAAAAGGAGGATTGAACCTCCGAAATGGATACCCCTGTTTTGTCTCGTGTTCACAAGTATACACAGTGTGGCCCTTATGTTATGTCTGTATGCACAACTGGGCCCAAAAAGAAAGAAGTAGTCAGTGGCTTTCTGAACAGACTGTTACAATCGTGTGAGCAGATAAAGCAGAGGGCCCACACGATTGTGACCAAAGGAGTGGTAGTCTAGTAGTATACACGCACACAGGGAACACAGGAGAGTCACACAGTATCCAGGCAACCAAGCCTGTGCTACAGGGAGGATGACAGTGGCCCTACCTAAGCGGGGACATCAGCCGAGTAAGAGGGCGGCCCAGCGATCTTAAGAACTGGGCCCTAGCAGATCCGAGGAGCCACACCACAGAACAGGAGTCATACACATGCCACATAACAGACACCGCCAACTGCATCAGGAGCAGGACAGGGCACACCGCCAACTGCATCAGGAGCAGGACAGGGCACACCGCCAACTGCATCAGGAGCAGGACAGGGCACACCGCCAACTGCATCAGGAGCAGGACAGGGCACACCGCCAACTGCATCAGGAGCAGGACAGGGCACACCGCCAACTGCATCAGGAGCAGGACAGGACACACCGCCAACTGCATCAGGAGCAGGACAGGGCGCACCGCCAACTGCATCAGGAGCAGGACAGGGCGCACCGCCAACTGCATCAGGAGCAGGACAGGGCGCACCGCCAACTGCATCAGGAGCAGGACAGGGCGCACCGCCAACTGCATCAGGAGCAGGACAGGGCGCACCGCCAACTGCATCAGGAGCAGGACAGGGCGCACCGCCAACTGCATCAGGAGCAGGACAGGGCGCACCGCCAACTGCATCAGGAGCAGGACAGGGCGCACCGCCAACTGCATCAAGAGCAGGACAGGGCGCACCGCCAACTGCATCAGGAGCAGGACAGGGCGCACCGCCAACTGCATCAGGAGCAGGACAGGGCGCACCGCCAACTGCATCAGGAGCAGGACAGGGCGCACCGCCAACTGCATCAGGAGCAGGACAGGGCGCACCGCCAACTGCATCAGGAGCAGGACAGGGCGCACCGCCAACTGCATCAGGAGCAGGACAGGGCGCACCGCCAACTGCATCAGGAGCAGGACAGGGCGCACCGCCAACTGCATCAGGAGCAGGACAGGGCGCACCGCCAACTGCATCAGGAGCAGGACAGGGCGCACCGCCAACTGCATCAGGAGCAGGACAGGGCGCACCGCCAACTGCATCAGGAGCAGGACAGGGCGCACCGCCAACTGCATCAGGAGCAGGACAGGGCGCACCGCCAACTGCATCAGGAGCAGGACAGGGCGCACCGCCAACTGCATCAAGAGCAGGACAGGGCACACCGCCAACTGCATCAGGAGCAGGACAGGGCACACCGCCAACTGCATCAGGAGCAGGACAGGGCACACCGCCAACTGCATCAGGAGCAGGACAGGGCACACCGCCAACTGCATCAGGAGCAGGACAGGGCACACCGCCAACTGCATCAGGAGCAGGACAGGGCACACCGCCAACTGCATCAGGAGCAGGACAGGGCACACCACCAACTGCAACGTATAGTGAAAACCAGACAGACTCCACCCAATTCAGATTTTATACTTTATTGCTAGTGTGGATGTTACACCAAGGTTCATTCCGTGATATAGACAAAAGGCCGCTGTGTTCATGGGTCTTTTCTGTTTACTGCATCGCAGTAAAATATTGCGCAGTTTTTCAGGATCCTCCGTCATAATTCTTTTAAAGAAAAAGCGTATCTAAAAAAAGAGAGTCACTGGGAAAAAAACAGTTCATAAAAAGAAGGGTTTCAAGATTGCTGAACGTCGAGGGTCTCTTCACTGTCTGCCAGCCTTCCCGTTCTCAAGGACGTCAGATCTGCAGGAAATGACGAGAAATCAGCAGGTTAACAGTCACATCCCACCAGTATTACTGATTCCTAGATACGCTCAACCCACTTACAATGACCACTACTCCCCCAACCTGGACAGAAGAATTAGACATACATACATACATACAGGCAGGCACGCATGTATACACAGGCATGCACGCCCGCATGTATACATGCACGCACGCATGTATACACGCATACATGCATGCATGCACGTATACACGCACGTATGCATGCACGTATACACGCATGCATGCACGTATACACGCATGCATGCACGCACGCACGTATACACACATGCATGCACGCATGCACGTATACACGCATGCATGCACGCACGCACGTATACACACATGCATGCACGCATGCACGTATACACACATGCATGCACACATGCATACATGCACGTACGTATACACGCACACATGCACGCACGTATACACACACGCATGCACGCACGTATACACGCACGCATGCATACATACACACATACACACCTGCATGCATGCACACACACGCATGCATTACGTACACATGCATACATACGCGCATGCATTACGTTCACACGCATGCACACATACACATGCATGCACACATACACGCCTGCACACATACATGCACACATACACGCCTGCACACATACACGCCTGCATGTACATATGAGCAGATGCAAGCAATGAAAAATTTGGCAGATGCAGCCGCTTACCTCGCCGAGTGACGTCAGGTGGTGTCCGAGCGAAGCGAAATTCCTCTCCAGAAGAGTCGTCCTCTCCAAAAGGCGGGGGGCAAATGTGAGATCAGCACCTAAAACGCCAATCTCCGGTTCCGTACGTTGTACAAAACGTAGCCAAATGTCAGGTTACTCTCCACACGAGTCGTCCTGTGGAAAACGGAGAGCATATCACCACATGCAAGCAAAAACCAGAAAATATGCACATATCAGGTGATGCAGGAGAAAACCGGCAAATATGCGCCAAATATGCGCATATCAGCAGATGCAAGCGAACACCTGCAAATATGCGCCAAATATGCGCATATGAGCAGATGCACGCGATGAAAATTTGGGCAGATGCAGCAGCTTACCTCGCTGAGTGATGTCAGATGGTGTCCGAGCGAAGCGAAATTCTTCTCGAAACGCGTCCAAACGTCAGGATCCTCTCCACACGTAATTTTGCAATAAGGCGCACAAATCTGCAAAAAAAGACAGGTTGCGCCAGGTGGCGTCGCGCAAATCTCAGGTGACGTACTCACCACACGTAGCGCACAAATCTTGGGTGTTGTCTCCACACGTAGCGCACAGCGCACAAATCTCAGGTGACCACGTCTCCACACGTAGCGCACGGCGCACAAATCTCAGGTGATCGCGTCTCCACACGTAGCGCACGGCGGACAAATCTCAGGTGACTGCGTCTCCACACGTAGCGCACATCTCAGGTGACACCGTCTCCACACGTAGCGCACAGCGCATTAATCTCAGGTAACCGCGTCTCCACACGTAGCAGCGCACAAATCTCAGGTGACCACGTTTCCACACGTAGCGCACAGCGCACAAATCTCAGGTGACCGCGTCTCCACACGTAGCGCACAGCATAGCGCACAGCGCACAAATCTCAGGTGACCGCGTCTCCACACGTAGCGCACAAATCTCAGGTGACACCGTCTCCACACGTAGCGCACAGCGCATTGATCTCAGGTAACCGCGTCTCCACACGTAGCAGCGCACAGCGCACAAATCTTAGGTGACCGCGTCTCCACACGTAGCGCACAGCATAGCGCACAGCGCACAAATCTCAGGTGACCGCGTCTCCACACGTAGCGCACAGCGCATTGATCTCAGGTAACCGCGTCTCCACACGTAGCAGCGCACAGCGCACAAATCTTAGGTGACCGCGTCTCCACACGTAGCGCACAGCATAGCGCACAGCGCACAAATCTCAGGTGACCGCGTCTCCACACGTAGCGCACAGCGCACAAATCTCAGGTGATCGCTTCTCCACACGTAGCGCACAAATCGCAGGTAACCGCGTCTCCACACGTAGCGCACAGCGCACAAATCTCAGGTGACCGCGTCTCCACACGTAGCGCACGGCGCATTAATCTCAGGTAACCGCGTCTCCACACGTAGCAGCGCACAAATCTCAGGTGACCGCGTCTCCACACGTAGCGCGCGGCGCATTAATCTCAGGTAACCGCGTCTCCACACGTAGCAGCGCACAGCGCACAAATCTCAGGTGACCGCGTCTCCACACGTAGCGCACGGCGCATTAATCTCAGGTAACCGCGTCTCCACACGTAGCAGCGCACAAATCTCAGGTGACCGCGTCTCCACACGTAGCGCGCGGCGCATTAATCTCAGGTAACCGCGTCTCCACACGTAGCAGCGCACAGCGCACAAATCTCAGGTGACCGCGTCTCCACACGTAGCGCACGGCGCATTAATCTCAGGTAACCGCGTCTCCACACGTAGCAGCGCACAAATCTCAGGTGACCGCGTCTCCACACGTAGCGCGCGGCGCATTAATCTCAGGTAACCGCGTCTCCACACGTAGCAGCGCACAGCGCACAAATCTCAGGTGACCGCGTCTCCACACGTAGCGCACGGCGCATTAATCTCAGGTAACCGCGTCTCCACACGTAGCAGCGCACAGCGCACAAGTCTCAGGTGACCGCGTCTCCACACATAGCGCGCGGCGCATTAATCTCAGGTAACCGCGTCTCCACACGTAGCAGCGCACAAATCTCAGGTAACCGCGTCTCCACACGTAGCGCACAGCGCACAAATCTCAGGTAACCGCGTCTCCACACGTAGCAGCGCACAAATCTCAGGTAACCGCGTCTCCACACGTAGCGCACAGCGCACAAATCTCAGGTGGGTACTCACCACACGTAGAGCACAAATCTTACTCTCCCATCTTGTAAATTGGGGAAAAGGCTCCAACCATCAGCTTGCTTCCTCCGTAGATCAATACTGTTCAAAATCCGCGGGCAAATGCAAGGCTCGGTGACGTCACAGCCCACGTGACGCGCGGGCACAGCTCATCGTGCACGGCAATGCGCGGGCACGCCGCTGAGTCACGTGATGCCGATTCCAGCCAGCTGATTGGCTGAATAGGCCGCGCTGTAGAGCTGCGGCAGAATGTGTTAATATGCGGGCCAGACGCATATTAACATTTTCATCAACATTTGTGAATCAGCCAACCCAAACAACCATGTGCTTACAAGACCTGTGATGATGTCACCATTATGTGATCAATCATTCACACCCTGACCTCCGCTCCTGATCACATGACAGTTATGTCATCACAGGTCCTTCATTTCATTAAAAACCTGTAGAGCCAGACAGCAGTCGTGTGCTTACAGGACCTGTGATGATGTCACTGTCGTGTGATTAGTCCCATGTGTGGAGGAGTCTGAGGTCACTTGACCAGAAGGTGATCAGTGTGTGCAGGACTCTGCTGTGCTGCTTCTGATCCCTGTTGTATGGGATGAAGAATGTATGTAGCAGAGTCTGTAATGTGCATGTGGTAGAGCTGTGTGTGTATGACATGCTTTTAGCAGAGCTGTGTGTGACGTGCATATAGCAGAGCTGTGTGTGATGTGCATTTAGCAGAGCTGTGTGTGATGGGCACATAGCAGAGCTGTGTGTGTGAGACGTGCATGTAGCAGAGCTGTGTGTGTGTTTGACGTCATAACAGGTCCTAAACCAGCAGCCGTGTGCCTACAACTCCAATCCCTTTCACTATATTATATTAGTAAGTGGCGCATTGTGCCACCAAAAACACTGGTGCTATAATTTCCTAATAGTTACTAGCAGTGTAATTACAGTGAGCTGCCTGCAGATAGAAGCAGAGAGAATATAAACCAACACATGTATTACCTGCAGTTGCCAACAGGTGGCAGTGTGCTGATCCAAAGCTGATAGGCTTCCTATAGTGTCAATACAGTGAACTGCCTGCAGGTGCCAGCAGAGAGAATATAATTAAACCATCACATGTATTACTTGCAGCCACCTGTAGGTGGCAGTGTACTGATTCTAAGCTGCAAGGCTTCCTATAGTGTAATTACAGTGATAAACAATCACATGTATTACCTGCAGCTGACTATAGGAAGCAGTGTACTGATCCAAAGCTGCTAGGCTTCCTATAGTGTGAATACAGCGAGATGTCTGCACGTGGCAGCAGAGAGAATAGGAAATATCACATGCTTTACCTGCAGCTGCCCGTAGGTGGCAGTGTACTGATCCTAAGCTGCTAGGCTTTCTATAGTTTAATTACTGCGAGCTGACTGCAGGTGGCAGCAGAGAGAATACAAATCCTCACATGTATTATATGCAGCTGCTTGTTGCTGGCAGCGTACTGATCCTAAGCTACTAGTCAAACTACAGATAGTCCCCTACTTGTGAACGTTCGATTTACGAATTTCACAAGATACGAACTATCTGTCCTGCACAGTATGATGTAATGCTATGGCACAGTATGATGTCATGCTATGGCATGACATCATACTGTGCAGGGACTGGACAAGCTTCTATCAAGCCTGATAGAATCCTGTCCGGTCAGATCGAGGGACGCTGTGCGGTTGCTAGGCAGCTGTGGGCATTCTGAAACGCCCCAGGGCTGCCTATGCAGAGTGCCTATCAAGCCGTGCACTTGATAGGCACTCTGCATAGGCAGCCCTGAGGCCTTTCAGGAGGTCCCCGGCTGCCTAGCAACCACACAGCGTCCCGCGATCTCATCGCAGGACACTGTACGGGCCCCCTGAACGTCGAGTGCCAGCTGTTTCTTACAGTGGGCACCCGGCGGCAGCAGTTCCGACAAGCCGCGGTATTTAAAGTGTTAACAGTTCCGACGAGCGATGCGGCTCATCGGAACTGCTGCCGCCGGGTGTCCGCTGTAAGAACAGCCTGCACCCGACGTTGTATGGAGCGGGATCCACCCGCGGTCCCCTCCATACAACCATTTGTTCGGACTTGCGAACAAATGGACTTGCGAGCGGGCTCCTGGAACCTGCAAGTAGGGGACTAACTGTACTAATGAATACCTGTCTGTCCATGCATGTCATCAAAAGTCCTTTATCCCCAGTGAGGGAGTTATATTCTCTGCCCCTAATCATATGATGGTGACATCATCACAGGTCCTGTACGCACATGGCTGCTGTCTGGCTAGAGGTTCGTCAGTATTCCATAGCAACTGAGGGCACAGGGGGTTTCTAGTCCGTCCGTTATCTTTAGGGCTCATGCCCACGGCCGTAATGGACTATTCCAGTGGAATATTACAGCGGAGTCCGCCGCGGCGCCCCCGAAAACGCCCATACTTACCACTCCGGATCCTCCGTCCGTGTCCCGCATGCAGGGCCAGCGCGCATGCGCAGTACAGTGCATAACGCTCCGGCAGAGTCAGATCACATGACCAGCGGTGGGTGGGGCCGCATATTCATGCAATATTTTCGCCATGCTACAGCAGCAAATAGGACATGCCGCTGGTTATTTTACGCTGCGGAACTCCACAGCGTGAACATTGAGCTATTAGGTTCAATGCCCCATTCTGTGCAACGTCCTGATAGAGGGAGTGCATAGTAAAATATTAATATTTGCAGATGACACAAAATTATACAATATAATTAATACAACGGAGGACAATGTACGGCTACAAATGGACCTGGATAAGCCGGGGGCTTGGGCAGGAAAATGGCAAATGAAGTTCAATGTTGATAAATGTAAGGTTATGCACATGGACAGAAGAAATGGATGTCACCAATATACACTAAATGGGGTACTGCTAGGGAAAAGTGATATGGAAAAAGACGTGGGGGTACTAGTGGACTGTAGACTAAACTGGAGTAACCAATGCCAGTCAGCTGCAGCAAAGGCTAATAAAGTCTTGGGGTGTATTAAAAGAGGTATATGGGCGAAGGATGAGAGCATTATCCCCCCACTATATAAGGCACTTGTCAGGCCTCACATGGAATACTGCATACAGTTCAGGTCACCGGTGCTCAGAAAGGATGTTACAGTGCTGGAGGGGGTTCAAAGAAGAGCGACTAAACTAATACATGGAATGAGAGAACTGGAATACCCAGAGAGGCATCAAAATTGGGATTATTTACCCTGGAAAAAAAGACGGTTAAGGGGCGAACAAATAACCATGTATAAATACATGAGGGGACAATACAAGGATCTCTCCCATGATCTGTTTATACCCAGGACTGCAAGGGTAACAAGAGGACATCCGCTACGTCTAGAAGAAAGCAGGTTTCTTCACCATCACAGAAAAGGGTTCTTTACTAGAGATGAGCGAACGTACTCGCTTAGGGCGATTTCGCAATCGAGCATCGCTTTTTTCGAGTAACTGCCTACACGGGTGAAAACATTCGGGGGCGCGGGGTAGCGTGGTGGAGCGGGGGGTAGCAGTGGGGAACACGGGGGAGTTCTCTCCCCCCCCCCACTCCCCTCTGCAACCCCCCGCTCACCCCCGGCGCCCCCCGAATCTTTTCACCCGAGTAGGCAGTTACTCGAAAAAAGCGATGCTCGATTGCGAAATAGCCCTAAACGAGTACAATCACTCATCTCTATACTTTACTGTTAGAGCAGGGAGACTGTGGAACTCTCTGCCTAAGGATGTGGTGATGGCAAAATCCATAGAGGAGTTTAAGAGGGGACTAGATGCCTTTCTAGAGCAGAAGGATATTGCAGGATATAAATCTTAGGCCTTAGTCACACGGGCGTTTTTTTTGCGCGATTCGCGCAGCGCATGACGGATGCGCATGCGCAAATCGCGTGACCGGCGCCGAAAAACCGGCCCAAAAATCGCCCGAAAATCTGCTTCTAGCCGCGTTTCATTAGAAACGGGCTGGAGCTGTCCAGCGCATTGCATTCAATGGAGCCGGCAATACAGCCGTCTCCATTGAAAGCAATGCGCTGCGGGCGAGTGTGGGATGAATTGTCGGGAAGGGCCGTGCGGATCTCCGGCTGCCGGGAGCAGGTCAGTACATATATATTTTTTATTTTAACACTTTTCTGGATGAATTGCAGGGAAGGGCTTATATATTTAAGCCCTTCCCGACAATTCATCCAGCGCTGTCCGGCAGCCCATTGCTTTCAATGGAGACGGCTGTATTGCCGGCTCCATTGAATTCAATTGGCAAACATCGTTCTTCTCTGCCACAGCTGTTACAGCTGTGGCAGAGAAGAATGATTTCTCTTCTATATGTTCTCAATGGGGTCGGCGCTGCTGCCGCCGGCCCCATTGAGCGCATATAAAGAAGAGAACAGGAATCGCAGATCGCAGATAGGTGCGATCTGCGATTTTTTGTTCTATAATTTATCGGACGAGCGCATAAAAAGCGCTCATGTGTCCAATACCATTGCAAAGCAATGGTTTTATAAAATCGCCGGACGCATGCGCATGCGCAAATCGCGGCTAAAAACGCCCGTCTGACTAAGGCCTCAGTCTGATTACCATTAGGGAGTAACAGGCTGAAATAGATGGACATTGTCTTCATTCGGCCTTACATACTATGTTACTATGTAATAGAACCGTGGGCATTAGCCCTTAACTGTGTCTGTTAACCCCTTAAGAACCTGACATTTTTTTCCATCCCCGCTTATCAAGAGCCAGAACTTTTCTTTTTTTTTTCCAGTGACATAGTCAGATGAGCACTCATTGTTTGCAGTACAAGTTGTTTTTTTCAGTGCTACTAATTAAAGGGAACTGTCAGCTAACAGCGCTGCTAACCAGATTTCCTTATCTTTCATTAGTTCTGTTATCTGTGTCCCAGTACCTTTACAATCTGTTTATGAAGTTTTCCTGTGCTGTATTAAAACTAATTAAAAACAGTCTGATATTTCCTCAGCACCGCGCCTGTTCTTGATTGTCATGCATACTGATTCCTCTTCTTCACTATAATCCTGCGCAGGTGCCGTAACAAACCCTCCCGCGCCTACGCACCGCAGCTCTTCTTTACTTACTGAGTCGTCTGCAGTATACTACGCATGCGCCTTGAGGATCCCTACTCTCATTGTTGCAGCGAGCGGGAGGGATGTGTATCAGCTTGGGTTCACAGTGGCTATCTGTGATTGCGTCAAACCGATAATATCACTAGAGGGCAAAATCATCAAACAGCGGCTCTCTTTTTTTGGCCACGTGATGCTTGCGAACTCACTGGAAACAGTACTGATGCTCGGCAAGGTCAGAGGAAAGAGATCAGGATGACAAAGAACAAAATGGCTAGATACAATGAAGGCCACCACGAACATGTCAATCGCGGAATTGAAAGAAGCGGAGAAAGACAGAACATTGATCCATAGAGTAACTGAAGGTCAGATGCGACTGAACGGATAATCATCATCATCTACTCTGACTATGCTATAAATCTACCGTCTGCTATGCTATAAATGAAAGTAGTAATGTTGGATGATGGTGGTTGTCGTTAATGACGCCAGTCTGCAGCAGGCCAGAGTGAGGGGCAGCTTGCTAGTTGCACTCCCTCCCTGTCAGGACTCAATCAAAGTTCATGGATGATGAGGGTTGTGGCCCTGCTTGTGACGCCAGTTTCCTGCAGTTGGGTCACTGAGGTGTTCAGTGCAGGACAAACAAGTAAGAAGTCGGAAGGTTGTGAAAACAGAAGCTAGAAACTTACTGAACATTTAGTAACAGATTACAGCCAAACTTTACCGCATATCACAGTATTTCCAAATATCTCCAACATGTATACCTCTGTACAAGCCAGGGGAACTCTTGTGTATATACAGTATCTGTCGACAGCCTAATCCGAGTGACTTAATGTGGGAGAACCCTGCTTCCGTCTTGCATGATTACTGGCCTGTGACTCCTCACAATCATACTTGTACCCTATCTAACCCTCAGAGTCCACTTTGGGTTTAGTCAAGGCATGCTTTACTCCTGTTGGTCTCTACACACAAAGACAGACTGAGGCTCCTTTAACCCCTTAAGGACACGGCCTATTTTGGCTTTGAGGACCAAATGATTTTTGGTATTTTTTCATCTCCATTTTTCAAAAGCCATCACTTTTTAATGTTTCCGTCGACGCGGCCGTATAAGAGCTTGTTTTTTGCGTGGCGAACTGTAGTTTTTATTGGTATCATTTTTGGGTACATAGACTATGTTGTAAAACTTTTATTATTTTTTTTATGATCGCAGGGAGGGAGAAAACGCATCAATTCTGCCATAGATTTTTTTTTTTTTTAAAGCGTTAATTATGCAGCATAAATGACACCCTACATTTTTTTCTGCGGGACGGTACGGTTACAATACCAAAATTCTTATATCTTTTTAAGGTTTTTCCACTTTTCCACAATAAAAACCCTTTTTTTTGGAAATTATTATTTTTTTCTAAAATTACTGCATTCAAAGTCCTATAACTTTTTTATTTTTCCATGGATGGAGCTCCATGAGGACTTATTTTTTGAAAGACGAGCTGTAGTTTTTATTGGTATTATGTTGGGGTACATATGCTTTTTTTTATCACTTTTATTGCGTGTTTTGGGAGGCAAAATTCTAAAAATTAGCGTTTTTAGAGTTTTTCTCTAAATGCTTTTTGCCGTGCAGGACAAAAAGTGTGTTCAATTTATTGTACGCATCATTACGGACGCGTCGATACCAAATATGTGGAATTTTTAATTTTTTTTAATGCTAATATGAGAGAAAGCATAAAAAAGGGTTTTTTAACATTTTTTTTTTACATTTTTATTTTTTGTACTTTATTTTGCACTTCTTTTTACACCATCTGTGTCCTTCTGAGAGACTTTCACTGCAGCACTGATGATCGCTACCATAAGGCATGGCAGGAATTCTCTGCGATCTTAGGCAATGGCAATACAGGACGCCGGTATCTGGCGTCCTGTTGCCATAGCAACCAGCTGGGCTCTCGCGATGTTATCGCCAGAGCCAGCTGAAGTCACAGAGGGAGCGCGCTCCCTCTGTGAACCCTTTCCCTGCCGCGATCTACTTAGATTGCGGCAGGGAAGGGGTTAACAGTGGTGGGGCGCGCTCTGATGCCCCCCGCTGTTGCAGCGGGAGGCCAGCTACTAGTGACAGCTGGCTCCCGCTGTGGGATAGCGCGAGATCTGCTATGATCTCGCGCTATCCCTATGACATAAGGGTACGTCATTTTGCGGGAAGTACCGCGCCCCCATGACGTACCCTTACGTCTTGGGGAGGGAAGGGGTTAAGGGCTGGCAATAATCTTGTAGTTTTCCAGTGCCCTATGCTGCGTTAGTGGAGTGGGAACAGATAAATCACTTCACACTCTGCTCTTACTCCACACACTCTTTACCTTCTCTGTCTGATTGACTGTCTCTTTAACTGCCTAACTCACTACATGACTAACTAACTAACAGGAGGAGCACTGCCTTATTTAACCTTCCCTTCCAGAAGTTTCTAGCATCTTCCAGCTCAACCCGTCCAAAGCCAATCAAGGCTGAAGTAGTACAGAGTGACTGACCAATAGCAAGAGATCTTCCCAGTTGCTAAGGCCAGGCAGAGATAAAGGAGATATAGACATATGATCAAATATATATGGTGACAGTCTCTATGAGATGTCAATATTATCAAGTATTGCCAGTACTGGGACAGTACACAGACATCTGTCATGGCGCTGCAGGATAACCTGACTCTTTTCTGAAATAGCGATAAGAAAATCTCATCACTAGCACTGTTAAAGGGTTATCATGGATTAGGATTACATTGTAAAATGCTGGCGACAGGTTCCCTTTATGGTATCATATAATGTATTGTAGGGGGTTTGTTTTTACAACAAAGCTCAGTTAAAAGGACATTATCACTTTATTCCACAGGCAGTACGATTACAGTGATATCAATTTTAGGACTTATTTACACGAGAGTATATCAGCCGGCGTTTTCACGCCCGGCCGATATACGCTTCCAACTAAACAGTCCCCCCCCTTCACCAACTCTCTCCTCCCTTCCGGCTGTTTGCAATGGGAGTGGGTTGGATGGAGTGGAGCTAAGCTCTGCCCCGTCCCGCCAACTCCCATTGCAAACGCCGGAGTGGAGGAGAGAGGCAGAGAGCCGGTGAGGGGAAGGGAAGGGGGAACTACTTAGATGGAAGAGTATATCAGCCAGACGTTAAAACGTCAGCTGATATACACTCGTGTAAATAAGCCCTTATATTGTTTCCTTATGCTCTGCTTCTTCTAAAAAGTGAAAAGCCTTTTTTCTTTCTTTGTGGATGTCGCTGCGTGAGGGCTTGTATTTTATGGGGTTTGCTTGGTGAGGATGTAGCTTTACTGTCTGCATTTTTAAGCACATGCAAATTTTTGATGACTTTTCATTCAGTGTTCTGGATTAGCGAGATGCTTATAAATCTGCAATTCTGACCTTCTGTATTTTTGCATTCGAGAAATTGGAAAATTGTTTTTTGTTTACTTTTACAATTTTTATTTATTTTTTGCTCACAAGCCATGCAGTGGTTTCTACGAAAAAAAATAACATGCAAATGAGTGATGTAATAATCCTCCATAACACTATTTGTTTTGTATATATTCTTTATTTTTCGATTACTATAAAAGGGGGGAGGGGGTTACAATACAAATGGAAAAAAAAAGAAAGAATGGGTAATCACAAAATAAAACAATCAATCTGGTACAGAACAATGACAGCTGTGTTGGACATATGATAAAAGCCAACAGGTAGGAGAAAATAATCATGTAAGGGATAGTTCCTAGTGTAGAATGACCAGATAAAGAAAATAGAGAGAAGACTCAGTAATTAGGGGGCAGCAACAGGTTGTGGGGGCGGGCCGTAGTCTTCGCGTGTGAAGGAGAGCCAGGCGTTCCAGAAATTTGTAAACTTCTCTAAGTCTCCTACCCACCTAGCTCTCACTCTCTCAAAAGAACAGATACTGTTCACCTCTTTATACCATTCCAGGATGGAGGGAACTGTTTTGTCTCTCCAGTATCTGGGAATTAAAATTTTAGCCGCATTTATGAGAAACGGGAAAATGGGTTTGTATTCAGTAAGGAGGCCTGGAGCATCCAAGTTTAAAAGAACGATCTTAGGTGTAAGGAAGATGTTAGATTTGAAGATATCTCCAACATAAAGGAGAGCTTTATGTAATGCTTGAGAGCTCATTTCAAGTAATGAACCCCATTGAAGTCAATGGGAGACTCGAGCATTTTTCAAGGTGACCCATGCTCTGCATTGTTTTCAATGGAGCCGCACCTGCTGTCGGCGGCTCCATTGAAAACAATGGTTTGCCGCCACCCCTGAATTGTTTTTAATGGAAGGGCTTTACATATAAGCTGTTCCCTGAAAAACAATAATTTTAGTGTGAAAATAAATAAATAAATAAACTTACCCTCCGCTACTGCCGTGTCCCCCACGGGGGTGAAGAGCACATCTGCCGCATGCGGCAGATATTTCCTTTATCCACGCTAGTAAAAATAATTCCCTGCTGCTACATCTGCCACATTTGTGACAGATGCAGCAGAGAATTCTCCAATTCCCTGGTGCTGGCACCCCGTCATTGGTTTTTGGGGAAGGGCTTTAAACATAAGCCCTTCCCTTAAAAACAATAATTTTAGTGTAAAAAAAAAACAAAAAACTTACCTGTCCGCCGCTGCCATGTCCCCGCGGGGATGAAGAATACATCTGCTGCATGCTACATTGTAGTGTCTTTAAATGGGTATCTCTCATAATTTTCTGTTTAAGCACTCTGAATTTATTAGGGATCAGTGCAAGAAATGGAGTATGGCTGCTGATCTGAGGTGCTAGTTTATGCTTCTTGCTTTATCCCATAACCTTAGGGTTAGATGAGTGAAAGGGTTTTGGATCTCCTTCAATTTAACTTTGTTATATGGGGTGGACCACAGTAATAACTTCTGATCTTTGTTTAGTGAAAGAAGTTCCAGTTCCACCCAAAGTTTAGGACTTGTTTGGTGGATCAGGTCCACCATGCGGTTCAGGTGTGATGCAATCCAATACAGTTCAAAGTCCTGGAGCCCTATTCTGCCATATCTGTTTGTTTTGACAAGGGTTGCATGATTAACTCTATGTCCCTTTTCCTGCCATAAGAACTTTGCTATAAGGCTTTTAAGTTTGGCAAAAAAAAAAAATCTGTGGGACCTCTATTGAAAGTGTTTGGAGCATGTACAATATTTTTGGCAGGTAGATCATTTTGATTAGGTTCTTTCTGCCAAACCAGGAGATCGGCAGTGAGCTCCAGGAGATAAGATCCTTCTCTATCCTCTCAAGTAAGGGCACAAAATTTAAATTGTACAAATCCACAGTGTTCTGAGATATCCTTGCCCCTAAATATGTAATTTGTTTGCTCCAGTTTTTGAATTGGCAAGATTTTTAAAATTTCTGACGAGGAATTAAGTTTAAAGGCGTTGTCCCGCGAAAGCAAGTGGGGGTATACACTTCTGTATGGCCATATTAATGCACTTTGTAATGTACATTGTGCATTAATTATGAGCCATACAGAAGTTATCAGAAGTTATTCACTTACCTGTTCCGTTGCTGGCGTCCTCGTCTCCATGGTGCCGTCTAATTTCAGCGTCTAATCTCCCGATTAGACGCGCTTGCGCAGTCCGGTCTTCTTCTTTTCTCAATGGGGCCGCTCGTGCCGGAGAGCGGCTCCTCGTAGCTCCGCCCCGTCACGTGCCGATTCCAGCCAATCAGGAGGCTGGAATCGGCAATGGAGCGCACAGAGGCCCTGCGGTCCACCGAGGGTGAAGATCCCGGCGGCCATCTTCACCAGGTAAGTAAGAAGTCACCGGAGCGCGGGGATTCAGGTAAGCACTGTCCGGTTTTTTGTTTTAACCCCTGCATCGGGTTTGTCTCGCACCGAACGGGGGGGGCTATTGAAAAAAAAAAAAAACCGTTTCGGCGCGGGACAACCCCTTTAATGTTTATCTTTAATAATTCCGATTTTGAGAGGTTTAATTTAAAATTGGAAATCTGACCAAAGTTCTTGAACTCCTGCAAAATATGAGGGATTGTGGTTTTGGGATCTGTAAGGAAAAACAGCATGTCGTCTGCATATGGGGCCGATTTGTGTTTCCTGGAGCCATATTTCATACCTATAATTTTATTGTTTTGACTGATTTTTTTCTAGAAAGGTTTCCATAGTTATAATAAATAATAGAGGGGATAGAGGGCAGCCATGTCTGTTTCCATTACTAATTCGGACTGCAGGGGAATGGTCAGAATTTATTTTGATTTTATCTGAGGGACAGGAGTACAAGGCCGTGATCCTATCAATGAATGTTTCTGGAAAGCCAAATTTTAAAAGGGACATTCGCAAAAATAACCAATCAACCCTATCAAAAGCCTTTTCGGCATCCGTAGTGAGAAGCGCTAGTGGAGATTTGTTATGATGAGCTAAATGTATCAGGTTGAGTAATTTTAAGGTGTTATCTGTTGCTTCTCTATTTGGTATAAAGCCCACTTGTGCGGCATTGATTAGAGATGAGCGAGCACCAAAATGCTCGAGTGCTCGTTACTCGAGTCGAACTTTCAGTGATGCTCGAGAGTTCGTTTCGAGTAACGAAGCCCATTGAAGTCAATGGGCGACTCAAGCATTTTTGTATATCGCCGATGATCGCTAAGGTTTTCATTTGTGAAAATCTGGGCAATTCAAGAAAGTGATGGGAACGACACAGAAACGGATAGGGCAGGCGAGGGGCTACATGTTAGGCTGCATCTCAAGTTCCCAGGTCCCACTATTAAGCCACAATAGTGGCAAGAGTGAGACCCCCCCCAGCACTGTCAGCATAAAGATCGTTCTCCTCTGCCACAGCTGTAACAGCTGTGGCAGAGAAGAACGATGTTAGCCCATTGAATTCAATGGAGCTGGCAATACAGCCGACTCCATTGAAAGCAATGGGCTGCCAGCAATCGCGGGATGAATTGTCGGGAAGGGCTTAAATATATAAGCCCTTCCCTGCAATTCATCCAGAAATGTGTAAAAATAAAAAAAATATATACTCACCTTGTCCCGGCAGAACGATGTTAGCCCATTGAATTCAATGGAGCCGGCAATACAGCCAGCTCCATTGAAAGCAATGGGCTGCCGGCGATCGCGGGATGAATTGTTGGGAAGGGCTTAAATATATAAGCCCTTCCCTGCAATTCATTCAGAAATGTGTAAAAATAAAAAATATATATATACTCACCTGGTCCCGGCAGACGGAGTTCAGCGCGGCCGGCGGCAGTCCTCCTGAACTGCTCTGAACAGCTGTGAGTAGTATTCAGCAGCCGGGGATTTAAATTCCCCGCCTGCTGAATGAGCTGCCTCTGATTGGTCACAGCCTGACCAATCAGAGGCAGATCTCACTCACACCCATTCATGAATTCATGAATGGGTGAGTGAGTGCTGCCTCTGATTGGCTCAGGGGCAGCTCTCAGCTGAATGCCAATCAAAGGCAGCACTCACTCACCCATTCATGAATTCACGAATGGGTGTGAGTGAGATCTGCCTCTGATTGGTCAGGCTGTGACCAATCAGAGGCAGCTCATTCAGCAGGCGGGGAATTTAAATCCCCGGCTGCTGAATACTACTCACAGCTGTTCAGAGCAGTTCAGGAGGACTGCCGCCGGCCGCGCTGAACTCCGTCTGCCGGGACTAGGTGAGTATATATATTTTTTTTATTTTTACACATTTCTGGATAAATTGCAGGGAAGGGCTTATATATGTAAGCCCTTCCCGACAATTCATCCCGCGATTGCCTGCAGCCCATTGCTTTCAATGGAGCCGTCTGTATTGCCGGCTCCATTGAATTTAATGGGCTAACATCGTTCTGCCGGGACAAGGTGAGTATATATATTTTTTTATTTTTACACATTTCTGGATGAATTGCAGGGATGGGCTTATATATTTAAGCCCTTCCCGACAATCATCCCGCGATCGCCGGCAGCCCATTGCTTTCTATGGAGCCGGCTGTATTGCCGGCTCCATTGAATTCAATGGTCAGTGCTCGTTTAATCGAGACGAGTACCGCGTGGTGCTCGTCTCGAGTAACGAGCATCTCGAGCACCCTAACACTCGAATGAGCATCAAGCTCGGACGAGTATGCTCGCTCATCTCTTTCATTGATCAATTCAGGCAGGATCACTTTTATTCTGTTAGCCAGGATTTTAGCATATATTTTAATATCATTATTAATTAGGGATATAGGTCTATAACTACTACACAGCGAAAGAAGAGTCTTTTCCTTCTTTGGGGATTAATGTGATGTGTGCCATCAGTGCTTCTTTTCGGAAAGGGTTTCCAGCAGTGATGGAGCTAAAATAATTAACTAAATATGAAGTAAGGGTCTCTTTGAAAGTTTTGCAATAGAGGTATCCAAAGCCATCTGGACCAGGACTTTTCCCGCTTGGGGCTGACTGGATACATTCCTCCACTTCCTAAGGGGAATTGGTTCGAGAGGGGTTGTATTTGGCTTGTAGATACATTAGGAAGTTTGACTGAGTCAAGAAAGTCGCGTATTATTTTCTGTTTAATTGATAAAGACTAGAGATGAGCGAGCACCAAAATGCTCGGGTGCTCGTTACTCGGGACGAAATTATTGCGATGCTCGAGGGTGCGTTTCGAGTAACGAACCCCATTGAAGTCAATGGGCGACCCGAGCATTTTTGTATATCGCCGATGCTCGCTAAGGTTTTCATTTGTGAAAATCTGGGCAATTCAAGAAAGTGATGGGAACGACACAGCAACGGATAGGGCAGGCGAGGGGCTACATGTTGGGCTGCATCTCAAGTTCCCAGGTCCCACTATTAAGCCACAATAGTGGCAAGTGTGGCCCCCCCCCTCCCAACAACTTTTACCTCTGAAAAGCCCTCATTAGCAATGCATACCTTAGCTAAGCACCACACTACCTCCAGCAAACCACAATCACTGCCTGCATGACACTCCGCTGCCACTTCTGCTGGGTTACATGCTGCCCAACCCCCCCGCACGACCCAGTGTCTACAGCGCACACCAAAGTGTCCCTGCGCAGCCTTCAGCTGCACTCATGCCACACCACCCTCATGTCTATTTATAAGTGCGTCTGCCATGACGAGGAACCGCAGGCACACACTGCAGAGGGTTGGCACGGCTAGGCAGCGACCCTCTTTAAAAGGGGCGGGGCGATAGCCCACAATGCTGTACAGAAGCAATGAGAAATATAATCCTGTGCCACCGCCATCAGGAGCTGCACACGTGTGCATAGCAATGGGGAACCTATGTGCCACAAACTATTCATTCTGTCAAGGTGTCTGCATGCCCCAGTCAGACCGTTTTTTTTTATAAATAGTCACAGGCAGGTACAACTCCGCAATGGGAATTCCGTGTGCACCCACAGCATGGGTGGCTCCCTGGAACACACCGGCTGTACATAAATGTATCCCATTGAAGTGCCCTGGACAGCAGAGCTAACGTCAGATTAAATGCAGGTGGGCTTCGGCCCACACTGCATGCCCCAACCTGACCGGGGTTTTTAATTCAAAGACACAGGCAGGTACAACTCCCTATTGTGAAGTCCCTGTGGACCCACAGCATTGGTGGCTCCCTGGAACCCACCGGCGGTACATAAATATATCCCATTGCAGTGCCCAGCACAGCTGAGGTAATGTCATGTTTACTGCAGGTGGGCTTCGGCCCACACTGCATGCCCCAGTCAGACTGGGGTTCTTTAGAAGTGGACACATGCAGTTACAACTCCATGTGGACCGACAGCATGGGTGGGTGCCAGAAACCCACCGGCGGTACATAAATATATCCCATTGCATTGCCCATCACAGCTGATGTAACGTCAGCTTTAATGCAGGTGGGCAAAAAATTAATTGGATTACACTGTAGGCGAGGGCCCCAAAAAATTGGTGTACCAACAGTACTAATGTACCTCAGAAAAATTGCCCATGCCCAACCAAGAGGGCAGGTGAAACCCATTAATCGCTTTGGTTAATGTGGCTTAATTGGTAACTAGGCCTGGAGGCAGCCCAGTTAAAATAAAAATTGGTTCAGGTGCAAGTTTCAACGCTTTAATGAGCATTGAAACGTATACAAATTGTTTACAAAAATTATATGACTGAGCCTTGTGGGCCTAAGAAAAATTGCCCGTTCGGCGTGATTACGTCAGGTTTCAGGAGGAGGAGCAGGAGGAGGCGGATGAATATTATACACAGATTGATGAAGCTAAAAGGTCCACGTTTTTGATGGTGATAGAGAACAATGCTTCCATCCGCGGGTGCAGCCTACGTATTGTTTAGGTATCGCTGCTGTCCGCTGGTGGAGAAGAGAAGTCTGGGGAAATCCAGGCTTTGTTCATCTTGATGAGTGTAAGCCTGTCGGCACTGTCGGTTGACAGGCGGGTACGCTTATCCGTGATGATTCCCCCAGCCGCACTAAACACCCTCTCTGACAAGACGCTAGCCGCAGGACAAGCAAGCACCTCCAGGGCATAGAGCGCGAGTTCAGGCCACGTGTCCAGCTTCGACACCCAGTAGTTGTAGGGGGCAGAGGCGTCACCGAGGACGGTCGTGCGATCGGCTACGTACTCCCTCACCATCCTTTTACAGTGCTCCCGCCGACTCAGCCTTGACTGGGGAGCGGTGACACAGTCTTGCTGCGGAGCCATAAAGCTGTCAAAGGCCTTAGAGAGTGTTCCCCTGCCTGTGCTGTACATGCTGCCTGATCTCTACGCCTCCCCTGCTACCTGGCCCTCAGAACTGCGCCTTCTGCCACTAGCGCTGTCGGATGGGAATTTTACCATCAGTTTGTCCGCCAGGGTCCTGTGGTATAGCATCACTCTCGAACCCCTTTCCTCTTCGGGTATGAGAGTGGAAAGGTTCTCCTTATACCGTGGGTCGAGCAGTGTGTACACCCAGTAATCCGTAGTGGCCAGAATGTGTGTAACGCGAGGGTCACGAGAAAGGCATCCTAACATGAAGTCAGCCATGTGTGCCAGGGTACCTGTACGCAATACATGGGTGTCCTCACTAGGAAGATCACTTTCAGGATCCTTCTCCTCCTCCTCCTCCTCCTCAGGCCATACACGCTGAAAGGATGACAGGCAAGCAGCATGGGTACCCTCAGCAGTGGGCCAAGCTGTCTCTTCCCCCTCCTCCTCATCCTCCTCATGCTCCTCCTCCTCCTCAACGCGCTGAGATATAGACAGGAGGGTGCTCTGACTATCCAGCGACATACTGTCTTCCCCCGCCTCTGTTTCCGAGTGCAAAGCATCTGCCTTTATGCTTTGCAGGGAACTTCCCAAGAGGCATAGCAGAGGAATGGTGACGCTAATGATTGCTGCATCGCCGCTCACCATCTGGGTAGACTCCTCAAAGTTTCCAAGGACCTGGCAGATGTCTGCCAACCAGGCCCACTCTTCTGTAAAGAATTGAGGAGGCTGACTCCCACTGCGCCGCCCATGTTGGAGTTGGTATTCCACTATAGCTCTACGCTGCTCATAGAGCCTGGCCAACATGTGGAGCGTAGAGTTCCACTGTGTGGGCACGTCGCACAGCAGTCGGTGCACTGGCAGATGAAACCGATGTTGCAGGGTGCGCAGGGTGGCAGCGTCCGTGTGGGACTTGCGGAAATGTGCGCAGAGCCGGCGCACCTTTCCGAGCAGGTCTGACAAGCGTGGGTAGCTTTTCAGAAAGCGCTGAACCACCAAATTAAAGACGTGAGCCAGGCATGGCACGTGCGTGAGGCTGCCGAGCTGCAGAGCCGCCACCAGGTTACGGCTGTTGTCACACACGACCATGCCCGGTTGGAGGCTCAGCGGCGCAAGACAGCGGTCGGTCTGCTCTGTCAGACCCTGCAGCAGTTCGTGGGCCGTGTGCCTCTTCTCTCCTAAGCTGAGTAGTTTCAGCACGGCCTGCTGGCGCTTGCCCACCGCTGTGCTGCCACGCCGCGCGACACCGACTGCTGGCGACGTGCTGCTGCTAACACATCTTGATTGTGAGACAGAGGTTGCGTAGGAGGAGGAGGGTGGTTGAGTGGAGGAAGCATACACCACCGCAGATACCACCACCGAGCTGGGGCCCGCAATTCTGGGGGTGGGTAGGACGTGAGCGGTCCCAGGCTCTGACTCTGTCCCAGCCTCCACTAAATTCACCCAATGTGCCGTCAGGGAGATATAGTGGCCCTGCCCGCCTGTGCTTTTCCACGTGTCCATTGTTAAGTGGACCTTGGCAGTAACCGCGTTGGTGAGGGCGCGTACAATGTTGCGGGAGACGTGGTCGTGCAGGGCTGGGACGGCACATCGGGAAAAGTAGTGGCGACTGGGAACTGAGTAGCGCGGGGCCGCCGCCGCCATCATACCTTTGAAAGCCTCCGTTTCCACAACCCTATACGGCAGCATCTCCAGGCTGATAAATTTGGCTATGTGCACGTTTAACGCTTGAGCGTGCGGGTGCGTGGCGGCGTACTTGCGCTTGCGCTCCAACACTTGCGCTATCGACGGCTGGACGGTGCGCTGAGAGACATTGGTGGATGGGGCCGAGCACAGCGGAGGTGAGGGTGTGGGTGCAGGCCAGGAGACGGTAATGCCTGTGTCCTGAGAGGGGGGTTGGATCTCAGTGGCAGGTTGGGGCACTGGGGGAGAGGCAGCAGTGCAAACCGGAGGCGGTGAACGGCCTTCGTCCCACCTTGTGGGGTGCTTGGCCATCATATGTCTGCGCATGGTGGTGGTGAGCCTGGTGGTGGTGGCTCCCCGGCTGATCTTGGCGCGACACAGGTTGCACACCACTGTTCGTCGGTCGTCTGCACTCTCAGTGAAAAACTGCCAGACCTTTGAGCACCTCGGCCTCTGCAGGGTGGCATGGCGCGAGGGGGCGCTTTGGGAAACAGTTGGTGGATTATTCGGTCTGGCCCTGCCTCTACCCCTGGCCACCGCACTGCCTCTTCCAACCTGCCCTGCTGCTGCCCTTGCCTCCCCCTCTGAAGACATGTCCTCAGTAGGCGTAGCAAACCAGGTGGGGTCAGTCACCTCATCGTCCTGCTGCTCTTCCTCCAAATCCTCTGTGCGCTCCTCCCTCGGACTTACTGCCCTTACTACTACCTGAGTGATAGACTACTGTGTCTCATCGTCATCGTCCTCCTCACCCACTGAAAGCTCTTGAGACAGTTGCCGGAAGTCCCCAGCCTCATCCCCCGGACCCCGGGAACTTTCCAAAGGTTGGGCATCGGTCACGACAAACTCCTCCGGTGGGAGAGGAACCATTGCTGGCCATTCTGGGCAGGGGCCCGGGAACAGTTCCTGGGAGTCTGCCTGCTCCTCAGAATGTGTCATTGTAATGGAGTGAGGAGGCTGGGAGGAAGGAGGAGCAGCAGCCAGAGGATTCAGAGTTGCAGCAGTGGACGGCGCAGAACTCAGGGAGGTCGATAGATTGCTGGATGCACTTTCTGCCATCCACGACAGGACCTGCTCACACTGCTCATTTTCTAATAAAGGTCTACCGCGTGGACCCATTAATTGTGAGATGAATGTGGGGACGCCAGAAACGTGCCTCTCTCCTAATCCCGCAGCAGTCGGCTGCGATACACCTGGATCAGGATCTCGGCCTGTGCCCACACCCTGACTTGGGCCTCCGCGTCCTCGGCCGCGTCCACGTCCTCTAGGCCTACCCCTACCCCTCAGCATGGTGTATTACCAGT
The DNA here is from genome assembly GCF_035609145.1 of Eleutherodactylus coqui. NCBI lineage: Eukaryota > Metazoa > Chordata > Amphibia > Anura > Eleutherodactylidae > Eleutherodactylus > Eleutherodactylus coqui. Next base: position 226,974,894 of record NC_089842.1, read on the forward strand.
AGTGCAGAAACAGAACACTGTAATTAAATGTGCCGCTTATTGGCCTGTGGTTGGAGGCTGACTTCGCTTACGGAACGCACAGCAGAGGCAGGAAAGAATTTTGCGCAAGCCTGCTGTAACACTTAGCTGGCTGCATATGAATTAGGACAACTACCCCCAGCAGAGACCCAGTACACTTGTGGACAGGAATACAGCGGTGATGTAAGAGGCAACACAGAGGCAGAAAAGAATTTTGCGCAAGCCTGCTGTAACACTTAGCTGGCTGCGTATGAATTAGGACAACTACCCCCAGCAGAGACCCAGTACACTGAGGACGGTCACAGGCAGCCCAAATAGATTTTTTTTCCCAAATGTTTTTGGAAAGGCCCACTGCCCATATACACTAAATATGTCTTCTGTCCCTGCCTCACCACTACTGGCCCTGGACAATGTAAATTACTGCAGGACGCAATGCTCTGCACGGCTGATATACAAAAAGTGCAACACTGCAAAAAGCAGCCCCCACACTACTTCACACGGTAGGATGTGGCCCTAAGAAGGACCGTTGGGGTTCTTGAAGCCTAAAATAACTCCTAACGCTCTCCCTATAGCAGCTCCGGCACCAGCAGCACTGTCCCTGATCTCTGTCAGAATGCATCTCTGGCGAGCCGCGGGAGGGGCCGATTTATATACCCGGGTGACACCTGATCTCGCCAGCCACTCACTGCAGGGGGGTGGTATAGGGCTTGAACGTCACAGAGGGAAGTTGTAATGCCTTCCCTGTCTTTCTATTGGCCAGAAAAGCACGCTAACGTCTCAGAGATGAAAGTGAAAGTAACTCGAACATCGCGTGGTACTCGTCACGAGTAACGAGCATCTCGAACACGCTAATACTCGAACGAGTATCAAGCTCGGACGAGTACGTTCGCTCATCTCTAATAAAGACTCTTTGGGGTTTTGAATGTTCTATAAATCAGAGTGCAACGCATGGAAAATATTTGAAATCTCTGATGTTTTGTGGTGTATCACATCATTTTTATCTTTTTTTTTTTTAGGAATGAAAGCTTTTGTGTTCTGTGTTTTGATTAGGGCTGCAGGCTTTTTCCCGCACTTATCCGAGAAAACATAATGCTTGTATCTTGCGAAGAATAGATATTTTTCTGATTTTTGATTTAGAAGCTCTTTTAGTTTGGTACACAGGTTGAATAATTGTTTTTCATAATGAAGTGAGATGTTTTTTTTATTGCAAGTTTCTATATGTTTGATTTGCTCAATGAGAGAAATGATCTCTCTCTTTTTTTCCTTCTTTTTCCTTGCGCCCAATTCAATAAACAGCCCTTTTATTACCAACTTATGGGCCTCCCAAAGGGTCATGAGGTTGCATGGCTCCAGCACATTCTCCTCCAAGTAGTGTTGTAAGCCTCATTGTATATATTCAATGTCCTCTTTGCTCTTAAGTAGGTTATCATTCAATAACCAGTTGGACATGGATCTCTTTTTGGGGGAGATGGTCATCGTCATGAAAATTGGGGCGTTGTCAGAGTATACAACGGGGTCGTAGAAAATTTGGTGATTGAGTCTAAGAGGGAGTGCTTTACGTAAAAGTAATCTATTCTTGAGTATTTCTTATGAACCGGGGAGTAAAAGGAAAAGTCTTTTAAGTCTGGATTGAGAACTCTCCAAGGGTCTACCATATGAAGATCAGCCAGCAAATTTTTGGTCTTTTTAATTTTAGAGAAAGGGACTGCTGAGGAGCCAGTAGATGTATTCAGGGTTGAGCTTCCACAACACTATTTTTATTCATGCTGCAAGGCCTGTGAAACGGTTGCATATTAACTCATAGCATAGTTGCCTTCGAATAGGTGGCTTTGTGGAGGATTTTCCATCACTCTTTAGCATTGCTTTTTTCAAGGAACCATTGCATGGCCTAAAAGAGTTCCCACACCCTTGTACGGCTCTCCACAAGTAGAGGCCTGTTAAGAAGTTGGCCACTGACTGATAGAGTAGCTACTTTCCAACAGGTGGCGCTGTGGAGGATTATTCCATCACTTATTTGTATAGTATTGCAGACAAAATAGCCAGGATGCAGTGTGACATGTTGTATTCCTTGGCAATTACTCACAATTAGTCAGCTTTTGATGAGCTCTAGTGGACTACTATCATATCCACTTATATATACTTTTTGGAAAAAAATAATCCAGCCACTAGAAAAAGTTGTTTTGCTGTAAAATGTGGCATTCAGTTACATCTCAGGCAGATATGTAAATGATGACAGTTGTGGTGATTAGATGAATGGTCTTGTCTTCTGAGACCCTAAAAGTGGTTCCTCCCTTGGCCAATAAAAGGCTTTTGGAGGCTCCTTGTGTGTAGTGACCTCTTCCATTTGTGTAGAGCTTGTTGACCACTAGATGCCTCTAACGCAGAGAAGAGATTTCACCCCATTACAGAGTCTGAGAGGGGGCACATTATTGGGATGTGAAAAGCGAATGTTCATGCGGATCGTCTAGTAAAAAACTTTTACAGATTGAACCCTAGTCGTCCTGGTCTTAAGGGTCCTAGGGCCCCTTGTAGAAGGGGAAGTACTGTTGCAGCCGTTCTGAAGTCTTCACCTTGCTTTCAGGCCAGACCAGGGTTTAGCAGAGTATCTACCTTTCTTGGAGCTGAGGGGCGTGGTGGTTGGATGAGTTATGTCAGCCTTCACCTGTTTTTGAGTGGCCCTGCTCCTATATAAGCTATGCTAGAATTGACCTCAGTGCTGGCCAATATTCAGTTGCTGTCTGGATTTCTGCTGAGGAGCACAGCCTACCACTGGAGCGCCTCTACTTTGCTGCTGTTGCTGCTACAGCTAAGTAGCACTGTTGGTTACTGTTTTCTGTTCCCTTTTGTATCAGGGCTCCCTGTTAGGGAATTATTAGTGGCCTAGGTACGAGTTGTGGGTCTGCACCCGTCGGAAGCAATCTGCCTGCTGAGTAGGCAGGGCTCCCTCCCGGGGTAGGGGTTTTGCTGGGAAAGGATTTCCCTTAGTTTTGTATTTATATTGCACGGTTGTGCTCATTTGTTATTTTATGCACTGTAGTGCTAATCCTTTTGTTTATATAGGCCGCACGTGCGGTAAGGATGCAACAGTAGAGAGTGCAGTGAAGAACAGAGATGTAGTCGGTGGAGGAGGACGTGTCAGTGGGAGACTGAAGCTCGCTCTTGCTTCTGCCTGCACAGAGCCGTGTGCTTATCTCGTTTGCCGCAGGATAATTTTGCCTTCGGGGACTGAAGTGTTGAGTATGGGCTCCTGCTAGGAAAAGTCGGAAGGAGTAATTAACAAACAAGGAAAGGCAAGAAGTTGTGTTTTGACCCACCGTGTCAGGAGAGTACCCCTGGGGACCGTTAATCAGATAACTGAGACTGAGGACGTCTAGTTACAGGAAGGAAAGTGCCTCCTAGGAACACATGTGTGAATGTGTAACCGAGTTGAGTCAGAAGAAAGTCTGCCAGAAGTGTTGTGCTTGGGACTGTCAACTTGCTTTGTTCTTGCAAAATCTAAGTTGATACTGTGAGTAAAGAAAAATGTGTACCTCCATTTTTGAAATGTGTCTGTGTTTGTGGACTCAACGCAACTCATCACTCGAAAAGAGGTACTGACGTCACGTGACAAAACCCTTTGGACTACCTTTGTCTACATCTGCTTGTTTTCATTTTGCACTGCGCCCAATCGGGCTTGTCCTCGTTTTTCCATCCATGCTGGGAGGAGATCACAGAGCCACCCATGACAATCCAGCTTGACAACCCCATGGTCTTACCCCACAACGGTTAGCCTCCGCTCGGCTGCCACACATGCTTGCCCGTATCATAGCTTGTTTCCAAACTACCATGTTCCCTCGAAAATAAGACCGTGTCTTAAATTAATTTGGCTCAAAAGAGGGACAGTGTCTTTTTTTTGGCGGGTGTCTTAATACTCACTCACCTAGCTGGCGTCAGTCGTGTCCCTTTCGCTGGTCACCTTCACTCCGCAGTCTTCTGTGTAGTTCTCAGTGCTGAGAGGGCATTCTCTTCCTGATAACGGGGCTTGAATCCCGGGGGTTACATTCCAAAAACTCCCATGATACTTGAAAATCCGCAAAGTAGCGGCGTTATATTTACACAAATCAATCTGTCGGAGGAAATGCCAAACAATCGCAAAAGTGAACTAATCGTGCGCTTTTTAGTGATGGCAGTTTACACACAATGAACAAATGAAAAGCATGCTACAATCAGTGAGCCAAATTAGCGCCCAGGATACAGAACACATTCCATCAGCCAATAATGTGTCATGCACAATCTCCTGTTGGACAGCGCTAGTGGCATACTGTATTTCCTGGATGTATCACAAAAATCTGTAATATAGCGAAAAACTCCGTGAAAACAGAACTATATATTGTTTATCTAAAATCCGTGATGCCCTGAAGCCGCCATCATTGAACCGCGATATAGCGAGGAATCACTGTATTGTTTTGGTTTTTTTTCATGTAGTATAGCTAGGGCTTATTTGGGGGGGAGGGCTCATATTCCAACCCCTCCCTCCTTCCCCAAAAATCAGGATAGGTCTTATTATTGGGGTAGGTCTACTTTTTGGGGAAATACAGTAGAAGCGGTACAACAGGGTACTAGAGCCTCCATGCCTGCCCATATCACATCTTGTATCCAAATTAGAGGTGGTACAACAAAGTATTAGAGCTTCCATGCCCACCTGTATCACATCTTGTATCCAAGCTAGAGGAAGTACAACAGGGTACTAGAGCCTCCATGCCCACCCTTATCACATCTTGTATCCAAGCTAGAAGTCATACAACAGGGTACTAGAGCTTCCCTACAAGGGGCCAGTTCTCCACAATAAATGATCATTTTGCTCTGATACTGCAATCACTTACTTATATCAACATTACAATCATGCAGAGGAAGTTTCATTTGACTTATTTCCTTCTTGGGGAGGAAATGGTTTTGACTATGAGTGTATTCATAGAAATATCACTATTTTTCTTTGTATGTTTTTCTTTCTCTTATTATAGACATTTTTTTGTCTTCTTGTACTTTTGGTCAGGAGTTATGTAACTGAGCTTAGTTCTCACTGTCTTTGGAATCAGGCTTACCTATGTAGTTACCCAGAACGTATATTTCTGGCCCCTCCTTAAATATCATACATGTCATGTCTTCTGTAGATGCACTATGCAAAGTTCTCTAGACATTTTGTTTTGTGTATTGCACAGCTGCAGCAAGTGAGAGGTTAATGTTTGCATGAAACCGGGAAATGTCTGCAATGTATCAATATTTGTCTATTCACGTGATCTATGTTGTCCATAAGGCCTAATTCACACGAACGGATTTCTGCCACGTAAAATGCAGTGTTTCACTGCAGCTATTAGGTTCTACTGAACCTAATAGCTCTATGTACATGTTGCGGAATTCCACCGCATTCATGAATCGCTAAGATATAGCTATTCATGAATGAATAGCTAAAGGCAGTGTGTCATTGGCTGAGCGCTCAGCCAATAGCTAAGCAGTAGCTGCTATTTGCTGAGCTCTCAGCCAATCTGCACAGCCCTTTCAGGAGGCGGGGATTTTTAAATCCCCGACTGCTGAAAAAGCTTAATAGCAGTGCAGGGGAGCCACCAGGAGGACGCGTTTGAGCGCCGGAGAGGTGAGTAAATTTTTTTTTTTTACACACTTTTTGCAGATTATCGGGGAAGGGCTTATATTTCAAGCCCTTCCCCGATAATTATTCCACGGGGCTTGCCAAAGCAGTGCTTTTAATGGGATCGGCAGCAGTGCCAATCCCATTGAAAGCAATGGGATAGAATGCCCTGGACTTCTGCTACAGCTGTCACAGCTGTGACAGAGGATTCCTTCATCCCCGCAGTCCCCGTGGGGATGAAGGAAACTCCTGTCACAGCTGTGGCAGAAGTCAGCGGCATTCTCACTATGTTTTCAATGGGGCTAGCGCTGCTGCCGCTGGCCCCATTGAAACCACTAGCAATATGCCGGTTCTATACCGGTGTCTTTCTTGCGCTGCGAGGTGAGAGTTTTCTCGTGCTCTCGCAGTGCAAGAGAGAAAATATCGCTAGTGAGTGTACCCTTATCCTCCTCTGGAGATTTCCCTCGTCCAGGAGCTGTTCCTGTCAGATATCTTGGCCTGCAGGACCGCTGTAATTCTGTCTTTTCCTCCTAGACCTTAGTCTACTGTTTTGCCTGCACGGCTGTCTTGTATATGTAAGGTCCAGCGGATCTGGGAGTCTCTGTGCCCGTACTACAGGTCCTATTACTCGGGCTGCGGTGGTGTGGCGCAGAGGAGCCCTAGTCTTGGTGACGTCCCTTGGCCGCCCTGATCCAGTATGCCGGCTCTGGGCGCACGCTCCCGTGCGCCTAGTTAGCCGAGTTGCTGGGGACGCGGCGGGTTACCGCCTCGCGCCGCGTTGCCATTACACCCGGGCACACTTGCTCTACACTCGTTGCTAGATGTCTGGGTCTCTGATCTGGACTCTCTGCTTAATGTCTGGGTCCTGCTGCTGTCAGGCTTCCCACCGTATTCAGCTGCTGGGGCAGGAGTTCTGACAGCATTTAAACTGCTCAGTTCCTTCAGACCTTTGCCAGTGTATGTTTGGTGTCCAGCTACACCCACGTTTCCTGCAATTCACTACCAGCTTTGACTTATTTCTTCGGACTTACCTTCGCTTGACCCCTTGTACCTCGTTCCTCTCTGTTGCCGACCTGGATTGCCTGATCTGCCTTTGTGTTTGTTTGTTTCTTGTATTTGTTTGTGTCCGGCTCCTGCGCCGATTCAGCCTCCCACCGTTCCAGTGACAGTGTCAGAGCCTCGGGCTACGTTGCCGGATTTCTTTTCCAGGGAGAGAAGATAGTTTTTTGCCTTCAGGGAAGGCTGCAAGCTGTACTTTGACCCTTGAACTTACTCTTCCGGCACAGAGTAGTAGAGAGTGGGAATCGTGATTACCCACTTGAGAGGAGACCCTCAAAATTGGGCCTTATCTTTAGCTCCTGACTCTCCCACCCGACAGTCTTTCGACACTTTTTTTTTTTTCTGCGCTGGGTCAGATTTACGACGAACCCGACCAAGCGACTTATGCTGTCTCTAGACTGTTATCTTTGCGCCAGGACCGGAAGATGACGGAGGACTATTGCTCCCAGTTCAGATAACACTGCACAGAGTCAGGGTGGAACGACTCAGCCCTCAAGAATTTGTTCCTGGTCGGCCTCTCTGAAGGCCTTAAGGATCTGCTGGTTGTGCATCCGGAGCCTATGTCCCTGGAGGAAGCTATGTTGCTTACTATTCGAGCTGATTGTCGACTGAGGGCCAGACAATCCGCTAGGACCAGTCCGGTCCATCCGGCCACCTTTGCAGGAAATCAGACCACTTCATCTCTCTCCGCTGAGCCAATGGAACTGGGAACGATGTCACCCCAACAACGAAGGGAATACCGACTAAAGAGAAATCTGTTTGTATTGTGGAGAGTCAGGTCATCGGATCGCTAACTGCAGGAAAAAGCCTCGACAGGAAAACTTCCGCTCCTAGTTAGTTGTCGGGAGGACTGTCTAGGAGCTAAGGTACTCCCAGTTGTGTTTGAAATGTTCTTGCCCTGTGCCTTAGAATTTTGTTCCTTCCTTCGTGCAAGGCAAGCTTTTGTTGATTCCAGGTCAGCAGCAAATTTTGTCAATTTTGAGTTTGTGGGTCAGATTTCAGGTTCCTTGGTATGCTTAGACCCCCCGTTTCAGGTGTCTGGGGTAGACTCCACTCTCTTGCAGGCTGGTCCCATCAATTTAGTTACCCCGGAGTTTAAGATTTCTATAGGAGCCTTGCATACTGAGTTTTGCACATTCCTCGTTATGAAAGACTTGTCTGTGGACATAGTCTTAGGGTTACCTTGGTTATGGGAACACAATCCTAATATTAATTGGGACACACTGGCGTTGGTCAAGTGGGGGTCCTGCTGTACCAATCACATGTGTCCGGTGAATTTGTGTACTTCTGCTTTGGAGGGTGTTGAATTACCAGACTATGTCTCTGAATTTGATGACGTTTTCTCCAAACGGCTATCTGAGGTTTTGCCTCCTCATAGAGAGTTTGACTGTAAAATTGATCTGGACACCAGTGCCAAACTTCCTAAGGGTCGGATTTACAATGTAACTGTCCCTGAGAGGGAGTCCATAAAGGACTATATTCAGGACAGTCTGGCCAAGGGGCACATCTGGCCCTTGGAGTCTCCTACTGGTGCCAGGTTTTTCTTTGTCAAGCAGAAAGTTGGGGCCTCCGACCTTGTATTGACTACAGGGAGCTCAATAAGATAACCATCAGAAACCAATGTGCGCTTCCCCTCATCCCCGACCTCCCCAATCAGGTTTCCGAGGCCCAGTAGTTCTCTAAGCTTGATTTAAGGGGAGCCTATAACCTAATCGGTATACGGGAAGAGGATGAGTGTAAGATGGCCTTCAATACACCTCTTGGGCATTTCGAATACTCTGTTCTGCCATTTGGCTTATGTAATGCCCCAGCTGTTTTTCAAGGGTTCATGAATTCCATTTTTCAGGATATCATGGGGGTGTTCGTGGGGGTTTACCTGGATGACATTTTGATCTTCTCCTCAGACTGGGAAACACACCATAGCCATTTACAAACTGTGCAAACTCGCCTCTGGGCTAACAAATTGACCACTAAGGTTAGGAAATGTGTTTTTGGCATCCAGAAAATATCCTTTTGGGATATATCATTACACCCTGTGATATTCAGATGGATCCAGTTAAGGTGAAAGCCATTATGGAATGGGCTCAGCCAGACACTTTAAAAGCGTTACAGTGCTTTCTTGGGTTCGCTAACTATTACCATAAATTCATTAAGAACTTCTCTGTGGTGGCTAAGCCTTTAACTGATCTCACCAGAAAGGGGGCTGATATGAGTACCTGGTCTTCTGATGCACTACTGGCCTTCTCTACCCTGAAGGCTGCTTTCTCTTCAGCGCCTGTTCTTATCCAACCTGACCTATCCTGTCTGTTGTGGTGGAGGTTGACACCTCCAAGTTTGGAGTGGGAGCGGTACTGTCCCAAGGTCCCTTCACACTCACTAATCTTAGACTTTGTGACCATTATTCCAGGAAATTCTCGTCCACTGATTGAAATTATGACATAGGCAACCGGACATTAATAGCTATTAAGTGGGAATTTGAGGAATGGAGGCATTTCTGGAAGGGGCATGCCATCAGATCACTGTACTCACTGACCAAAACAGGTTATTTATTTAGACTCCACTAAGAGGTTGAATGCTCGACAAGCCCGCCGGGCCTTGTTCTTTTCACAATTCAACTTTTTAGTGACGTACAGACCCGGCTCGAATAATGTTAAGGCGGATGCTTTGTTTAGGAGTTTTGTTACCCTGGAACCTTCTGAGCCTGAGCCTGAGACTATTCTCTCCCCCCAGGTGGTTCTCGCAGCTGTCTCCTCCGACCTTTCGCCTCATATACATGCTGCTCAGCAATCGGCCCCTGAAGCCGTTCCGGAAGGCAAACGTTTTGCTCCATCATCCTTGAGGTTGAAAGTGTTAGAGGAGACATATGCTTCAGTCGTAGCCGGTCACGCCAGTACCTGAGCTACTTAGGAACTACTTTCCAGAATTTAGTGGTGGCCTCATATGGCCAGGGATGTCCGGTCATTTGTGACGGCATGGCCGGTTTGCGCCAGGTGGAAGAGTCTCAGGACATATTCTGAGGGCCCTCTTCTCCCCTTTCCCATTCCATCCAGGCCGTGGTCCCATCCGTCCATGCATTTTATAACCAACTTGGGAACACAGTCATTTGGGTAACAGTTGATGGTATCACCAAGATGTCACATTTTGTTCCTCTGTGCAAGCTACCAAACGCCAAATTTTTACTAGAAATGTTTATCAAGGAGGTTGTTCAGCTTCACGGGGTTCCAGAGGATATTGTATCAGATAGAGGGGTACAGTTTGTCGCCTGCTTCTGGCGAGGTTTCTGCAGGAACCTAAATGTTAACTTGTCTTCTTCTGCCTTTCATCCCGAGTCTAACAGTCAAATTGAATGAATGAATTAGGAATTAATTCAGTACTTACGGCTTTTTGTTTCTGATAATCAGTATCAGTGGGTCTACTTACCTCCCGCCGAATTTGCCATAAATAGAGATGAGCGAACCTACTCGTTTCGAGTAATTACTCGATCGAGCACCGCGATTTTCGAGTACTTCCGTACTCGGGTGAAAAGATTCGGGGGCGCCGGGGGACGCTGGGGGGCGGAGGGAGGCGTGGTGGAGCGGGGGGTAGCAGCGGGGAACAGGGGGGAGCCCTCTCTCTCTCCCTCTCCCCCCCACTCCCCGCTGCAACCCCCCACTCACCCACGGCGCCCCCCGAATCTTTTCGCCCAAGTACGGAAGTACTCGAAAATCGCGGCGCTCGGGCGAAAAAGGGGCGTGGCCGAGTAGGTTCGCTCATCTCTAGCCATAAAGAATCATGTTAATTCGTCATCTCAAGTCTCGACGTTTTTCTTTAATTCTGGTTTCCATCCCGGTTTACATTCTCTGCTCCCTCTGCTTCTGACAATCCATCTGCAGATGCATCTACTGATAAACTGTGCACAGTTTGGGCCCAGGTTCGTAAGAACCTTCAGGGTTCCCAGGAGAGACTTCTTAGACAGGCAAACAAGAAATGCACTATCTCTGCAGCCTATATGGTTGGGGAGCAGGTGTTACTGGCTTCTAAGAATTTGAGACTTTTTGGCAAATCTCATTTGTGCTGCATTGCACTGCAAACGCAGCGGTTTTGCTGCAGTGCGGATATGCAACGGCATTCTGTGGCAAAACCGCAGCAAATCTGCCCTGTGTGAACCCAGCCTTAGGGTTCCGTCCTTAAAACTGGCTCCTCGTTTTATCGGTCTATTTACTATCTTTCAGGTTGTTAATCCAGTAGCATATAAATTATCCCTTCCGGCGTCTTGGAAGGTCCACAATGTCTTCCATAAAGCCTTGTTAAAGAGATATGTTACTCCATTTTTGCCCGCCTGTGACCCGCCCTCTCCTACACTTGTGCAAGGGGAAGTTGAATATGAGGTGGAAAAGATCATTAATGCCAGGCGGGTTCGGGACTCAATTCAGTACCTGGTCCACTGGAGAGGGTTTGGCCCTGAGGATAGGACGTGGGTCCCTGCCAGGGATGTTCATGCACCACGCCTAGTCCGACAGTTCCACAGGGCCTTTCCTCTCAAGCCAGCTCTTGGTCATGGGGGTCCGGTGTCCCCCCTGTAGGAGGGGGGGGGGGGGGGTACTGTCAGGTCCGGCGGATCTGGGGGTCTCCATGCCTGCTCTACCGGTCCTATTATCCGGGCTGCGGCACAGAGGAGCCCCCTGGCCGCCGTGATCCTGGCTTGGCTAGTGAGAGACCTATAGATGTGGGTCAGGATGGATAAGCTTTCTCCTTATGTTGCATTATCCCAGGCAAGTGCAATATCGGTCTGAGAAACCTAGACTGATATTGCACTTTCAAGATTGTGATTTGCGAGAAAATTGTAGCGATGAACATGTCATTATCACGCATGTGAAGATCACATGTATTTTCAATAGGAAATATTAAAAATCACATTACACTGGCACATCAAAATCTACAGGTAGCCTATATAATTTGGTGCAGAAGCCTATTCCATATTGTGTGAAAGGTCCCTCAGCGAGAGCACCTATAAGGTGTGAGGAGACTTATTAGGCTTGTTAAAAGGCCTGACATTGACTTACAGGGGGTGCTGTAGAGGCATTGCTCCAGTTTCCCATTGTCATTGCTGGAATGGGACCCCTACACCAGTACCCTGAAAATTACTGCATGCGGTCAGTCTACCTACTAGATATCTCTCACACAGGTTAACACATAGGCGTCCTTAGTCTATCAGAGTCACAAGGGGAAATAAAGCCAGCACGCACTTCCTCACTACTTGTCACTGTACATCAGGACGACAGGACGATGTTTCTTCTACTGATCCTCATGTTCATTCTTTACCCTGGTGAGTATTTCTTCTATATTACATCTAAATCTAGTTATAGTACATTTACCAGGGGCTCCCACTTCCAGCAGAACAGTTGCTGGTATAATATTCTATTGGGATGTGTGATGGGGAGGACATTTATTATCTACTATGCAGAAATACAATTAGAAGCTCCAGTACACAATAGTATCTGCAGCTGGGGGGCAATATGTAAGGGCTACCAAGTCACCGGAGGGCGGACGTCGCTGTAAGAGGACTAGTTGTATGTGACTGATATCTAACTGACTTCTAATAACTCTTAATAGTTATAACGTATTGTTATATAAAACATTCCGGCTCATGTACGCAACAAAATCATGGCATACAGATTCCTGAGCCTGCAAGTACCCCGCGTGCCATGAGCACCTGCCAGAGGGGGTTATATTGGGCAGTAAGTGGTCCATTCTTGAAGTTGATGTTGGAGGCAGGAAGAATGGGGAATCTGAATGACTGTGACAAGTGCCAAATTGTGACGTGTAGATGGGATCAGATTATCTCTAGAATGGCTGGTCTTGTTGGGTGTTCCCGGTGTTAGGTTGTGCTTCTGGGACCTGTAGTACTATGGGTTTCCAGGAGCACACCTCAACAGGTGTGGCAGGATTGAGCTGGCCGGATGTTCTCCAGCCAGCCAATCATGACCGGTCGATTGCACATTAATATCAGCCCTCTGGCTTGAGGGAGGTGGTGTTTCCTCATGCCCCTTGTGTTTGCATTCATGCTTGTAGCTCTGTGGGTGTGAGTTGTGATGTATTCTGTGTGTCTGAGCTGGTTACTAGACATGTGGTGTGAGTCCTGTTCCGTTGTATGTGTTTCCATGCTGTGTTAGTGTGAACTGTGTCTTGTGCTGCTTGAATTGTTTACCATCTCTGGGAAGTTAGGTCCTTAGGTTTCAGCACAGGGCCATCCCTATCGAAATGATAGCAGCCAGGTTTCCTGGGGTTGGTTGACTCATTAGTGTGGGACCTGCGAGACAACGAGGACCCTTAAAGTGGGTTTGCAGGCTTAAGTATATGAACTAATACCTTGTATTGTATCTATTCCATCTGTTTATACATGGGGTATGCTTGGTGCGTGTTTTGAGCATTTGTCAGTCGTTGGTTTATGTCTGTTCACGAGCATGAAGTCCATTCCGCAGTTCTGCTGTTCGGTCTGGTTTCACCAATTCGTAAATGTGAATGATATAATATTTATGTCTGCTTCTCAGTCACGTCCACGAATTTCGTGTCCAGTCCGTAGTCCTGCGGTTCAGTCTGAGTTCGTTTGTCCGTGAGTTTCAGGTCCAGTTTGCAGTTCTGCAGTTCACGTGTCGGTGAGACTCTTCTGAGTGTTCATGTCCCAGTTTGATGTTACGCCTGGTAAATAGTGGTTAGTACTTTTGAAAGGAGACAAAAATGGAATATACTGTATAAACATGCATTAAAAATGCCTTAGCATCAGCACAATAAGAACACACCCTACCTGGGGTCCCAGACAAAGGGGGGATCTTGCCAAACCTCCATGACTTCTCAAAATGTGAATTCTTCACTCTTGGCAGGACTAGTTATGAACAGGTCCCTCAAGTTTGTCCCCATCGTGCCATAAGACCTGATACTGGACCGGTAACCTAAAGAACTGCCACAGGGCACCCATCCTGAAACAAATGACCCTGTCCAGAGCCTGTCCCTTTAAATAACTAAGCAAATCCTAATATGGCCCTGTGAAACATGGTGCAAGGAAGGACAATTAGTAACAAGGTAAATGCTGAAGTCACTCAAATCACTAATTTTATATGGAAGCAGGCCTTGAGCCAAATCGCGCAACTTTTTTATGCCAATTTTGCCTTCATAAGTTCCCCACTCAGCCCTCCAGAGTGACGCAGAGTATAGGGAGAATCAGTGAGCAGAGATTGGAAGACTGCTACTGCCGCAGAATGACTTCCCTTTTCCTTAGAACTCTTTACGTAAGAGATGTTTCCTCATCTCTTGTTTTCTTGTTATACTTTGAATCAAGGACTACAAAGAAATATTTTTCTTCTGCAAATATTTTCACAAGTGATAACTACTACCCCCATCATCCCGTTTGTTGGCACTCCCTATCCTAGGTGTGTCAAAAGTGTTCTGCAATCCTGCTCTGGCCTTGGCTATGGCCATCCCTCTGGGACCAGAGCCTGGTAAGTGCCGCCGTGACAAGCCAACACTTAACCCTCCCAGTTCTTCACGTTAGTCAAGTGCCCGACGCATCCCTATAGGGTTTTGCAAAGGACTCCAGGAGCTTCAGATATAAGGTAACACTAGCACACCCAGGGTAACTAAAGGCTCAGGGACCAGGGTGTAAAACTTCAGCTTGGGCCCCCTCCTTCCCGTACCCATAGCTAAACAGTGCAGAATACAGCTACAAAGTGAATTTACATACATGATCTGCCCCTCGTGAAAATATGTAATTACATTGCGTACGGACAGCGTGTATATGCACCATTGTGAAGTGATGGCGCAGGAAATTTAAACAAAAAAACAGGTGGACTGTGCATGGCAGCATGGGTGAGACACACTCTCATGCGCAGTACAATTTTTCCGTGATACACGGTGATAGGCCAGGTCCCCAGCGGCTCCACAGCGGTAAATTGCTGCGCGACCCACACAGCGCTTTCTGCTTACAGCTGTGTGAGCCCGGCTTAGGCGGTTTTCATGTTTTTGGTTTCATTTTTGAGCCACAATTTAAAACACATTAAAAAACTGCATGCGGTATTTAAAAACCACATATATTTTTAAGAAACTGCAAACAATATAACAAACCAAATGTGGAGTTACACAACATATGAATTTAGTTTTTTAGTTTTAAGTTTTTCATTAGACTTAAGGTAACCTCCGGTTACTACCCCTGTGATCTCCCTCAGCGGTAACGTGGTCGGGTCCGAAGCGTCCCCACTGGGGAGGAAATGGTAGAGCCACCCGTGACAATGCTTTTCTCTACCCCGCTGTCTCCTCAACTGTGGGCCCGCTCCTCGGATGCTGCACATCTCCTGTATATAGTGATATGGAGCATGCGGGTATAACCAAATATTTCCTGTATATAATTACCGTATTTTTCCATGTATAAGGGTGGGTTCACACGAGCATGTTTTTGTGCGTACTTGGGTGCATACATACGTGTGCATACACCGCGGCTGCTGACTGCGGCTCCATTGAAAACAATGGTCTGCCGGCACCCCTGCATTCTTTTTCAAGGAAGGGCTTTACATATAAGCCCATCCCTGAAAAAAGATTTTAGTGTAAAAAAAAAAAATATATATATATATATATATATATATACTTACCTGTCTGCCGTGACTCCCACAGGGATGAAGAACACATTTGCCGTAATGTGGCAGATGTTTCCTTCATCCCTGCTAGTTAAAAGAATTCTCTGCTGCCACATCTGTGACAGATGCAGTAGAGGAATTCTTCAATTCTCTACCGCAGCTGTCACACATGTCAGCAGCCGCGGCTCCATTGAAAACAATGCATGCATTCCCAATGGTGAACGCATGTCCTATCTTAGCAGGCACGCACCTGCAAAGTACGGACATGTGCACACACCATAGGGATTGCAATGTTGCACATACAAGCGTGCTTTTGTGCGTATGCATGCGCAAAAAACACGCTCGTGTGAACCCACCCTAAGACACATTGTTTTACCCATTTTTTTCGGGTTAAAAATCTACTGTCTTATACACGGGGGCTGGGTTTAGCAGCATCACTGCAGGGAGACGCTGTTTCTGCCGGCCTTCATCCTTGCTGTGGCTCCAGACAGTGGTGTCCCTGACAGAAGCTCTATCAGTGCACAGAAAAGATGCTGCTTTTGCCGGCCTCCATCCTTGCTGTCGCTCATGGTGTCCCTGATAGAACCTCCATCAGTGCAGGGAGACACTGCTTCTGTCGGCCTCCATCCTTGCTGTGGCTCGTGGTATCCCTGATAGAACCTCCAGCAGTCCAGGGAGACGCTGCTTTTGTCGGTCTCCATCCTTGTTGTGGCTTGTGGTGTCCCTGATAGAACCTCCAGCAGTCCAGGGAGACACTGCTTCTGTCGACCTCCATCCTTGCTGTGGCTCTTGGTGTCCCTGATAGAACCTCCAGCAGTCCAGGGAGACGCTGCTTCTGTCGGCCTCCATCCTTGCTGTGGCTCATGGTGTCCCTGATAGAACCTCCAGCAGTCCAGGAAGACCCTTCTTCTGTCGGCCTCCATCCTTGCTGTAGCTCATGGTGTCCCTGATAGAACCTCCAGCAGTCCAGGGAGACGCTGCTTCTGTCGGCCTCCATCCTTGCTGTGGCTCATGGTTCCCCTGATAGAACCTCCAGCAGTCCAGGGAGACGCTGCTTCTGTCGGCCTCCATCCTTGCTGTGGCTCATGGTGTCCCTGATAGAACCTCCAGCAGTCCAGGGAGACGCTGGTTCTGTCGGCCTCCATCCTTGCTGTGGCTCGTGGTGTCCCTGATAGAACCTCCAGCAGTCCAGGGAGACGCTGGTTCTGTCGGCCTCCATCCTTGCTGTGGCTCATGGTTCCCCTGATAGAACCTCCAGCAGTCCAGGGAGACGCTGCTTCTGTCGGCCTCCATCCTTGCTGTGGCTCATGGTGTCCCTGATAGAACCTCCAGCAGTCCAGGGAGACGCTGGTTCTGTCGGCCTCCATCCTTGCTGTGGCTCGTGGTGTCCCTGACAGAACCTCCAGCAGTGGAGCAGCCTTCTGTGGAGGCAGCTGTAACATGCCTGTGAGTATAAGACCCCATTCACACCGCTGCCGGTACATCTGTGAGACGTAGCCATTCATCTTACTGAGTCTATCCCAGATGAACCAAGATGGCTGCACTGCTTCTCTCTGCATTGCTAGGAGTCTCAGACACGCTGCTCTGGTTGGCCGACATATATTGCAATAGCAATGCACAGTGAGCCTCAGAGATTCCGTGCAGCCATCTTGGGTCACCTGGGACCAGGGGGTCATTAAGGTTGCCTATCGGTCCTGTTGGTTAGTGTACCACAGTTCCGCAGACTGCACTATCTCAATAGAAGCATCCAGTATATAGCATGATATATATATATACTGCATACTATCATAGTACTGGGATGTAAACATTACCTGCGGTTATTACTGAATAAAAATGTGTTCTGTTTTATGGCTGAAATGTTCTTTCCTTCAATTTTGGGTTAAAAAGTGGTTGTGTCTTATACAAGGAAAATCTGGTATATATGTACAGTTGGTATAAGAAATAGATGCTATACATAGTGTTATAGCAGCATGGTCTATATCACTACATACTGGATGTCTAGCTTATACCAGTAGTACATATCTAATTATATATGGGGCATCCAGGTTTTACCAGTATGTTCCATATCACTATATACAGGAAATATACAGCCCCCTGCATATAGTAATCTGGACCATGCTGGTGTAACCTAATATTTCCTGTATATAATTATATATGTACCGTATTATATATATACTAGCTCTACATATAAGACTACATGCGGTACATACCTTTTGCATGGTCCGTGGACTCTGCTCTGTCAATACACTTTCAATGCACCGCCGGCTGGACCAATCACACGGCCGGCAGTGCACTGATAGACTGCAGTTGTGACCAATCACAACTGCAGTCTGTCAGTGGATGGAGAAGCGTGCGGTCGGGGGAGACTCCAGCCTGTAATTGACTGCCGGCCACCTGGGTAACAGTTCCTCCCCTACCTGGGTGCCCCCCATAGGCCACAGCAGTAAGATGGCGTATGGGGGGGTCCACAATTGCAAACCTTAGCAGTATGCCAGTGAGCGCACCTATATATATTGGGAGCTAGTTACATAATGAATGAAAAAAAATGTCAGAGTATCCCTTTACCCCAGAGCAGAGTACAGTCATCCTGCCAGATATTAATCACTTACTCTCTATCAGGTGACGTCTGTGGTGGTTCCTGTAGATGGGAAAATGTATCTGCTGCTGAAGGAGGAGATGCCACTCTACACGTCCGCCAGACGGAGGTCAGCTTTATCAACTGGGTTACGGTATCAGACGGAGCTTTTATTGTCACAACTAAACCTGGAGGATCATTTGATGATAGTAACGTGAGAAAACGGTATAGTGGAAGACTGAGAAGTACCAATAACGGATCCTTACACATCTCTAATCTATCACTCCAAGATACAGGGATCTATAGAGCAACTATACAAAAGACAGATGAAGAAGAGACTTGCATACTTTATACTCTCACTGTATATGGTAAGTGACAGCAAGAACCAGCATTTATCTATTCTGACCATCAACCCATCAACATACAATCAAAGGAACATGAATGTTAGAATTACCACAAATATATTGTCTTCAGACACAACTGTTACATCCCAGGTGTTATGGTGCGCCATCCCTAACAGGTAGTGGAACCGGGGTGGCATTATTACATCAGCCGGGGCCATGTGGCTGTGACTCCAGCTCTGCTGTTTGCCTCTTACCTGTCACTACAAAAGGTCCCTGTGACATTGTCTATTGGAAATTTTGTTCTGCATTGTGGAATTTGGCAGTGTTGGGGTGATATTTTGTGCTGCGCTGTGGTACTTATTTGGAAAATTTATGAGGCTTTGGGCGCTGTGGATGGCAGTGGGACAAGTTGTAGTTTTCATTGGCATTTTAGGCTACATGTGACTTTTTGATAGCTTTTTATTGTGTTTTTTGTCATCCAGATGATCAAAAAGCAGCAATTTCGCAATTGTTGTTTTTTTTTGTTTTTAAGAATATGGTAACATTATTCTTGGGGTTAATATGATTATGGCGATACCAAATTTATATTTTTCCTATTCTTTTTAACTACTTTTTCAAAATAAAAAATTGCATTGCCTCATCGCATTCAACAACCAGTAACATTTTCTATTTTTCCACTAACTGACCTGTTTGGCCTTGTTTATTGTGGAACAAGTTAATGAATAGTAATTCTGGCATTGTTTTGGAACACTATTCCCCGAGCCGTATAACAGTCAGTATTTTTATACTGCAGGTCTTATACGGCGATACCTAAAATGTGCTTAACTTTATTTTTTTTAATTTTTTCATTGACGTGGTTGTATTCATATGTGACAATCCCAGCCTCCATACAGCACTACGCACTGGAAACTCTGCCATGCTGTACTAAAACTCATATGTCTAGAGTAGTGCAGCCACACGACTGAAGAGATATTGATGACTGAAGCCAGGCAAGGTCGTGTGTGGCAATGGGGCCAACCTGCTGGCAGTCCTTTGCCTTGGCAATCTCACCCACATGCCTTGCCTGACCCATGTGATGACGCTGGTAGTGCAGTGCTTCCTAAATAATTACCCAGGTTAATTTCTACTGCTGGCAAAGGCCAGACGACTGTGCTCACACTTTCAGCGTTCATACCCGGCTGCTTCTCATATGGTGGAGGTGCAGTGACAGTTCACGCTCCCACCCAGCTGTCTCCTCTGTGACATGCCTACACTGTGGATTTCCATGTTGTACATGTTGCAAAAGTTAAGCCAGCAGCAGGGAGCATTCACAGACCACCAGATGGTGTATGCTCTTAGTATGCTGTATGGAGATCAGTCACTTGACACCTGTGGAGTGTCTGCAGATCAAAGATGTGTGCACCGTTTTAGCCTACTATGAGGAAGCGACCAAAATGGTCGGTCATGATGATGTGATCAGTGTGATTATCCCTGTTGTCTGCCTGCTGGAACAGATGCTACAAGGTCACAGGGACAATGACCTATTCTTGACAAAGGAGGAGGAAGGGATACCAATCTCCTAACTGGCCAGTCCGCTATTACTCAACACCACAGTGAGGCTGGGTTTTGACAAAAAAGAGGGTCTCTTCTCCAACCCGTTTCTCACACATTGGAGAAGTATAGAGGAGGAAAAGCAGGAGGAAAAAGAGGAGAGGATAATATAGGTACAGAGGTAGAGGAAGGAGCTACACAATGTTCCTTCCATCAATCACTAACCCCAGCTATTCTCCATGGATATGGGACCAACTGGAGGATGCTCTTAGGCCTGACCCAAGGTATGAGGACCATCACACTTAGCCACTTTGAAGCATATGAGTGTTTTTCTGCTGTAGTGCTTGCAGAAGGACCGTCACAGAGCCCACATCAAAACATCAGATTGTTACTGGGTGGCCACCCTCCTTTAAATCCTCATTACAAGGCCAAAACGACAAATCTCATTCTGGCAGTGGAAAAGAATGTTAAAATGCAGTAATATGTTTACAGACTGTTAAGCAGCCTCAGCAGAACACTTCCCCATGGCCGTGGGGGCTGACAGTCACAGGCAGCACTTATCCAGGATGATCCAAGAGTATGTCACCTGTTGTGTGGATGTGCTTAGACATGATTGTTGCCCACTTTGATTTCTGGGTGTCTAAGTTGGACAAGAGACCAACTTGCACAACATGCTTTATATGTGCTTGCCTGCCCCACTGCCAGTGTGCTACCAGCCAGGGTGTTCAGCACAGTTAGTGTATGATAATTGACAGACAATGCAGATGGCCTGCAGTTTATGAAAATTAACCAGGTGTGGATTTCACCTGACTTCTGCCCTCCCATGGCAGATTCCACTGATTAGTAAGCACGCTGGCAGTTTTTACTCGCATATGAAAAAACTATTGATGACCTATCCGCAACACACTTGTGTTGGAGTGAAAACCGCTGATCCAGCCCCTGGGTAGTGGCTGGCGCTTGTAATTGCAGGCTGGCCTCTCATTGAAATCTATGGGAGCTGTGCCTGCAATTACAAGTGCAGACCACTGTAGAGGTGTCAGAGCAGTGGCTTCCGCTCTGAACTCAGTGTATACCGCCCGATCAGTCAAGATCTAAAATGTCAGTTTTTGTAAGACCTCTCCTTAACATGACCATATTTCAGTTCCTTAAAAATTATATCTCTGATTTCATATGGCAGAATACAGAAACATTTTGTCACTGAACCATGCCGGAGGAATGTTCCATCAAATGCCATATTATAGATATATTTTCTCCTACAATTCACTGAAACTGGTGGCCAATGAGTAACAGTATTTATATTATACTAGTAATTAAATCATCTCATAGAAAGGGGGAAATCGTGATCTCTACCATATATGGAAAAGAGTGCCTATGTCAACACATGATTACCAGCATAATCCATGTGAGTAACGGGGTATAAGATATCAGTAAACTAATTTTGCTTACAGACTTAAATAATGTCAACTCTTATATTCCAGTGTTTCTTTTAATTTTTTCCCTATAAAGATATTTGAAGTCTTGGCTTGAGGGTTGTTTTTGCCTCACAGCTTGAGACTTGCAAATATTTGTAGAAGTAATTTGTGAGGATGCAGTTATGCTGTCGTAGATATGTAGTTTTCTGTTTGTTGCTTAGAGGATATTTATATCCAGCTAGTTACTCTCATGGTCCACAAATAGATGAGTCAAGAATGTTCGTTATACATCTTGTGAAAAATTATGAAAACTGATTTGCATTGTCGAGTTATGGAACCACAAATGATCAAGAAGGTAGGTTTCAATTGACCATGGCTTCATGTGATGTTGTAGTCTCACAAGCGGTGGCTTAGCAAGGGAAACAGAATTGACTGCTTTTAATAGGTGCAGCATGACGCGGGTATCATGGAGTGAGTCCCTGTGACCTATCCCCCCACTTCCTTGTAACCATCCAAACAATACGCTACTACTTCTAGCTTGGATAATTTTGGCCACAGCGGACATTTATTTAACTTTAAAGTTAACAATGGGTAAAAAACACATTAAAGAATAGACAACCCACCAAAAGGGGGGAAGTCCCCGGAGCCTACAACTCCCTCTGTCGCCTCACTACAGGGAAAAGGATCTTCCGTACTGCCTCCCGCCGCTCTCCCACTATCCGACTCGGGAGACCGAAGATCCCTCCCGCTACCGCCCTCCCGTCGCCAGACCGCCGACTCGGGAGGCAACACACACACGGTTGCCCCTAGTCGCCCACCTCCCGACTCAGAGACCCGCTAGCCGTTCCTAGGCCAACCCACTCGTCTCCGCAGGGACTCCGGCCTGACAGAGCCGGGAGGCGACAGACCGACCACACACTGTAAACCAACAATGGGGCGGGAAGGGGGGACAGGCAGCCATCGGCCCTCCGCTCTCCCCCCGCCCCGCATCCGAACTGGCTCCGAGAACTCCACCCCCCCTCCAACTGCCGCTATGACAATGTAAATATCACCTATAAACCCCCCCCCCACCTCCCCTAACTAAACCTTAACCCCTAGTTGCTAACATACGGGCGGGTGGGTGGGACTTCCACGCTGTCTCCGTCTTCTTCTCTTCTGCTCCTTCTTCCTTCTGCTGCCGACTGAAACTCCTCCTCCTGCTTTTCCCGCACTTTCTAACTGCTCCCCCCCTCCCTATTCTACCCCCCCACCTCTACACTACTGTTAAGCCTAGCCTCCCCGTTAACCCCATCATGTGCTGCCTACATATATGCGCCTGCGGCTGATATTCCGGCGCTTCTTGACGCGGGTATCACGGAGTGAGCCCCTGTGACCTATCCCCCCACTTCCTTGTAACCATCCAAACAATGCGCTACTACTTCTAGCTTGGATAATTTTGGCCACAGCGGCCATTTATTTAACTTTAAATTTAACAATGGGTAAAAAACACATTAAAGAATAGACAACCCACCAGAAGGGGGGATGTCCCCGGAGCCTACAACCCCCTCTGTCGCCTCACTACAGGGAAAAGGATCTTCCGTACTGCCTCCCGCCGCTCTCCCACTATCCGACTCGGGAGACCGAAGATCCCTCTCGCTACCGCCCTCCCGTCGCCAGACCGCCGACTCGGGAGGTAACACACACACGGTTGCCCCTAGTCGCCCACCTCCCGACTCAGAGACCCGCTAGCCGTTCCTAGGCCAGCCCACTCGTCTCCGCAGGGACTACGGCCTGACAGAGCCGGGAGGCGACAGACCGACCACACACTGTAAACCAACAATGGGGCGGGAAGGGGGGACAGGCAGCCATCGGCCCTCCGTCCCCCCCCCCCCCCGCCCCGCATCCGAACTGGCTCCAAGAACTCCCCCACCCCCCTCCAACTGCCACAGCCAGCATGGCATGACCACCTCATGCCTGCGCAGCCCCCCACAGAACCAGTGCGCGTTCTATCCCCTCCTGTATACCCTCTAACCAAAGATCCGTCCCAATTTCGTTGAGGTGGACCCCGTCGCCTCTCCAATAATTTCCCACCCCTTTCTCGAGATAAATATGCCGCACGGCGACTCCTCCATTCCGCACCACGAAGCGAGACACCTCACGATTCACCTTGATCCTTGCTTTATCTATCCCTTGCACCGAACGCACATTCCGCCAAACCTTACGAGGGACCATCTCGGACCAGACCAAGATCAAGCCCCGGTACATCTGCAATAACCGAAGCATATCGTACTGTATGTCTCTGCCTAGCTCTCTGAAGGGTCTACGCCCCAAATCGTTGCCCCCGACGTGTAATACTAGGGTGTCGGGCGTCCTGTCTAGAGAGACTAGGCGCTGTACATCCTGCAAAACCCGGAACCAGGCCATGCCCCGCACTCCTATCCAGCGAATTACCGCCGCATCCTTACTCAGTCTGAGCTGCCTCCCATTAGGCCTGATCTTTGCCCTCTCCCCCCCCCCAAAAAAAAACATACGAGTGGCCCATTATCCACACGAGTGCAGCACGCGGATCTGTAACAAAAAAGAACAAAACTAACCGTAAATAACGCCCCCACCATGTGCCCCCTACCCGCCCTTACAGCAAATGCGGTCTAATATACCGTCTGAACCTCTCCGACTTCCACCGACCGATTCCCATCACCGCCTGACTATCCATACCCCTCGCTGCCACCTCTGTTGCCGCACCGATTCTGAACGAATGCGTTCCGAAACCTGAACCATCCAGTCCCAGAACAGCTAACGCTCTTTTAAACACCGCCTCAAACTGAAACCTTGATAAATAACAACCGTCCTGATGCTGTTACAGGGGCCCTACCCTGGCCCCTGCTAGAGAACAGTAGTTTTCCCAACAACTAACCGGGCACATGTTTTCCCCTGGAATACGCCCCAGCGACACCCGACGACCCCTTCCGACCTGATCCGTCTTAGAACGCTGAATGACTATTTCCAAACGCCCCTTTATAACTCTAGTGTCCTCGGCTTTCAAACCCCTCCCCCTATCTTTTTGCTGGGGGAAACCAATTCCCCCACTCGTAACGCCCTGAAAAAGGCTAACGAAAAAGCGAACTTAAAAAGCGAATACTCAAACCCGTTCCCACAAACCTCCTGCAACGCGAACCCCAATTTTTGTAGTAACTCAAATGAAACCGGGCAACGCGTATCTGGACCCCCCCGCCCCCTTCTAAACCCTTTTAGCGCCTGCCTCACTACAAAGTTCTTTGTTACATCCGTTACACCCCTCAACTTAGCGCCAAACGCCACCCCCCCATAAACCTATTAACTGTAGCCACCGACAAACCAGCCTCCGCGCTTTTAGCCAGCCACCCCAACAATGCCCCTGCCGCGTCCTCGTCTGTCCGTACATCACCCCACTGCCTCAACCACTCCTCCCATTCTACCCATGCTGCCTTGTAAGCCGCCCATGTGCTCCGAGCCAAGGAGGCACCTATCAGGTGCCTCACTGCTCGCTGACCACGCTCCATATGTGTCTCGGGCAGGACACCCCTTCTTCTTCCGCTCCTGGGGCCAACCGTCGGAATCGCTCCCACTGAAAGCGAGAAAGAGCATCCGCTATTGAGTTGCTTACCCCTGGCACGTGTACTGCCCCAATCCAAGCATTCAGCGACAACGCCTGCAACACCAGGTGGCGCAATAATGCCACCACAGGGGGGATGATGCAGACAATCTGTTATTGCCTGCACTACCCCCAGGTTGTCGCAGTGAAAGCGCACCCTTTTATCTCTAAACTGCGCTCCCCGTAGCTCCACGGCTACTATTATGGGGAACAGCTCAAGCAGCACCAGGTTTTTTACCAAACCCGACGAAAACCATTCGCTTGGCCACCCGGACGCGCACCACCGGCCCTGGAAGTATGCTCCAAAACCCGAACTTCCTGCGGCGTCGGTAAACAATTCCAGATCGAAATTGTCCACCACCTCCTCCATCATCACTGACCTCCCGTTATAGTTTTCCAAAAACGCCGCCCATACTGCCAGGTCCTTCTTGTGTCCCTTGCCCAGCCGTATAAAATGGTGGGGTAACCGAACCCCTGCTGTGGCTGATGCTAATCTCCTACTGAAAATCCGACCCATCGGCATAATGCGACAGGCGAAATTGAGCTTGCCTAACAACGACTGCAGCTCTCTTAAAGGGGTTGTCCCGCGCCGAAACGTTTTTTTTTTTTTTTTCAACTGCCCCCCCCGTTCGGCGCGAGACACACCCGATGCAGGGACCTAAAAAAAAATCCGCACAGCGCTTACCTGAATCCCCGCGCTCCGGTGACTTCTTACTTACCGGTTGAAGATGGCCGCCGGGATCTTCTCCCTCAGTGGACCGCAGCTCTTCTGTGCGGTCCATTCCCGATTCCAGCCTCCTGATTGGCTGGAATCGGCACGTGACGGGGCGGAGCTACACGGAGCCGCTCTCCTGCACGAGCGGCCCCATTCAGAAAAGAAGAAGACCCGGACTGCGCAAGCGCGTCTAATCTGGCGATTAGACGCTGAAAATTAGACGGCACCATGGAGACGAGGACGCCAGCAACGGAACAGGTAAGTGAATAACTTCTAATAACTTCTGTATGGCTCATAATTAATGCACAATGTACATTACAAAGTGCATTAATATGGCCATACAGAAGTGTATAGACCCACTTGCTTTCGCGGGACAACCCCTTTAATGTAACTTTTGTGACAACCCTTGCCCTGTTCACCTCAGCCTTTAATTCCGCCACTTTGTCCTCGGGCAACCTGCATTTCATTGCCACGGTGTCAATGGTAATGCCCAGAAACTTTAAACACGTTGTGGGGCCCTTCGGTCTTCCCTGGTGCCAAAGGCACCCCAAACTGACCGGTAACCCATTGAAGGGACCCCAGCAAGTTTGCGCAAAGTGGCGAATTTGCCGGACCTATGCATAGGAAGTCATCCAAATAATGGATAACCGACCTAATCCCTGTGCAATCCCTAACTACCCATTCTAAAAATGAGCTGAACACTTCAAAATAAGCGCACGAAATAGAACAGCCCATGGGTAGACACCTATCCGCGAAGTAACTTCCTTCCCAAAAACAGCCTAACAAGCGAATACTTTCTGGGGCCACTGGGAGTAACCTAAAAGCGGACTCAATGTCCACTTTTGCCAACCTAGCCCCTTGCCCGTACTTGCGCACCCATTTTGTAGCGGCGTCAAAAGAGGTATACACCATGGAACATATTTCCGGATCGATACCGTCATTAACTGACGCCCCTTTAGGGTAAGACAAGTGATGTATGAGCCTGAACTTGTTTGGCTCTTTTTTAGGAACCACTCCAATCGGTGAAACCACCAAATCCGCAACCGGAGGGGAGCTAAACGGCTCCGCCATGCGTCCTAACTGAACCTCCTTACGCAATTTCTCTGTTAGAACCGCCGAGTACCGGAGCGCCGACGGTAAACTATTTGTAGTAACAGGAACCCTATGAACTGGGGCGGGAATTTTAAAAAAAACATCCCTAAAACCTTCTAACAATAAACTCACCTTATCTCGGTCGGGGTACCTATTTAGAAACGGCACCATCTTTGCCAGTTTCACTGGTGTCCTCCTTTTTTCCAGCTGCCCCGAAAAACTTTCCTTTTCCCTTCTTAAAGCACTTTGCTGCTCCGTGTGATGTAGCGTTACACAGGGAGCAAACGTGCTTGAACCTGCAGCTACTTCCGAATTTGCATTGGCCGTCGTTAAACTGCCAACACAATCCGAGCCTATGACTCCCCAACTGTCCGCCCTGACTTCCTCCCTGGGAACCGCTGGCCGAGCTGCTCGTCCCGCGCCCCCCCCCCCCCCCTGAAAGGGCTGCCCGAACCTAACTGGGGCCATTACCCTCAACCACAGCCCTATGTCTTTCTGATCCCACCGAATAGACGGTCGGATCGCTTTTCTTTGACAAAACTGTTCGTCATACCTAAGCCATGTCTGGCCCCCATACACCCTGTACGCCTCACCTATCTCATCGAGGTAACAAAAGAGGCCGGAGCAATTCTCCGGCGCCTTTTTCCCTATAACGCTAGCCAGAATTGCGAAGGCTTGCATCCAGTTTGAGAAAGTCTGTGGAATCAGTCGCCACCGACGTTTCTCTTCCTCTTCCTTCTTGTATTCCGTCCTTTTCCCTTTATCCAAATTAAATTTTTCTAAAGGGAGAAGGGAAAAGATCTCGACGTATTCGTCACGCTAGATCTTTTCTCTGACCTCCTTTTTCAAGTGCGCACCTAGGGGGCCCTCGAAGCACACGTACACCTCCCCCTTCGCTCTGTCATCCAGGCGAATCCCATCCCCGTCCTTATCTGTCTGAACGCCTACCGTAACAGGTACTGTTTGCTGCCCCACCGACGATCCCGTCGCACCTCCCCCCGTGTCGCTATTGCGACCACTCAACGCATTGGACGGTAAAGTCCAGGCAGATAGAGGCGACGGCCCTGGCCCTGTCTCTTGCTTGCGCCAAAGCTCCAATAATCCGCCTAAAATGAACCCCAACTCGCTCGCTGCGCCCCGAGTGCCTACCGTCGCCCTCCCGCCCCCTGTCCGCCCCCCCCCACACTATCTGCCGCTGGCGCAACGCGGCTAACTGCAGTATGTGTGTCCCCGTGTGTTCACTCACCTGGCTGCGTAGGGGCTGTAGTCCCACCAGCCGCCGATCCTCCCTCCAGCGGATCCGAATCCTCGTCCGACGGTGATCCGCGCTGGCAATCGAGGTCCTCATCTGGCTGCAGTCGCCCCACCGGAGTCACAGCCGCTCCTCTTCTGCTCGAACTGGCTCCCGCGGGCCGCACGTCCTGTAGGACTGAAAGAAAACTGTGAGGCTGCTCGCCGACCACCACCTCTCCCGGCGAGCGGCCCCACGCTGCTCCAGCTCTCTCTGCCGACAGTCCGGTGCCAGGCCCCGCCCCCCCTGGCAGCACGGGACCTGGAGCCAGACGCTGTGCCGACCCACCTGGTGAGATTCCTCCCGGGCCTGCGCTCCCCACCTGCTGTGGAATCTGCTGGGAGCCGGCCCGGAGGGGCCCGTGAGGGACTCTCTATGCGGCGCCGACGCTGAGGGGTTAACTCGGGGCTTAGACGCGCCGGAGCGCGAGCCCTCCGTGGCCTCGGCTCTCTCCTCTCTGCTGCCGGCACCCCACGCCTCCCGACTGCTGTGGCATTGCAGCCATTGCCAGTCCCCGGCCTCTGTCCCGCTGCTACTTCCGGCGCACTTCTCACAGCAGCAGCCGGGCTCCGTCCTCTTCCTCTCGTCGGGGCTGCTGCTGCTACCATGGGCGCCGCTCCCTCCGCTCCCGAAGGCTGTGCCGGACCCGCTCCCACGTGCTCCGGGCCAGGAGCCCCTCCGTCGAGGATGCTCACCAACCATTCTAAGCCCCGCTCCTCCACCGCTGCCCGGATCCTCTCCATGACGGCGTCCATCGGTAAGTCCTCTTCTGGGCTCTTCCAGACGCTCCTCTTCGGGCTCTTCGGTGCTTCCTGCTGTCTTCACTCTTCGTAACTCCCGGTGTCTTCACTCTTCGTAACTCCCGGTGTCTTCACTCTTCGTAACTCCCGGTGTCTTCACTCTTCGTAACTCCCGGTGTCTTCACTCTTCGTAACTCCCGGTGTCTTCACTCTTCGTAACTCCCGGTGTCTTCACTCTTCGTAACTCCCGGTGTCTTCACTCTTCGTAACTCCCGGTGTCTTCACTCTTCGTAACTCCCGGTGTCTTCACTCTTCGTAACTCCCGCTGTCTTCACTCTTCGTAACTCCCGGTGTCTTCACTCTTCGTAACTCCCGGTGTCTTCACTCTTCGTAACTCCCGGTGTCTTCACTCTTCGTAACTCCCGGTGTCTTCTCTCTACTTCCACGCTGTCTCCGTTTTCTTCTCTTCTGCTCCTTCTTCCTTCTGCTGCCGACTGAAACTCCTCCTCCTGCTTTTCCCGCACTTTCTAACTGCTCCCCCCCTCCCTATTCTACCCCCCCACCTCTACACTACTGTTAACCCTAGCCTCCCCGTTAACCCCGTCATGTGCTGCCTACATATATGCGCCTGCGGCTGATGTTCTGGCGCTTCTGGAAGTGTCTCTCGCTGTGTGCTGAAAACTATATTACACAAGCAGAGTATGCAGAAAGTCCACTACTCAGCCAGGGGTTGGCTGTCAAGCTAAGCCACCAAACAGCAGACAGTTCAAACAGTGTCGTCTGATAATGCTAAGCACCATTAGTCTGTGCCTGCCTGTTGGTCCTGTAGCCTGTCAACAAGAGCACTCTGCTCCTCAGGAGAGGAGGCGAGAATGTCCAGAGGTCTGCTCATCGGACCAACCCCAGCAGTGTCACAACAGTGACCCCTTGAACTAAACCGCAGGTCAAGCAAGTGTGCTGCAGCAACTCTACCTCCCCTAAGCTCCACAGCCAGTCCACACCACAGCCTCACGGCCAGGTAAATGAAGCTTACTGGTGGGCTGAAAGCAGATTACACTCTCCATGGTCAGAAGACAGTGCCAAACCAAAGTAGTGCTGTTTCTCCCAGAAGTTAGAGGTATGCTGTATCAGGGAGAGGCCAGAGGTTTAATAAAAATCTGTCTTTAGAGGGCAGTGCTGAGATCTTGCAGCCAGCCATGCTGAGAGCTAGCTAGTTTTAGAACTTTCATTACATGTTTTTGGGTGGGTGGGGAGATGATGTCTGGATGAGGAGTGTTATATTACTAAACTCCTCCCCCTGCCTATTTCAGATGGAGCACCATGGTATTAGTGTATTTTGACGCCACTGGAAGGCATATTAGCCTTTTACTCCCTACTTTGGCCCTAACAACCAATCAGGTTGAATCAGTGAACCCAAACAAACAATCAGGTTGAATCAGACAACGCAAACAACCAATTTAGGTTGCTGGAATTGTGAATCAGAACCAATCAGGTTGCTGGAATTGCTTCATAGTAGAGGACTGGGGAGTAAAAGGCTAATATGCCACTGGAAGCTAGGGGTTTGACAGGAGGAACTCCCCTATCACACCCGTAGCTCTTGAATGGTTCACGTTAGGAAGATCCTAGCAGCCTGTGGAGACATTTCTGCCGGCCGTGGATTGGTTAGGCTGAGGGTTACAGTTCTTGTTAGGCTTACATTATCACCTATAAATGCTGCCATGTTACCGCTGTAACATGCCAGCATTTACATTTCATAATCAAAGCCTAAGCAGAACTGTAACCCTCAGCCTTAACCATCCACGGCTGGCAGAAAATGTATGCAGACAGTGCAGCATCTCACCTCAGTCCCGGCCAGCATTTGAGGCATCTGTCCCACGCATCCGCCACCTCAGCCCTCTGTCCCACGCTCTTCCCCCCCCCTTAGCCCTCTGTACCCATCTGCCGCCTCAGCCCTATGTACCCGTCCACCATCTTAGCCCTGTGTCCCGGCTGCCAGCTGTCAGCTCTGTGTCCGGCGGCCACATGTGCGCTCCCTGAGGGCTGCTCCCCTACTCCAAACTGGCAATCAGATGCCGCACACCCCTTCTACACTGACGCCGGGTTTGGCCTCTGGGGCCGCCGCACGGAAACTTCCTTGCAGATGTGGTTGCGCGGCTGCATCGCCGGCTGCCGCTGGATCCCTTTTTCAAGAAATCTTTAGTGGCCTTCCAACACCTGCTGCCTAACAAGCTGTGCAACCAATCAGCATCAGGGGGCGCCACCCCCCTGTCAATCTTGGCTCCACCAGGAATTCCTGATGGCGTCAAGATACACTAATACCGAGCACCATTACCCGGGATCTACAAGTATAAAGAGCAGTAACATTTCCAGTTATTACTTGAATTGTCTCTAATCTGCAGTATTCATGCTATTAGGAGGAGAATATAACTTGTCTCTTATATGTCTGTTATACAGAGAGATTATCAACCGGATACATCAACATCACCCACAGCATCTCCAGTAATGACACTTGCTCACTGAGTCTCTTGTGCAGCATGGACAGACGAGATGTGCTGATAACATGGAGTAATGTACACAGCAGTGATATCAATGTGACCCAAGGAGTCCTGTATGTGCCCCCCAGTGATGTGAGCCTCACCTATACCTGCACCGCACATAACCCTGTCAGTACTGTCTCCAGGACTGTGATCCCCGAGAAATACTGCCAGAAAAGTATCAGTAACGGTATGTACTTACTGGGGTCACTCATAGGGGTGATACTGATATAAAATATATTCAAAAGTATAACATGCTTGACCTTCCTTTCCTCAACAGCAGAGAGTTGGTTCACCCTCAAACACATTACATGGTTGATTAGTGGTGACAAAATTGTGTTTGGCCAGCTAAACCCCTTAGTGACTAAGCATTGTTTACACCTTAGTGACAAAGCCAAATTTTGAAAATCTGACATGTGTCACGTTAACATGGAATAACTCCGTAAAGGTTTTGAGTATCCAAGTGATTCTGACACTGTTTTTTTTTGCCACATATTGTACTTAATTTAGGTGGTAAAAATACACTGATAGAATTTGTGTATATTTATTAAAAAAAACAAAATTTGGAGAATTTAAAAAAAAATTGTACTTTTTTCACATAGTCAACTGCTACATGTCAAATATGTGGAAACATACTGTAGTGGCCGAAGTCTATATTTCTGGCCCTTCTATAAATGTCATACATGTCGTGTCTTTTGTGTAGATGCACTGTGCAAACTGTCTAGTCTCTTGTTATGTGTATTGCACAGCTGCAGCACTTGAGAGGTTAATGTGTGAATGTGTCTGAAAAAATATCAATTTATGCCCTGTCACATGGTATGCTGGACACTATGAGTGTTTGAGAGCAAAGTTTGAGAGCAAAGACTTCTTCAGTCAGTCCATCATCTTCAACGGTAGAGAGCAGAGTGGAGTGCCGGCCACATGGAGGTACCTTCAACCCTTATGTGGTGAAGTCCTGGAGGAGAAAGAGAGGTATCCTGAGGCCCCCCATGCCTGGAACCATTTGTGAGAGAGAGAGTGAGAGAGAAGAGAGGAGTCCACCATGCAGAGATCTAAGTCCTGAGTCAAGTGAGTGTCTGTGGTGTGATCCTACCCCCATACGCCTCTAGAGAGTTCCCCTTCCAGGAGCTGTTCAATACAGATAACGTGGACTGTAGGACCGATATCATCCTGAGTCTCCTTCCTGACCTCAAGTCTACTGTCCTACCTGCACTAGTGCGTAATAAGCTGTATACGATCAAGCTGCTAGTAAAATTTTCCAGCCCTTGTCCGTTCCCAGGGACTGAGGTACTAAAAGTTATATATGTGTGTATGTGTGTGTACTTCCTTCATTTCTCCGCTGAGAATCATACTGGCATAAGGTTGGGACATCGAAAACCGATATATCGCTAATGGCGATACTTTTCATCGATATTGTTATGTCCGATATATCGGTAACATCGATAGTTTAAGGCGATATATCGATTTTTGTAAAGAACAGCGTGTCTTGTGGTCTGGTGACCAGATTTTCTGTCTTTACATTCCGCCCTTTCCTCTGTGTTGGTACAGGATGTAGTTTTGCTCGAGGCACTGATGAACTTATAAACAAGTTCTAGAAACATTTGGAAAGTGTGAGGCGACTCTTTGTCACCAATATGGTTTGCTCCAGGCAAAACGGCTCTCGGAAAAAGTGAGGCCCCTTTTCCACTTGCGTTTGTTGATCGCGTTAAACGCAGGCTCTGAACGCTTGCGTCTAACGCGATGGCAGATGGAGGGCTGCGCTGACTGCACAAAGGTCACGTCCAGAAAAGGAGATGTGACATGTCAGGCGTTCGGCGTCTAACACGAACGCAGTGCCCATAGAAAAGATAGGAGACCCATCTAACGCAAATACAATTCCGTTCGGGGCACTGTGTTCTCGTTACCAGGCCCTGCATTGTTTACAAGTTGCCATGGAGACTGTTGGTCTCTCAGCGGCAACTTAACAAAATGCAGGGCACACAGCCCCACAAACACACACACAGAGATCATGCTCACATCCCGTCAGGATGTGTTGCTTTATTAACCCTAGACCTGTCTTATTTTTATACAATATTTTAAAAAGCCGATATTTTACAATAATCGATAGTTTGTTCAGTGATAGTCGATACGATCGACTATTGATATTGTGTCGATGTCCCATCCTTATAGTGGCATGTAAGGAACGGTGGCGTCACACATGACAAGTCTATAGTCCACCACACGTATACAGATAATCGCTGTCCCAGCATTGCCAGGGAGAGGCCTAGCAGTACTTAGGCCGACGTTGCATGCGCCCCTCCAGGGAGGAGTCTGGTAAGAGCCACCATGACAAGTACCAACTCTACCCCCACAGCTCCTCAGCGTGGGCGTCATGTCTAGGTGTGGTTGCAGGGACACCACAAGACTGTATACAATTTTGACGAGATATGTTACTATATGTTTACTTTATTCTGGACGTGTCAGGGTAAAATTCTAAGTACAGCACCAATCAGGCCCACCCCAATGCCCCGCTGCCGGCTGTAAAGAAGAAAACACCACACGGAGGTCTGGTATAGTTCCTCACACGGGGACATGACTGCGCTGCGCGCTTTATTACAGATTACATGAGATCTTATACCCTTTGGTCTCATCACTAGAAATGAGTAATAGTCTCATTGGCTCAAATCCACCGCATAACCATATATGGGAAGTCCGGATTTTCGGCCTGAGACAGTGAAAGTTCAGATGCATAGTTGAACAGTCGTTATCTTGATATGGCGCTTCTGGGAAAACGGCCAAGTACACGCGGCCTTGTGTCTGGTTCTTCTTTGCTGTGTTTAAAATACATTTTGTCTTCGCCTGGCAAGGCCTTTGGAATATCTGGTATAAGGCGAAGTATTAAGTTTTTCATAGAGTTAGTACATATGAGAATAAAGTTAGTATACATATAAAAAGAAAGGCACATAACTATATCTATATAAATGTATATATTCTAGTGTTTTCTTTTCTACCTACAAGGATATATATATTTCCTTCTCAAACCCCCCTAAAAACTTAATACGGAGATCAAGCACCAGGCCTCGCACTCTCCCTCAGTCGCCTCTCCCTTGCGTCAGGGTTTCCCCACTGCCCGTAAGTCCCTACCCCTAGGAGGGGGGATCCCTACCTCACCTCAGAAGGAGGCCATGGATTCCCTGGGCTTATTTCCGGGCATCCATACCCTCTACCTGTACAAGTTAACACCCCACAGGGTGTGCCCTCGCCGGAACCTAAGGTCTTCTGCACTATCCCTAGGCAAATGGGAATTCCACTGACAGTCCATCTTAGGAGATCGGGACAGGCGCAGTACTAGTACATTTCTCCATTCTTCTGGTAACGTACGTGGTTGGCATTATCGGAACTGGCTCTTCATCTTTTTTAAACAAGGGAAATTTTGGTGTCACATTATCCAGTCCCTTACTCATAATCTTTTTGATCAAAGGGATAATACACATACAGAAAATTACATACCCCACCTCTTTCTGCTAAAATCATATCCAGGGCCACTCTAGGGCCATGGATGCAGTGGGCCCTAACTGGTCCGCTAACCCTTGTAAAGCATGCCTGGTGTAGTTTACAAACCTCTGCTGATTGTAATAGATATAATTCATCCAATCTACATTATTATTAACAGTGACAATAGCAAATAAGGACTCAAAACCTGCTTTAACCTGATCTCTAGAATTAAATTCATCTGGCACCCCCCTTGGCACTCCTATTGCATCTATGTATACATGTGGATTAAAGTTACCACCTGGAGCGTCTACTTCTCTCTTAGCACAATGCGGTGTTGGATTCTCACCCTCAGTGTAGTCTTATTGATTGTATTAATTTGTTCTGAAACAGGGGGCTAGTGTACAGTAGTCAAAGGTGTGTGTTAGAGGAATTGTACCACATTATAGCATGTAAAGGATATGCAGGATCATTAGTTTTTTTCAGTGCGAAGTGTGGATCCCAGTGGGCTTTCCTTCGAGCTTGACTGCAGTTGGGGTGGTAAGCAACATCTGGTAGGGACCTTTAAACAGGGTCTCTCTCTCAAACATTTTCACATAGACCCTGTCACCTGGTTTCAGATTGTGACACTCGTCTGCAGGACCTGGGAGAAAAGCAGAGACTGCAGAATGCATTATTGACAATTCCTTGGAGAGGCCTATGACAAAATTAACAAGAAAATCATTCCCCAAACTCAGCTACTGTGGCATGTACCCTCCGGAGAAAAAGAAAAACTAATAGAAGACACTCAATTCAAAATTTACCCATTTTCTTCATTGCCTTTTGTATCTACTTTCCCACTACTCCGCGGATGGTAGGGTGTGTGAAAAGCCTGGAATATACCCAAAGCAGACATGATGTGTTGCATTATTTCACCTGTGAAGTGTGTACCTTTGTTTGACTCAATCACGTCCGGTACCCCGTATCTGCGGATTACCTCATTCATGAGCTTCTATGCGGTTACCTGCTTATTTACTTTGGTAACAGAGTAGGTCTTTCCAACCTGAAAAGAAATCAACAACAACAAGCACATATTCATGCTTCCCAACAAGTAGGAGCTGAATGTAGCCAATTTGCAATCCCTGAAATGGGTAGAGTGGTCTAGGCAAGTGTGATGTGGCAAATTTACTTCTGCCCTGTTGCTTACGGCAAAGATCATGCAAAAATTGGACAAATGATGCAGCAGCTACAGAAAACCAAGAAGCCACCCGTCCTTGTTCAAGCGTCGACATCATTGCTGCTTTGAGAGGTGCGTCTTTCCGTGCATCAGCTGGGCCATCATGGGGCACAGGGACCATGGTAAGCAAGTTCTGTTGACTGTTCACCATACGCCGTCCCTTTTTAGTCCATTTTTCCTTTTCTTCCTTGCTGGCTTGTAACTGTAAAGTCTTTAGCATATCAAAGTCCAAAGTTTTTATCAAAGTCCAAAGTTTTGTCAAAGTCCAAAGTTTTTATCAAATTCTTCTTTTCTTCTTTCTTCCACGGCTTCAGGGCCGCTGCCTTTGCTGTGTGGTCTGTAATGGCGTTGCCTCTTGCTTCTCCGGTGTAGGAATTGGTGTGAGCTCTCTACTTTGTCAGGTAGAAGTAGAGCCTCCGTGAGGCTCTGCACCGCTGCATCATTCTTAATTGGTTGTCCTGCTGAGGTAAAAAACTGTCTGGCCTTCCATGTTGGGCCGTAATCATGAGCTATGCCAAATGCATACCGGGAGTCAGTGTAAAGGATTGCCGTCTTACCTTCTGCCACTCTACACGCCTCAGTGAGGGCCTTTTTAGTTCCGCTTCTTGTACTGCGACATGCGGAGGCATTCTGCTTTTAGGACATCTTGTTGTGTGACCACTGCATATCCTGTGTGGAGTCGTCAATCACCCTGGTACCATCTATAAAAAACAACTCAAAATATGCATTGTTAACAAGGGCTTTCAGTAACTTTTTTTAAAACTTAAATTTTCTTGTTGCATCAATGCTGGACAATCAGGCTGATATTCTATTTCAAAAAGATCAGAATCTTGTTGCAAAAAATTTAAAAATTTAAAAATGGCTTGCAAAAAATTTAAAAATGGCTGATTTGCAATACCTAGATCACCTATGCCTTCTCCTCCCCCCCTTTGAACCAGGGTACCCGGTTTCAAGGTATTACAACATTATAAAAAAATTTGATGGATGCAGATAAGGCCTGTAAAATGTTAGCACCAATAACAGAGACATGAGTTACACCGGGGAAGAATAATCTACAAACATCTATTAATATTGGAAATGTGATATCCTTTAAGCAAATTCATTATTAATCTGATCCTGCCTGCAATGTCTTATCAAATTTGAGAGAGAAAAAAAAAAACAAAAAAAAAAACTTTTACTAGCTGCTCAAGATCCTCACCCTCTCCCTTGTGGACAAGAGGGATGAAACATTACGTACTATTACATCATCTAGCTCCACCCCTTCAATACTGGCTGCGTGCATCTTTTTTCACAACTTAATTTCAGCTGTACAGTCTAAGCATCCACATCTCAAACAAGTAAAGTCTTATGCATGGGGAGGAACTTTTATCCCCAGTCAATATCTGCATCACACATGTTACATACATCACAGCCTGAAAACTGGGCATTAACTCTCATCCATCCATGTGCTCAAGTCTGCTCCGTCACCCCCTTTAGAAGGTGTACCAGTACATACAGATACACAGAAAAAAAAAAGTTTGACAAACAAACATACACCAGTTGAAAAACATTGAGGTGAGTGCTATAATGTTACAAAGTACATGATTCTATTGAGATGAGATTGTGAATGAGCGCTATCTTTGACAAATTATGTGAAAAAAATTTGCTGAGTGACTGAGACATTCTATTTTTCTTATTTACTGAAGCTATTATATGTTATATTAAACGCTGAAGTATTTTAGAATACGTGGGTATCTTTCAGCCCCCCTGCCTTTCTTTCTCTGTCCTTCTCTGTATTTGACCCTGAACAAAAAGTGAAGTCTGAAAGCCCCCACCTTTTCAAAATATCTGTTATCTCTCTACGAATATGAAACACAGACTGAATAAGTTGTTTTAGTTTAACTATTCCCTGCATTTGAACTCATAATTAACACATATGCTGGGACCTTGCAACATGTTTTTCATTTTCAACCCCTGTATAAGTAAGAATATACCTTAGAAATTGCTATATTTCCTGCCTACTAAGACAGTATAATTAATTAAATTCATTTCAAGCCTCCATTCCATTTAAGCAAGCAAAGATATTTTCCAGGGTCATTATTTCATTCTCTCTGCTTTGTTATCGCTTGACCTTGAAAACTAAACACAAGCTCTGCAGCTTCATGTAAACAATCTTTCTCATCTAAAAGCAAGCTCAGTTAACCATTTGCACACATATATATATATATATATATATATATATATATATATATATATATACACATATATACATCTATATCTACCTAGTATTATACACCTTTAAACAAATAATGTGTACATACTTAACTTTCTCTGACTGTCTCTCTCTCCTCCTCACTCCAGCACTTTCTAGCAAACCTTGGTCTTTCAAGGCACGCTTCTTGGTCCTAAAGACCTCCTAGTCACCATACTGTAATCTACCGTGCGGGTCCTTGTTACACATTTTCATAAGTTTTCTTACATTTTACAGATTGGAACTCTCCTCCACCAATTCATCCGCACGGCGGCAGCCCATAAAGGGCTCTGTCTTCTTTAATAAGGTCTTACGCATATTACAACAACAACAATAATAATAATAACACGCTCCATAGAATGCATCCCTCTTAATTCCAAATTGTCAGCCCCTTATATACCGGCAAAACAACCGAGGGTCCCTTCTCCTATGGAACCAGCCTCACAGAATGCATCTCTCTGAAATCAAAGCGTTAGCCCCATATATAAGGCAAAACAACCGAGAGTCCCTTCTCCTATGAAGCCTGTCTCACAAAATGCATCCCTCTTAAATTCAAATTGTTAGCCCCTTATATACTGGAAAAACAACCGAGGGTCCCTTCTCTTGTGAGACTAAATGAAAAGAAGGAGAAAAAAATTCTGCAGATACAACAAACAACCTTCACTTTTGCTAGAACGCTACGGACTTCAACAACAAATAGACTACAGACTAGTTTCTGGGTGAGCGATTGGTGCGCATATCACGATCAGGGGTCCATGACGGCAAACCCGAAGCCCACACGAGTTACCGTGTAGAACTCTTAACCCAACCCGTCCGGTCACAAAACACAGATAGTCCCTCCTGCTGCAAGACTCGCAGTGTAAAACACAACATAAATATATGCTGGTCTTACCTGGAGTTCTGTGAGTTGATCAGGCTCGGTTTGCAGCAGGATGGCTTCCCTGTGGCGTGGATCCGGGTGGACAGGGCTGCATGGCTCCGGTTTTACCGCCCCACGTTCGGGCGCCAAATTGTCAGGGTAAAATTCTAAGTACAGCACCAATCAGGCCCACCCCAATGCCCCGCTGCCGGCTGTAAAGAAGAAAACACCACACGAAGGTCTGGTATAGTTCCTCACACGGGGACATGACTGCGCTGCGCGCTTTATTACAGATTACATGAGATCTTATACCCTTTGGTCTCATCACTAGAAATGAGTAATAGTCTCATTGGCTCAAATCCACCGCATAACCATATATGGGAAGTCCGGATTTCCAGCCTGAGACAGTGAAAGTTCAGATGCATAGTTGAACAGTCGTTATCTTGATATGGCGCTTCTGGGAAAACGGCCAAGTACACGCGGCCTTGTGTCTGGTTCTTCTTTGCTGTGTTTAAAATACATTTTGTCTTTGCCTGGCAAGGCTTTTGGAATATCTGGTATAAGGCGAAGTATTAAGTTTTTCATAGAGTTAGTACATATGAGAATAAAGTTAGTATACATATAAAAAGAAAGGCACATAACTATATCTATATAAATGTATATATTCTAGTGTTTTCTTTTCTACCTACAAGGATATATATATTTCCTTCTCAGACGCACATTGGAATAACTAGGGTTTTTTTTTAACACTAATTATTAACATTTTGAGAAACATTTTGTTTTCCTGCACCAAGCAAAGATTGCAAAGGTGTCAGAATGATAGCACCTCAAATAACCCCATTTAAACAAACACATTTTAATGTATTTACTGAGGGGTGTGATGGGTATTTTGATGGCACAGTTTCTCTAAGCCTCGGTCACACGTGACCGGGGCCGACGATTCGCCGAAAAATCTGCAGCTAGCAGCGTTTTCGGCAAAATGGCCCAGTGCTGCCCGCTTTCCTCTGCCACAGCTGTGGCATAGCTGTGGCAGAGGAGAACGATGTTCGCCCATTGAATTCAATGAAGCCGGCAATACAGCCAGTTCCATTGAAAGCAATGGGCTGCCGGCGAGCGCGGGATGAATTTTCGGAAAGGGATTAAAAATATAAGCCCTTCCCTGAAAACAATCCTAAAATGTGTAAAAAAAAAAAAAGTATACTCACCTTTTTCCTGCAGCCGGAGTTCAGCCGCGTCCGTCCTGTAGTTCTCCTGAACTGCTCTGTGTAGTATTCAGCAGGCCTAGATTTAAAATCCCCGCCTGCTGAATGGGCTGCCTCTGATTCGTCACAGCCCTCACCAATCAGAGGCAGCTCTCACTCACCCATTCATGAATTCATGAATGGGTGAGTGAGTGCTGCCTCTGATTGGCTGAGCGCAGGGACCAATCAGAGGCAGCTCTCAGCTGTCATTCAATGAATTCATGAGTGAGAGCTGCCTCTGATTGCCGGCTCCATTAAATTCAATGGGCGAACATCGTTCTTCTCTGCCACAGCTGTTACAGCTGTGGCAGAGGAGAAGGATATTTAGTATTTGTTCTCAATGGGGTCGGCGCTGCTGCCGCCGGCCCCGTTGAGCGCATATATAGAACACAACGAATCACAGAACGCAGATAGGCGTGTTCTGCGAATCATTGTGTCCTATAATTTATCGCACATCCGCATAAGAAGCGAACATGTGACCAATCCCATTGCAAAGCATTGGGTCTATATCTACGCGGATCACATGCGCATGCGCAAATCGCGGGAAAAAACGCCCGTGTGACTGAGGCCTAAGGAGGTAATGCAATTTAGAAGAGAAAAAATAAAATTTCATATTTTTGCAGATATGTCATTTTAACCCCTTAAGGGCATGGCCTATTTTGGCGTTGAGGACCAATCCTATGCAGACGGACGCGATTTGGCCGCGCGAAATATCACACGGCAAACAAATCGCGGCATGCTCTATTTCTGTGCGGGGCTTGCAGAGCCCCGCACAAAAATGTCACTCACCCGCCCCCGCTCCGGTCTGCGCATGCGCCGGCTGCCCTGCAAGCCGGCACATCAAACAGCCGATGCTGGCGGGCGCGGGTGAGTACGCGCTGGTCTCTACAGGCGCTCGGGTCGGGTCCCGCGGCGAGTATTCTCACCGCCGGATCCGACTCACCCGTCTGCAGGCAGCCATAAGCGGATGTCTGTTTATTATAAAAAATAAGTGTCAATGTTATTAGTGACCATGCAAGTAACTTACTTTTATTGTGAGTGCAGCCTTTGATTCCACACCATTATGTCCAATGGACATGTGATCCAAAGACTCTAGTTTTGAATTAATGTGGCAAGACGTCCATCTGCCAATCATGTGATCTTTCAACTGTTCTTCCCGCCCATTAGACAGAATAAAGGCAGCAGGAGAAAAAACTGTGTGCTGCTTTTTACTGCTCTGTATGGCTCAGCTGTAGAAAGGAGCAATCATTAGTCTAGTACCGTCTAAAGGAGCAGGACGAGCAGTTGAAAGATCACAATAATAGCAGATGGACATCCTGCACCGTACAGGAGGGAACATAAGGGTTAAACCCCTTT
This sequence comes from Eleutherodactylus coqui, assembly GCF_035609145.1. Classification (NCBI taxonomy): domain Eukaryota; kingdom Metazoa; phylum Chordata; class Amphibia; order Anura; family Eleutherodactylidae; genus Eleutherodactylus; species Eleutherodactylus coqui. The sequence goes on from NC_089842.1 coordinate 227,016,413, forward strand.
TGATGTGCCCAGAGGCGTAACTTGAAGCTCCCGGGCCCTGATGCAAAACTTGTAACAGGGCCCAGTGGTGCAGAGAGCATGGAGGTAGCTATTCTGGAAATTACATTATAGGCCTCAGGTGAGACTACATCCCCTGTGGGAAGCTGGTGCAACACCCCAGGAGGGGTGACCCTGGGTACCTGGTTAACGTGAAGAGCTGGAAGGGATAAGTTCTGACGTGTCACGGTGGCACTTACCATGCTCTGGTCCTGGAGGGATGACACGCAACCAAGGCCAGTATAGATTGCAAGCCAAGCTTCGACACTCCTTTGGGTGGGAGTGACAATAAAGGGGATGAGGGGGGTTGTAGTAGATATCACTCGTGATACCACTGTTCCTACACAGAGTTATTCTATGCGGCTGAGTAATAATCACATAGACTTGTGTGTAGTACCTCGGATCCTTAGGAACAGTTAAGGCCCGGTATAACTTTTACTTGGAAATAAACTTGAACAACAGGTATTACAGGTACAATTCACTTGTAGCAGTTACAGGCTATAGCTCTGAGGTAGGGAGGATACACAGGAACAATACGGCCCTATAGTCCACGTTATCTATATGTCACCAATCCTGGAATTGGGAACACTCTGAAGGGGAAAACACTCCACAAACACTCTGGCAGACAAATTACTCAAGAAGACTGCTTGGCCTAGATACACCCCACACAGCATCCGCGTGGGTGTCACAATCAAGTACCTATGTGCGGTGATTCTAATGACAGACGGCCGCACAGGAAAAACACCTGTATTGTGAATAAGTACCTGGTTTGGCAAACTTGGGTAGTGCACTCTCTTTCTCTCTCTGCTTTAGGGGACTCACTCCTCTACATCCACTATCCAGACGCTATGGGAAGTCATTCTTCTTTCTCCATCTTCACCTACATGGAAGCTAAAGGTGATTCCATGGGGCTCTGTATTAGCACCCGCATGTAGGCAAGATGGAACTCCTTAAACACAGATTGAGGACTCCTTCTTCCCGCTCTCAGACACTCACATTTATAACCTCATTTGTACCACATGGCACAGTAGAAAAGATACAGTCAGCAGACAGAGCAGACAGGCAATGATTTTTTTCACAGATAACCCTTCAGACGCTGCACCTGTGCAACACACATGAAGAAAATGACATGACAGCTTTGCACAGTGCATCCACATAAGACAGAACATGTATGACAATTATGGAGGGGACCAGGATGTTGTTCTGGGACATTACACTGGCATCAGGAGGCTGCTTGTAAAGACCGCGAGTGGCGTGAGCTGCAAAAGCGGTTGAAATTTAATGCTCCTTTCGTTTTGGGCCCCATTGTACATATAGACATAAGGTTAGGGCTGCAATGGGTATGTCTCTGAACACAGGACAAACAGTGGGATCCATTTTGGGGTGAAAGTCTTCATTCTTATGCGTGCTGTACAAAAAAAAAGTTTTTAAAATGACAGAATTGCAAAAAAACGAAAATCCTCATTTTTTACTTTTGCTTTGCTTAGGATTATTAAAAAACTGTGGGATCAAAACTGTGGGGGTTCTCTATTGTTTTGGCTGCTCAAGGGCTCTACAAGTGGGCAATGGGGCCTAAAACACCTCCAAGCAAAATGTCTGTTCTGAAAGCCACCGGCTGCTCCTTTCAGTTCGGGCCCCATTGTGCATACGACATAAGATTAGGGTCACAACAGGTATGTTTCTGAACACAAGACAAACAGGGTTATCCATTTTGGGGTGTAAATCCTCATTTTCATTTGCACTATAGAAAAAAAAACATGTCTTTAAAACGGCATATTTGCAAAACTATAACATTTTGTTTTTTCTCCTCTAAATTACATTAACTTCTGAAAAAAAAACTATGGGGTCAAAATGAGTGAATATATTACATGAATATATTAAGGGGTGTAGTTTTTCAAATAGGGTAATTTGTGGGGTTATCTATTATTCTGACACCTATGAGCCTTTGCAAACTTGGCTTGGTGCAGGAAAACAAAGTGTTCCTCAAAATGTTAGTGTTGAATTTGAATGTCCCCTAAATGGTTAAAAAAAACTAAAGTCTTTCGAATATGCATCCAGACTAAAGTAAACAGACGGAAATATATATATATTTCAAAATGTGTACAGTATTTTTGCACATATTTCAGATATTGCAGCTGAAAATGTGAAAAAAATGACAATTTTTTTCAACATTTCCACAATTTTGGCACTTTTAATAAACATACACAAATTCTATTGGTCTATTTTTACTACCTAAATGAAGTACAACATGTGTCAAAAAACAATGTCAGAATCACTTGGATATGCAAAACCTTTACAGTTCTTCTATGTTAGAGTGACACATGTCAGATTTCCAAAATTTGGCCTGGTCATTAAGGTGCAAACAGGCTTTGTCACTAAGGGGGTATTGGTAGACACTGGTAAGTGATTTGCACAATCACAAATAAAGCATTGACTGCTATTTACTATTATATGGACAACTCCTTTAACAATTACTAAATATTTTTCAGATTCTTCCTGGAGAAGAAGAAACCTGATATATCTAATCCGTTGGGTGTTATCTGGTATTGTGCTACTTCTCACCAGCTGTATCCTCATTCATCATATAAAGAGTGAAGTCATGCAGCCCTCCGGTAGCCACCTAGATCACTAAGTGTGTCCTACGGGAGGAAATGGGAAATCAGTGATTGTTCTTACAGCAACTTCTTACTCCAACTGGGAAGAAGACATTTTTTTTTTTTTTCAAATGGCAAATAAAATGGGAAACCTTTTTTTCACACAGATTCCATTTCACAAATAAGAGTTTTCTTTCCATGGTTTTACTGCTTTCTTTGTGTTTTTTGGCGGTAAAATAATGAGTTCATTTCTATGTGGTTGGGGTTGCCCAATACATTTGTGCCATTTTTTGATAAGTTCAGTTTTTACAGCGCTCATGGTGCAGTAAAAATGATATAGGAACTTTACTCTATGGGTCAGTACGATTACAGTGATACCATATATATAGTTTTTTTTACTGTATTTCTATTATTAGAAAGAAAATACGATTCTTTCTTAAACAAAAATTGCTTCCATCACCAAATTTTGAGACTCACAACATTTTTATTTTTTCATTGATTGTGCTGTGAGAGCTCAACGTTTGCAGTCTGAGCTGTAGTTTTTATTATTACCATCTTGGGTTTCTGGCATCTTTTTCATCATTTTCAACTCACATTTTTTAGGAGTCAGGATTACAAAAAAAACCCATATTTCTGGCATTCCATCCTTTTGTTTCTTACGGCCTTCACCGTGTGGGATAAATATTGTGATATTTTAATAGTTTGGACTTTTACGTACACAACAATGCAAAATATGTGGGGTTTTTACTTGCTTAGTTTGGTAAAAGGGTTTTATAACTTGTAATATTTTTGAATTTTTGACTGTTATAAAAGCTTTATTAAATCTTTTGTTGCAATTTTATTTAGTCCCCACAGGGAGCTGGAAGTTGCAATCCTTTGATTACTTGTACTATATACTTTAATACATCAGTATTGCAATACATAATGATTTTTGATGTTGCCTCAGGCAGGGCTTGATAAGCATCTATATGTGGCAGCCACGGGAGCCTCCGCTGCATTCACTTGGGGTCTGACCGGACCCACATGCTTACGATTAAAAAGAAATGAACTGCCTAAGCAGTAAAAACCTCCGCACTCCTGACTTCTTAGTGGAATATTTTATTACTCCAACAATTTTAAAACATATATATATATATATATATATAACAAAGGGAAACAAAAAAACTAAAATGAATAGAGAAACACATTGTATTTTATCCCTATTTGTCTCACACACACAGCTCTGCTACATATGAGTGTCACACACCACACACAGCTCTACTACATATGCGTGACACACACCACACACAGCTCTGCTACATGTGCGTGTTACACACACCACACACAGCTCTGCTACATGCGTGTGTTACATACACCACACACAGCTCTGCTACATGCGCATCACATAGACCACACAACAGCTCTGCTACATATGCGTCTCACAAACTACACATAGCTGTGCTACATGCACATGTCACACACACTACACATAGCTCTGTTATTTGTGCGTATCACACCACACAGCTCTGCTTCATGCGTGTGTGACACACACACCACGCACAGCTCTACTACACGTACGTGTCATACACACTACACTCAGATCTGCTACATGCGCGTCACATAAACGACCCACAGCTATGTTGCATATGCATATTAAACACACAGATCTGCTGCATGCGTATCTAACACACACCACATACGCCTTTGCTACATGCACGTGTCATACACTACACACAGATCTGCTACATGTGCATGTGACACACACTACACACAGCTCCACTATATGAGCATCACACACACCACGCACATCTGTTACTTGTGCGTGTAACACACACAGCTCTGCTGCATGCACGTCAAACACACCAGATACAGCTCTGCTACATGCATGTCACACACTACACGCAGCTCTGCTACAAGTACGTCACACATACCACATACAGCTCTGCAACATGTGCGTGTCACACAACACAGCTATGCTACATGCGCGTGTGATACACCACAAACACAGCTCTGCTACATGTGCATCACACACACACAGATCTGCTACATGTGTGTCAATCATAAACCACACACAGCTCTTCTACATGAGTGTCTCACACGTGCACACACATACAGCTCTGCTGCTTGCACATGTCACTCACACAACACACAGCTCTGCTACATGAACATGTCACTTACACAGCTCTGCTAAATTTGCCTCACACACAGTGGTGCCTCAAGTGTGTCACACAAACCACAAACACCACTTCTACATGCACATGTCATACACACTACACACAGCTCTGCTACATTCACCTTACACACACCAGACACAGCTACATGCGCGTATCAAACACACAGCTCTGCTACATGCACGTAACACACACCAAACACATGTCTGCTACATGAGCGTCACACACAGCTCTGCTACATGTGTGTATCAAGCACACAGATCTGCTACATGCGTGCCTCACACAACTCTGCTACATTTGCCTTACACACACCACACACAGCACAGCTACAAGCATGTCACAAAGACCTCACACAGCTTTGCTACGTGTGTGACACACACAACACACACAGATCTATTACATGCATGTCTGACACACACCACACGCACTTCTGCTAACTGCACGTGTCACACGCTACACTCAGCTCTGTTACATGTGTGTCTTACACACACAGCTCTGCTACATGTACATGTCACACACACCACACACCTCTGCTACATGCGTTTCACTAACACTACACATAGCTCAGCTTCAGGTGCTTCACACACAGCACTGCAGCATATGCTTGTCACACATACAGCTCTACTACATGCACACGTGGCACACAGCACACAGTTTTGATACATGCACTTGTCACGTACACCACACACACAGCTCTGCTACATGTGTATAACACACAGCTCTGCTACAAGAGTGTCAATCACAAACCACACACAGATCTGCTACATGCATGTCTCTCTCTCTCACACACACACACACAGCTCTGCTGCATGCACATGTCACACACAACACATAGCTCTGCTACATGCGCGTAACAAACACACACAGCTCTGCTACATGCACATAACACACACCAAACACATGTCTGCTACATGAGCATCACACACAGCTCTGCTACATGCGTGTGTCACACACATGCTCAACACAGCTCTGCTACAAATGAGTGTCACACACACTACACACAGCTCTGCTACATTCCCATGTCACTTACACCACACACAGCTCTGCTACACAAACGTATCCCACACACAGCTCTGCTACATTAGGCAAACACCCACCACAAACAGCACTGCAACAAGCATGTTACACAAACCACACACACCCCTGCGACATGCACGTGCCACACAGTACAAACAGCTGTCCTACATGCACATCACATGCACCACACACAGCTCTGCTACATGCATGTGCCATACCTACTACACACATATCTGATACATGCACATGTCACATACCCCACACACATTCGCATCACACACCACACACAGCTCTGCTACATGCTTGTTTTACATACACTACACACAGCTCTTCTACATGTACTTGTCAAACACAGCATATAAAGCTATGTTACATACATGTCACACACAGCACACACAGTTCTTATACATGCACATCACAAACATGACGCACAGCTCCTCTACATGTCTGTCAAACACAGCTCTGCTACATATATGTGTCACACACAGCTCTGCTACAAGTGCGTATCACACAGCTCTACTGCATGCATGTTACATAACACCACACATAGCTGTGCTACATATGTGTGTCACACACACACGTCTGCTACATACACATATCACAAACACACAGTTCTGCGGCATGCACGTCTCCAAACACACAAAGCTCTGTTACGTGGGCATATCACACACACATACACAGCTCTGTTGTATGTGCATGTAGCATGCACAATACACAGCTCTGCTACATTGATGTGTCACACACACCACACAAAGCTCTGCTACAAACGTATCACACACACGACACACAGCTCTGATGCATGCTTGTCACACAAACCACACACATCTCTGCTGTGTGCATGTGTCACACACAACACATAAAGCTCTGTTACATGCGCGTAACATGCACACCACACAGAGCTTTGATACATGCGTGTCACACACATAGCAAACAGCTCTGCTGCATGTGTGTCACACACAGGTCTGCTACATGTGCCTGCCGCACACACCACACACAACTCTGCTACATGAACGTCACACACACCACATAGCTCTGCTCCATGCATGTCACACACTCCACATAGAGCTTTGCTAAATGCATATCACACACACCACCGAGCTCTGCTACACATGCATGTGTCTCAAAATACACACAGGTCTGCTGCATGCACATGTCCCAAAATACACACAGCTCTGCTACATGCATGTGTTACACACACAGCTCTGCTACATGCGCATGTACCCCACACCACACATAGCTCTGCTACATGTCTGCTACATGTCTACATGTCTGCTACCTGCGTGTCTCAAAATACACACAACTCTGCTACATGCACATGTCATGCACAGCTCTACCACATGCACATGCCACAAACATCATGCAGAGCTCTCTTACATGCAAATCACACAGACCACACACCTCTGCTACATGCATGTCACACATAACCCTCAGGTGCGTTACACATACTACACACAGCCCTGCTGCTGATTGTCACACACATAGTTCTGCTACATTAGCATGTCACACTCACCACACACAGTTCTACTACGTAAATAAATGTGTCACAAACACCACCACACAGCTCTGCTACATGCACATCACATACACGACACACAGCTCTGCTAATTGAGCGTCACACACCACACACAGCTCTGCAACATGCACATATCAAACACACACAGCTCTGTTACATGCATGTCTCCAAGACACACAGTTCTGCTACATATGTGTGTCAGACACAGCCCTGCTACATGCAAACACACCAGATAAAGCTCTGTTACATGCGGGTGACATACACTACACAGCTCTGAAACATGCCTGTCACATACAGGACACACAGCTCTGCTACATGTGCATTAAAACAGCTCTGCTACATGTGTGTGTCACACACATCTACACTACATGCACATCTCACACACACTGCACACAGCTCTGCTACATGCAGATGTCACACACACCACACACAACTTTGCTACATGCACGTCACACACACACTACACAGCTCTGACCATGCATGTTAAACACAACGCTCACATCTATGCCACATGCGCTTTACACACATCACACACAGCTCTGCTGCATGCATGTCACACACACCACACTCAGCTGTGCTACATATGAGTGTCACACACAGCTCTGCTACGTACATATATCACTACATGCGTGTCTCAAAATACACTCAGCTCTCCTAAGTGTGCTTGACACACACAACTCTGCTTAATATGCGTCACACACATCACTTATGGCACTGCTGCATGCTTGTCACACAGACCACACAAAGCTCTGCTACATAAGCATCACACATACCACACACAGTTCTGCTTTGTGAGCGTGTCACACACACCACACACAGCTCTGCTACATGTGCCTCACACACAACATACACAACTTTGCTACATGCATGTCACATACAACTCTGCTACACGTGCGTCACACACACACCACACACAGCTCTACTACATATGCGTCACACACACCAACTGGTTCTGCTGCATACTTGTCACAAAGACTGCACAAAGCTCTACTACATGAGCATGACACACACCACAAACAGCTCTGCTGTGTGACCATGTCACACACACCACACACCACACATAGCTACATTACATGTGCACACACAACTCTGCTACATGCATGTCATACACAGCTCTGCTACACGTGCATCACACTCCACATACATCTCTATTACATGCATTTCACACACAGCACACACAGCTCTGCTACTGAGCATCACACACCCCACACACTCTGCTGCATGCATGGCTCACACCACACAGAACTCTGCTATATGAGCATCATACAGACACCACAAAGCTCTGCTACATGCATGTCACACACACCACACACAGCTGTGCTACATAAGCATAAGCCTGTCACATGCACATAGTTCTACGACATGCGTGTATTACACACACAGCTCTGCTACATGCATGTCTCATACACACAGCTATGCTACATGTGTATGTTATGCACAGCTCTGCTACTTTGGCAACACACACAGCTCTGCTACGTGTGTGTCCCAAACAACTCTGCTACATGTGTGTCACACACTTAGCTCTGCTACATGCACAAGTCACACGCACCACATATAGCTCTGCTACATGCACATGTCACACGAACCACACATAGCTCTGCTAAATGCATGTCACACACAGCTCTGCTACATATGCGTGTGTGACACACATTACACACAGCTCTGCTACATTTAAGTCACACATAGCTCTGCTGCATGCGCACCACACACACACAGCTCTGCTACATGTGTGTAACACACAGCTCTGCTTCATGTGCCTGTCACACACATACCGCTCTACTATATGTGCCTACACACACAGCTTTGCTACATGTGTGTCAAGCACCCCACACACAGTTCTGCTACATGTGCGTATCGCACACGCATGCGCTGTCTCACACACAGCTCTACTACATGTGTGTGTCACAAAGACACAGCTCTGCTACTGGCGCATTTCAAACACACCACCTAGCTCTGTTAACTGTGCATCACACAGCTCTGCTACATACGTGTGTCAAACACATCACACACAGCTCTACTACATACACGTTTCCAATATACACAGCACTGCTACTTACTTGTTTCACACACACAGCTCTGCTACATGCACGTGTCAAACACGCCACCTAAAGCTTTGTTACATTCATGTGACACACAGCACACACAGTTCTAATACATGTGTATCGCACACGACTCTACTAAATGTGCATCATGCACAGCTCTGCTACATATGCGTGTGTGAGACACACCACACACAGCTCTGCTACATTTGCGTCACACACAGCTCTGCTACATACATACATGTTTCACACAAACAGCTCTGCCACATGCACGTGTCACACACAGCTCTACTACACGCACGTGTCACACACAGCTCTACTACATGCACGTGTCACACACACAGCTCTACTACATGCACGTGTCACACACACAGCTCTGCTACATGCACGTGTCACTCAAACAGCTCTGCTACATGCACATCCAGCACACACCACACAAAGCTCTGCTACATGCACATCACACACACCCCACAGCTCTGCTCCATGCATATCACACACCACACTCAGCTCTACTGCATGTCTGTTACAAAAACCACACAGATTTGTGCTTTATATGCGTGTCACACACACAGCTCTGCTACATGCATATGTCACACACACAGCTCTGCTACATGCATGTCTCAAAACACACACAGTTCTGCTGCATATGCAAGTAATACACACTACACATAGCTCTGCAACATGAAAGCGCCACACCAACCACACACAACTCTGCTAAATGCGCGTTATACACACCACACACAGCTCTGCTGCATGCATGTCACGCACACACCACACTCAGCTTTGTTACATACATGGTTCACTCACATAGCTCTGCTACATATGAATTTAGCTCATACCACTTATAGCTCTGCTACTTGCACGCATTCCGAAAACCACACACAGCTCTGCTACATTTGCGTCCCACAGAGCTCTGCTACATACATACATGTTTCACACACACAGCTCTGCTACATGCACGTTGCACACAAACAGCTCTGCTAAATGCACATCCAGCTCACACCACACACAGCTCTGCTAAATGCACCTCACACACCACCCAGCTCTACTGCATGCCTGTTACAAAAACCACACAGATTTGTGATTCACATGCATGTCACACACACAGCTCTGCTACATGTGCATGTCACACACACAGCTCTACTACATGCATGTCTCAAAACACACACAGTTCTGCTGCATATGCAAGTAACACACACTACACATAGCTCTGCTACAAGGAAGTGCCGCATGAACCATACGCAACTCTGCTACATGTGCGTTACACACACCAAACACAGCTCTGCTGCATGCATGTCACATACAAACCACACTCAGCTCTGCTACATATGTGGTTCACACACATAGCTCTGCTACATGTGAATTTAGCACATACCACTTACAGCTCTGCTACTTGTACGCGTCCCAAAAACCACACACAGCTCTGCTGCATGAGCATCACAAACACCATACACAACTCTACTACATGCGTGTCACACACACCACCCACAGCTCTGCTAAATGAAAGTGCTACAGCCAACACACAGCTCTGTTACATGCACATTACACACACCACACACAGTTCTCCTGCATGCATGTTACATACACATCACACAGCTCTCCTACATGCATGTTTCACACAGACACTCAGCTCTGCTACATACATGTTTCACACACATAGCTCTGCTACATGCAGATTTAGTACATACCACTCGCAGCTCTGCTACATGCACGTGTCTCAAAAACCACACACGGCTCTGCTGCATAAGCATCACACAGACCATACACAACTTTGCAAGCACACGACACGAGCTCTTGTACATGTACATCACACACACCACACACAGCTCTGCTACACGCATTTCACACACAGCTGTACAGCATGCGCGTGACACACACTCACACACCACACAATGCTCTTCTCTATGCACGACACAAACACAGCTCTGCAAGCTGGACATCACACACACCACACAGAACTTTGCTATATGAGCATTATACAGACACCACACAGCTATGCTACATGCATGTCATATGCACCACACACAGCTGTGCTACATGTGCGTGTCACACACATCGCACACAGCTCTGCTACATAAGTGTGTCACACACATCACATAACTCTACTACATGTGCGTATTACATACACAAAGCTCTGCTACATGTGAGTCTCATACTTACTTGATTCACACACACATAGCTCTGCTAAATGCATGTGTCAAACACACCACATAAAGCTCTGCTACATGCATGTGACACACAGCACACAGAGTTCTGATACATGTGTATCACACAAACGACACACAGCTCTCCTGAATGCGCATCACACACAGCTCTGCTACATATGCGTGTGTGACACACACCACACAGAGCTCTGCTACATTTGCGTCACACGCAGCTCTGCTACATACAAACTTGTTTCACACACACAGCTCTGCAACATGCACGTATCGCACAAACAGCTCTGCTAAATGCACATCCAGCACACACCACACAAAGCTCTGCTATATGCACGTCACACACACCCCACAGCTCTGCTCCATGCATGTCACACACCACACACAGCTCTACTGCATGCCTGTTACAAAAACCACACAGATGTTTCATATGCATGTCACACACACAGCTCTGCTACATGCTCATATCACACACACCACACACAGCTCTGCTACATGTATGTCACACATACCACACAACTCTGCTCCATGCATGACACACACCACACACAGCTCTGCTGCAAGCATGTCACACACACCACACACAGCTACATGCATGTCTCAAGGCACACTCAGCTCTGCTACATGCACATGTCACACAAACACAGCTCTCCTACATGCACATGCAACGCACACTACACACAGCTCTGCTACATGCATGTATCAAAACACACACAGCTCTGCTACATATGCATCACACACGCCACACAGACAGCTCCGCTGCATACTTTTTATATAAACTACACACAGCTCTGCTGCATGCATGCGTCACCCACACCACATAAAGCTCTCCAACGTGCACGTTACACACAACACAGAGCTCTGATACATGCGTGTCACAAACACCACACACAGCTCTGATACTTGCATGTCACACACTCCACACAGCTCTGCTATATACACATATCACACACAGCTCTGCTACATGCATGTCTCAAAACACACACAGCTCTGCTGCATACACAAGTAACACCCACCACGCACAGCTCTGCTACATGTGCATCACACACACCACACACAGCTCTGCTGCATGCATGTCACACACACACCATACACAGCTCTGGTACATGCACGTTTCACACAGACACTTAGCTCTGCTACATATATGTTCACACTCATTAATCTGCTACATGTGCATTTAGCACATACCACTCACAGCTCTGCTACATGCATGTGTTGTAAACACCACACACAGCTCTCCAATATATGTATCACACACATGACTCTGCTGCATGCTTGTCACACAACACATACAGCTTTGCAGGATGCATATCACACACACCACACATAACTCTGCTACATGCATGTGTCAAGCACATCACTCACACCTGTGCAACACACTCGTTACACAAAGCACACACAGCTCTGCTGCGTGCATGTGTCACCCACACCACATAAAGCTCTGTTACATTCTCGTCACACACACCACACAGAGCTCTGATACATGCGTGTCACACACACCACACACGGCTCTGCTACTTTCATGTCACACACTCCACACAGCTCTGCTACATGCGCATGTCACACACCACACACAGCTCTGCTGCATGCATGTCACACACAACTATGCTATATATGCATGTCACACATACAGCTCTTCTGCATGCATGTCTCAAAACACACACAGTTCTGCGGCATACACAAGTAACACACACCACACACAGCTCTGCTACATGAAAGTATCCCACCAACCACACACAACTCTGCTACATGTGCGTTACCCACACCCCACACAGCTCTGCTGCATGCATGTCCCACACACCACACTCAGCTCCGCTATATACAAGTTTCACACACATAGCTCTGCTACATGTGAATTTAGCACATACCACTTACAGCTCTGCTACTTGCACGTGTCTCAAAAACCACACACAGCTCTGTAGCATGAGCATCACACAGACCATACACAACTTTGCTACATGCACATCAAGCACACCACACAAGCTCTTGTACATGTACATCACACACACCACACAATGCTCTGCTATATGCATGACTCACACACACACAGCTCTACTAGCTGGATATCACACACACCACACAGAACTTTGCTATCTGAGCACTATACAGACACCACACAGCTCTGCCACATGCATGTCACACACACCACACACAGCTGTGCTACATGCGCGTGTCACACACACCACACATAGCTATGCTACATAAGCGTGTCACACACCACACATAACTCTACTTCATGTACGTATTACACACACAAAGCTCTGCTACATGTGAGTCTCATACACACAGCTGTGCCACTTGTGTCATGCACAGTTCAGCTACTTGGGCAACACACACCACGCACAGCTCTGCTACATGTGTGTCCCACACAGCTCTGCTAAATGCACATGTTTCACACACCACATACAGTTCAGCTATATGCACATGCCACACACACCACACACAGGTATGCTACCTTCACATCACACACTACACACAGCTGTGCTAATTGTATGTAGCACACAGCTTTGCTACATATGCGTGTGTGACACACATCAAACACAGATCTGCTACATGCACACCACACACAGCCCTGCTACGTTTGCGTCACACATAGCTCTACTACATGTGCCTGTCACACACACATACCTCTTGTACATGCATGTCTCACACACACACAGAGCTTTGCTACATGCATGTCTCACACACACAGCTCTACTACATGCGTGTTTCACAAAGACACTGCTCTGCTACTGGCGCATTTCAGACACACCACACAGTTCTGCTAAATGCGCGTCTCACAGCTCTGCTAAAAGTGCGTCATGCATACTTCTGCTAAGTATGCGTGTGTTACACACACCAAACACAGCTCTGCTACATTTGCGCACTACACACAGCTCTGCTACGTGCGCACCACACACACACACACAGCACTGCTGCATGCACATCATCACACGACACACAGCTCTGCTACATGCATGTGGCAAACACATCACATACAGCTCTGCTATATATACTTTTCACATACGCACAGCACTGCTACATATTTGTTTCACACATACACAACTCTGCTACTGGCGTGTGTCACACATACAGCTTTTCTACATGCACATCTAGCACACACCACACACATACATGCACGTGTCAAGCACACCATATAAATCTCTGTTACATGCGCAGCACACACATCACACACACAGTTCTGGTGCATGCGTATCACACACACCACACACAGCTCTGCTAAATGCGCATAACGCAGAGCTCTGTTACGTATAAGTGTATGACACACACAACACACAGCATGGCTACATTTGCCTCACACAGAGCCCTGCTACATGCGCACTATGCACACACATGTCTGCCACATGCATGTAATATACACATACATAGCTCTGTTACATGCGTGTGTCACACACACACAGCTCTGCTACATGCTACATGCACACCATATAAAGCTCTGCTACATGTGCATCACACACAGTACACACAGTTCTGGTACATACGTATCACACACATAACACACAGCTCTGGTACATGTCCGTCACACACAGCTCTTCTACATGTGTGTGTCACACACACAGCTTTGCTACATGCGCGTCACACAAAGCTCTGCTACATATGCATCACACAAGGCTCTGTTGCATGCTTGTCTCACACCAAACACAGTTCTAATGTATGTATATCACACACACCACACACAACTCTGCTACATACCCATTTTACACACACAGCTCTACTACATACATGCTTCACACACACAGCTCTGCTACATGCACGTCACCTAAACAGCTCTGCTACATGCACGTGTCACACAAACAGCTCTGCTACATGCACATCTAGCACACACGACACACAGCCTTGCTACATGCACACGTCAAATACACCACATAAAGGTATGCACGTCACAAGGCACACACAGTTCTGATACATGCATATCACGAACATGACACACAGCTCTGATACATGTCCGTCACACACCGCTTTACAATATGTGTATGTCACACACACAGCTCTGCTAGATGTGATCACACAAACCATACACAGTTCTGATGTATGCGCATCTCATACAAACACAGCTTTACTACATGCGAATCATACACACCACACACAGCTCTGCTAAATGTGCGTTATGCACAGGTCTTCTACGTACAAGTGTGTGTGTGTCACACACCACACAGAGCTCTGCTACATTTGCGTCACATACAGCTTTTCAACATGTGCACCACACACAGCCCTGCCACATGCACATCAAACAAACGACACACAGCTCTGCTACATGTGCATCACACACAGCTCTGCTACATAAGCATGTCACACACCACACACAGCTCTGCAACACGTACGTCACACACACCACACAGCTCTGCTGCATGGATGTCACACACAACACACAGCTCTACTGCATGAGCATCAAACACTACACACAGCTCTGATGCATGCACATGTCACACAGCATACACAGCTCTGCTACAAGCGCATCACACACCAAAAACACCTCTACTACATATGCATCACAAAGACCACACACAGCTCTGCTGCATGTGTGTCACACACAGCATACACATCTCTGCTACATGAGCATCACACACACCACACACAGATCTGCTTCATGCATGTCACACACACCACACACAGCTCTGCTACATTTGTGTAACACACACCACACACAGCTCTACTACATGTACCTTACAGACACCACACACAGCTCTGCTACATGCACGTCATACACACCACACACAGCTGTGCAACATACACATGTTATACACACAACACACAGTTCTGCTACATGCGTGTATCACACACACAGAACTCAGCTGCATGTGTGTCTCACATAGAGCTCTTCTAGATGTGTGTGACACAAAGATGCAGCTCTGCTACATGCGTATTTCAAAAACATCACACAGCTCTGCCACGTATAAGTGTGTCAAAAAGGATGTGAAAAGAACTGGTATGGAGGCGCAACACTCTAAGCTACTAGAAGATGTAGATCAATGTGGATGGGTTTCCATTGCTGGTTTTTAATTTCTGAAAAAATAATAAAAAAGAAGTGCTTTCACCATCACACATTGGACTTTGATCTACATCTTCTAGTAGCTTAGAGTGTTGCGCCTCCATACCAGTTCTTTTCACATCCTTTTTGCTACACTTACGCCCACACTGGTGGAGCGTCATCTGGTTTGCAGCACCTCCACCATTCAAAATACTCAATCATTGAAAACTCTGTGTACTCCATAAATATTCCACTACCCTCACTGGGTCTTGCTCCACCCTCCTTTTTCATTTCTTTTACTCACGTATAAGTGTGTGACACACACCACACACAGCTCTGCTACATGAGCGTCATACACTACAGACAGCTCTACTGCGTGCGTGTGTCACACACACCACAAACACCTCTGCTACATGCATCAAACACACACTACACACAGTTCTGCTACATGTAAGTCACAAAGACCACATGGCTTTGCTACATGTATGCCATACACACTACACACAGCTATATTTTTGTGTCACACATATCACACATAGCTCTGCTGCATGCTCGTGTGATACACACACCGCACATAGCTCTATTACATACACATATCACATACACACAGCTCTGGTACATTTGTGTCTCACAGACAAACAGCTCTGCTACATGCACTTGTAATACACTCAATACAAACCTCTGCTATATGCGCATGTCAGACACCCCACATAAAGCTCTGTTACATGCGCGTCAAACACACCACACACATTTCTGATACATGCGTATTAAACATGACACACAGCTCTGTTACATGTCTTTCACACAAAGCTCTGCTACATGTGTGTGTCATATACACAGCTCTGCTATATGCACATTTCAAACACACCACACATAGCTCTGCTACATGCATCTCACACACACCTCACACAGCTGTTGCATGCATGTCACACACACCACACATAGCTCTGCTACATGTGCATCTCACACACCACACACATCTCTGTTACATGTGTGTGTTACACTCACACAGCTATACTAAATGGGCATCATGCACAGCTCTGCTACGTATAAGTGTGTGACACACCCCGCACAGAGCTCTGCTACATTTGCGTCACACATAGCTGTGCACACATGTGTTCCACACATGCACAGCCCTGCTATATGCACATCATAAACACGACACGCAGCTCTACTACATGTGCGTAACACACAGCTCTGCTACATGGGTATATCACACATACTACACAGCTCTGCTCAATGCATGTCACACACCACACACAGCTCTGCTGCGTGCATATGTCTCACACACCACACAAGGCTCTGCTACATGAGCATCACACACTACACTCAGCTCTGCTGCATGCGCGTGTCACACCCTTCACAAACAGCTATGGTACATGTGTGTCACAAAGACCACACACAGCTCTACTACATGCGTGTCACAAACAGCATACACAGCACTGCTACAGGTGCATCACACACACCATAAACAGCTAAGCTATATGAGCATCACAAATACCACACAGCTCTGCTACATATATGCCATACACATCACACACAACTATGCTACATGCGGGTGTCACACACATAACACATAGCTCTGCTACATGTCACACACACAGCACATAGCTCTGCTAAATGCCCTTCAGGCACAGCTCTGCTACATATAAGTGTGTGTCACACACCACACAGAGCTCTGCTACATGTCTGTCACACACAGCTCTTCTACTTGTGTACCACACACACAGCACTATCACATACACATCATACACATGACACATAGCTCTGCTATATGTGCGTCACACACATACAGCTCTGCTACATGGACATGTCACACACACCACACAGCTCCACTCCATGTATGGCACACACCAAACACAGCTCTGCTACACGCGCATCACGTACACCACACACAGATCTGCTAAATGAGCATCACACACACCACCACACAGCTCTGCTACATGCACATCACATACACGACATACAGCTCTGCTAATCCAGGGTCACGTGCAACACAGCTATCCTACATGCATGTCAAACACACCACACACAGCTGTGTTACATGCATATGTCACACACATCACACACAGCACTGCCACATGCTCACGTCACATACACACACACACAGCTCTGCTACGTAGATGTTTCACACACACATAGCTGTGCTACATGCGCGTGTCAAAAGCAACACACACAGCTTTGCTTCATGCGTGACACACAGTCAAACACGGCTTTACTACATGAGCATTACACACACCACACACAACTCTGATGCATGTGTGCCTCACACACACTACACACAGCTCTGCAACATGCATGTGTCACAGACACACAGCTCTGATACATGTGTGTTGCACACACAGACCTCTTACAAATGAGTGTCACACACACCACACACAGCTCTGCTACATGAACATGTCAAACACGCCACATAAAGCTCTATTACATGTGCATTACACACACTACATAGCTCTGAAACATGCCTGTCACACAAACTTCAAGCAACTCTGATACATGAGCAAAATAAACACCACATGGCTCTGCTACATGTATGCCATACACACTACACACAGCTATATTTTTGTGTCACACATATCACACATAGCTCTGCTGCATGCTTGTGTCATACACACACCGCACATAGCTCTATTACATGCGCGTATCACATACACACAGCTCTGGTACATGCGTGTCTCGCAAACAGCTCTTTTACATGCGCGTGTAATACACTCCATACACAGCTCTGCTATATGCACATGTAAAACACCCCACATAAAGCTCTGTTACATGCGCGCAAACCACACACAGTTCTGATACATGCGTATTAAACATGACACACAGCTCTGCTACATGTCCTTTACACAAAGCTCTGCTACATGTGTGTGTCATACACACACAGCTCTGCTATATGCACATTTCAAACACACCACACAGTTCAGCTACACACATGTCACACACACCACATGGCTCTGCTCTATGCATCTCACACACACCTCACACAGCTGTTGCATGCATGTCATACACACCACACATAGCTCTGCTACGTGCACGTCACACACATCACACACAGCTACACTACATGTGCAACACACACACATCTCTGCCGTATGCGCATCTCACACACCTCACACCTCTACTACATGTGAATCATACACAACTTACACAGCTCTGCTACATGCGCATCACACACACCACACAATTGCGTCACACATAGCTGTGCACACATGGGCTCCACACAAACAGCCCTGCTACATGCACATCATAAACACGACACACAGCTCGGCTACATGTGCGTAACACACACTACATGGGCATGTCACACACACTACACAGGTCTGCTCAATGCATGTCACACACCACACAAGGCTCTGCTATATGAGCATCACACACTACACTCAGCTCTGCTGCATGCTCGTGTCATGCCCTTCACAAACAGCTATGGTACATGTGTGTCACAAAGCCCACACACAGCTCTGCTACATGCATGTCACAAACAGCATACACAGCACTGCTACATGCGCATGACACACACCATAAACAGCTATGCTATATGAGCATCACAAATACCACACAGCTCTGCTACATGTATGCCATACACATCACACACAACTATGCTACATGCGTGTGTCACACACATCACACATAGCTCTGCTACATGTTCGTGTCACACACACAGCACATAGCTTTACCAGATGTCACATACACACATCATAAACACGACACACACCTCTGCTACATGTATGCCATACACACCACACACAGCTCTGCTACATGTTCATGTCAAACACACCGCACATAGCTCTACTACATGCACATGTCACATACACACAGCTCTGCTACATGCACATGTCAAATACACCACATAAAGCTCTGCTACATGTGCATCACACACAATGCATAGCTCTGCAAAATGCATGTCATGCACAGCTCTGCTACATATAAGTGTGTGTCACATACCACACAGAGCTCTTCTACATATGCGTCACACACAGCTCTACTACTTGTGCACCACACACACAGCCCTGCCACATGCACATCATACACACGACACATAGCTCTGCTACATGTGCGTCACACACACACAGCCCTGCTAATTCAGGGTTACACACACCACACAGCTATCCTACATGCATGTCACGCACACCACACACACCTGTGCTACATGTATATGTCACACACATCACACACAGCTATGCTGCATAAGCGTGTCACACACATCACACATAGCTCTGCTAAATGTTTGTGTCACACACACACACACCACATAGCTCTACTACATACGCGTGTCACAAACACACAGCTCTGCTACATGAACATGTTAAATACTTCACATAAAGCTCTGCTACATGTGCATCACACACCACACATAGCTCTGCTAAATGCACATCATGCACAGCTCTGCTACATATAAGTGTGTGTCACACACCACACAGACCTCTGCTGCATTTGTGTCACACACAGCTCTGCTACTTGTGCACCACACACATAGCCCTTACACATGCATTTCATACACACGACACACAGCTCTGCTACATGTGCATCACACACACAGAGCTCTGCTACATGTGCGTCACACACACACAGCTGTGCTACATGGACATGTCACACACACCACACAGCGCTGTTCCATGCATGGCACACACCAAACACAGCTCTCCTACATGAGTGCCACACAGTACACACAGCTCTGCTACACGCGCATCACGTACACCACACACAGATTTGCTAAATGAGCATCACACACACCACCACACAGCTCTGCTACATGCACATCACATACACGACATGCAGCTTTGCTAATTCAGGGTCACACACCACACAGCTATCCTACATGCATGCCACACACACCACATACAGCTGTGCTACATGCATATGTCACACACATCACACACAGCTCTGCCACATAGATGTTCCACACACACATAGCTGTGCTACATACATGCATCAAAAACAACACACAACTCTGCTTCATGCATGGTACACACACCAAACACGGCTTTGCTACATGAGCATTACGCACACCACACACAACTCTGATGCATGTGTGTCTCACACACACTACACACAGCTCTGCAACATGCATGTCTCACAGACACACAGCTCTGCTGCATGTATGTTGCACACATAGCCCTGTTACATGCATGTGTCACACACACAGCTCTGCTACATGCACATTCAAAGACACCACATAAAGCTATGTTACATGTGCGTCACACACACACTACATATCTCTGAAACATGCCTGTCACAAAAAACTTCAGGTAACTCTGCTACATGAGCATCACAAACACCACATAGCTCTGCTGCATGTTTACCACACACGGTTACATTTGCGTGTCACACACATCACACATACCACTGCTGCATGTTCATGTCACACACACCGCACATAGCTCTGCTAAATGTGCATATCACATACAAACAGCTCTACTACATGCATGTCTCACAGAAAAACAGCTCTGCTACATGCACATGTCACACACACCACACAGCTCTGCTTCATGCATGTCACACACCACATAGAGCTGTTCTTCATATGCATGTGACACATACCACACACAGCTCTGCTACATGCGCGTCACACACACCACACGCAGCTGTGCTACATGTCTGTGTCAGAAACGCTATTTTCTCCTTAGGGAGAACAACTATATACTATAAACTAAGTGAGGAGACTCAAATGGCCAAGCACGCTCCTCTGGGTAATATGCAAATAAGGGAGATGGAATAAATCCTCCACAGTGCCACCTATTGAAAGGCAGCATTCCTTCAAGTCAAAGTCAGACTTTTTATACAAGCCTTGTTACAATTACTGGGAATACCCAGGTGGCACTGTGGAGGATTTATTCCATCTCCCTTATTTGCATGTCTGTGTCACACACACACAGCTCTACTACATGTGTGCATCAAACACACCACACACAATTCTGCTGTTTGCGCATCTCACACAAACACAGCTCTACTACATGCGCCACACAGGGATCTGCTACATGTGCGTCACACAAAACTCTGCTACATGTGCACCACAAACACATACACACAGCTCTACTACATACACATCATGCACACAACACAGCTCTGCTACATGCACGTCACACACACCACACACAGCTCTGCTCAATGCATGTCACACACATCATACACATCTCAGCTGCATGCATGTCAAATACACCATACACAGCTCTGCTACACGTGTGTCTCAAACATATACACAGCTCTGCTCCGTACACGTTTCACACACACAGCTCTGCTACATACTCATTTCACACACACACAGCTCTGCTACATGCATGTGTCACACACACTGCTCTGCTACATGCTCATCTAGCACATCTCACAGATGACACACACCTCTGATAGTTGTCCATCACATACAACTGCTACATGTGTGTGTATGTGTGACACACAAGTTTGCTACATGCGCATGTCACACACCACACACAGCTCTGCTACATGTATGTCACACATACCAAACAGCTCTGCTCCATGCATGTTACACACCACACACAGCTCTGCTGCATGCATGTCACACACACCACACATAGCTCTGCTACATAAATGTCACACATACCACACAGCTCTGCTCCATATACGTCACAAACCACAAACAGCTCTGCTGCATGCATGTCACACACACCACCCACAACTCTGATACATAGATGTGTCAAATACATCATACACAGCTCTACTACATAAATGTTTCACTCACACGCAGCTCTGTTACATACATGTTTCACACACACACAACTCTGCTACATACGTCTAGCACACACGACACACAGCTCTGCTGCATGCATGTGTCAAACATACCACATAAAGCTCTGCTACATGCGCATCACACACACCACAAACAGTTGTGAAACATGCACATGTCACACACACCACACACAGCTCTAATGCATTCATGTATCAGACACACAGAGCTCTGCTACATGCATATCACACACACAGCTCTACTACATGTGTGTTACACAAAGACACAGCTCTGCTAAATGCGCATTTCAAACACATCACAAAGCTCTACTACATGTGCATCACACACGACACGCAGCTCTGCTTCATGTCCGTCACACACAGTTCTGCTACATGCGCATGTCACACACACCACACACAGCTCTGCTACATGCACGTCACAGACATCACACAGCTCTGCGCCGTGCACATCACACAGCTACATGTGCATCTAGCACACACCACACAAAGCTTTGCTACGTGCATGTCACACAGAGCATACACAGCTCTGCTACAAGCACATCAGACACACCACACACAACTCTGATACATGCAAGTCATACACACTACACATAGATTTTCTATATATGCATCACACACAGCTCTGCTCCATACATGTCAGACCCCACACACAGCTACACAAGCATCTAGCACACACCAAACAAAGCTTTGCTACATGAGCGTCACACACTACACATAGCTCTGCTGCATGCCCGTGTCACACACCACACACAGCTCTGCCAAATGCATATCATACACACTAAACACAGCTCTTCTACATATTCATCACACGCACTACACAGAGCTCTGCTGCATGCGCATGTCACACACACCACACATAGCTCTGCTACAGGCAAATCATACACACCACGCAAAGCTCTGCTACTGAGTGTCACACACTACACACTGCTTTGCTACATGTGCATGTCAGACACCACACACTGCTCTGCTACATGTGTATCACACAGAGTATACACAGCTCTGCTACATGCACATCAGACATACCACACACAGCTCTGCTACATGCACGTCATACACACTACACACAGCTCTTCTACATATGCATCACAAACACCACACATTGCACTGCTACATGTGTGCGTCAAACACATCACACAGCTCTGCTACCCATATGTTTCACACACAGCCCTGCTACATACGTATTTCATACACATACAGCTTTGCTATATGTGTATGTCACACAGACAGCTCTGCTACATGCGCATCTAGCACACATCACACACAGTTCTACTACATGCATGTGTCAAACGCACCACATAAAGCTCTGTTAAATGCACGTCACATAGCACACACAGTTCTGATAAATGTGTGTCACAAGCATGACACACAGCTCTGCTACATTTCCATTACACACAGCTCTGCTGCATATGTGTTCCACACACACAGTACTGCTACAGGCACATGACACACACACACACCACACACAGCTCTGCTATATGTCATATACACCACACAGCTCTGCTCCATTCATGTCACAAACCACACACAGCTTTGCTGCATGCATGTCACACATACCACACACAGCTTTGCTATATGCACATGTCACACACTGCTCTGTACATGTGCATCTAGCACACACTACACATAGCTCTGCTACATGCACATGTCAAACAGTCCATCTAAAGCTCTGCCACAAACGCATCACACACACCACACACAGCTCCACTGCATACTTGTAAAAAAAGATGCAAAAAGCTCAGCTGCGTGCATGTGTCACACATATGACAAAAAATTTTGCTACTTCACCTTCACACACAACTCTGCTGCATGTGAGTGTCACACACAATACATACAGCTGTGATACATGAGTGTCACAAAGACTACACACAGCTCTGCTTCATGCACATCACACACAACACACACAGCTCTGCTACATGTACATCATACACACCACACGATACTCTTCTACATGTGCATCACATATGCCACATACAGCTCTACCACATGTGTGTCATACACAGCACACACAGCCCTGCTACATGTGTGTCACACACCATACACAGCTCCTCTACTTTGTGTAACACACACCATTTGCAGCTCTGCTACATTTGTGTCATACACAGCTATCCTAAATGTGCCTCACACACACTACACACAGCTTTCCTACATGTGCCTTACACACACTATACAGCTCTGCTACATGTGCATCACACACACCCCATACATTTCTGCTATATGTGAATCTCACACACACAGCTCTGCTACATACGCGTCACAAACACTACATACAAGTCTGCTACATACGCATCACACACACCACATACAACTCTGCTCTGCTAAGTGTGCATCATGCACAGCTCTGCTACATATGCGTGTGTGACATACACCACACACAGCTCTGCAACCTGCGCAACACACACAGCTCAGCTACATGCACGTCACACACACCATGCAGAGCTCTGCTAAATGTGCAACATGCACAGCTCTGCTACATATGCATGTGTGACACACACCACACACAGCTCTTCTACATGCACACCACACACACATAGCTCTGCTATATGCACATCATACACACAACACACAGCTCTGCTAATTGTGCGTCACACACAACTCTGCTACTTGTGCATGTCACACACACAAACAGCTCTGCTACATGTGTGTGTCTTACACACACAATTCTGCTACATACATGTATCACATACACACAGCTCTGTACCTGCATTTCTCAATATACACAAAGTTCTGCTACATATGCATCACACACAGCTCCACTGCTTATATGTCACACAAACCACACCCAGCTCTGCTACATGTGCGCCACGAAGACCACACACAGCTCTGCTACATGTGTCACACAGAACATACACAGCTCTGCTACATGCGTGTCACACACAGCATACACAGCTCTGCTAGTTGCGCATCAGACACACCACATATAGTTCTGCTACATGCAAGTCATACACACCACACACAGCTCGCTAACATGCACATCACGCACACCACATTCAGTTCTGCTACATGCACATTTCAAACACATTACACAGCTCTGCAACATGAGTGTCACACACACCACACAGAGCTGTGCTAAATGCATGTCATGCACAGCTCTGCTACATATGCATGTGTGACACACTCTACACACAGCTCTGCTACATTTGCATCAGACACAGCTCTGCTACATCCACATGACTCACAGCTCTGCTACATGTGCATGTCACACACAGTTCTGCTACAGTACATACAAGTATCACAAACACACAGTTCTGCTACATGCATGTCTCAAAACACACACAGCTCAACTACATGTGCATCACACACAGCTCAACTACATGTGCATCACACACAGCTCCTCTGCATACTTGTCAAAAAAAACACACAGTTCTGCTACGTGCATGTGTCACACACACCACACAAAGCTCTGCTATATGAGAATCACATGGACCCCACACAGCTCTGCTACATGTGCGTCACCCAGAGCATGCACAGCTCTGCTACATGCAAGTCATACACACCACACACAAGCTCTTCTACATATGCATCACACACAGCTCTGCTACATGTGTATCATACACACCACACAGCTCTGCTACATTTGTGTCACACACAGCACACACACCTCTACTACATTCGTGTCACACACAGCTCTGTTACATTTGTGTCATACACACCACACACAGCTCAGCTACATGTGCATCACACACACCACACAGCTCTGCTATATGCGCATCTTTCACAAACACACAGCTCTACTACATTCGCGTCATACACACTGTGGGGGGTCAAACTCAGACCGTTGAGCTAATGCTGTCTGCTTCCAAATTGGTCTTTAGGGGTGAGTACTCAGACGACACAAATGGACAGCCACATGCACGATGGGAATGCCATGAGTGAAGTGAAAGTTTATTCAAAGTTACAGATGATATAGGAAAGGTTTGCTGACATATTGATTTGATTACTGCGCATGCCCCAGGCATGCATAACATCTGCAGATTTTAATTAGCAATACACATCTTTCAAAGACGTCTCCTACATCAATGTCCGGTAACAACTGTAACAAAACAAAATGTTCCTGGACGCTTCTTACTAGAAGGGAGTGAGCTTTCTCAAGGGAAAGGAGGCATGAGAGAAAGAAAAGCTGATAAGACATATGTGAACATATCCAAGGTCATTATAATTGGAATCTAACATCTTTCTAGGTAAAAGGTGGAATTTAATACAGATACATGTATTAAAGCAAAACAAGCAAAGAGATACAAAATGGAGTCGCTGTAGTCTATTATTAAAGCGTCGGCCCTTACACGTATAAACTTAAACCTTTAGCAGAAGAAGACGCAAATTATAAACACATAAGTATTCTGTGAAATACACTTATCAATTTAAAGGCATAAACGTGAATTAACCCCCCACATTCCCCAGTTTTGGACATGGAGTCAAGAAGAGTATGACTCCTAGTCCATAAACACGTGATTCATATCGGCGAAGAGAAAGCTTTTTCAGTACATTTAGAAATACATGAAATTATAACCTTAATTGCTCTATAAATGCATAATAAAATCATCACAACTTGTAATATACTTCGTAGAATCCCCACAAACCAACCTCCTAAACCAGAAAACCAATTGGCAGGGTTCAAAGAACTAAATGTGTTACCCCACCAGCTATCTCTGGTTTCTGAGTTTTCATTTGTCCATGCAAACAGTTCTTTTGACGGAACAGGAACAGCCAAGAAAGGAAAACCACTGGCACCAGGTGTGTGTACAAGTCCAACAGTACTTGGTGGTGTCTAACAAGGTGGTTCTGGGCATTGTCTCTTTGCACCCTCTCACAAGGGCGAAGCATGGAGTGAGGAGTCCAAAAGTCCATCAATAAACAAAATGTCCTTCATTTTCCTTCTCATGGGGGGGGGCAAAGGTAAGGCATAAAAAGTCCATTAGTCCCAAAACAAACAACAATTCCTTCAACCTTTACCAAAGTAGGTGCGATCAGCAGGACTCGATAGGGCCCCTCGAGTCCGGGCCCTAGGGTTTCCGGACACGCCTCTTTACGACCACCCAGTTTCCAGGTAGTAGGGAATGAGATCCCTCTAGGTTGTCTGGCCCTTTGTTTGAGTCAATCACTTCCGGTGCCCCATCTCTGCAGGTTACCTCATTCATCAGCTCCTGTGCGATTACCTGCTTATTTACTTTGGTAACAGGGTAGGTCTCCAACCTGAAAAGACATCAACAACAACAAGCACGTATTCTTAC
The DNA here is from genome assembly GCF_035609145.1 of Eleutherodactylus coqui. Taxonomy (NCBI): domain Eukaryota; kingdom Metazoa; phylum Chordata; class Amphibia; order Anura; family Eleutherodactylidae; genus Eleutherodactylus; species Eleutherodactylus coqui. Next base: position 227,044,811 of record NC_089842.1, read on the forward strand.
TTCCCAACAAGTGGGAGCTGAGTGTAGTCAATTTGCAATCCCTGAAATGGGTAGAGTGGTCTAGGCAAGTGTTATGTGGCAAATTTACTTCTGCCCTGTTGCTTACGGCAAAGATCATGCAAAATTGGACAAGTGATGATGCAGCAACTACAGAAAACCCAGGAGCCACCCGTCCTTGTTCAAGCGTCGACATCATTGCTGCTTTGAACGGGGTGCTGGATGAGGCAAGCATCGCCACCATGCTGAAGGAGGTGCTAGAAGGCCTGGAGTACCTGCATAAGAACGGCCAGATCCTCAGGGATGTTAAGGCTGGGAACATCCTCCTGGGTGAAGACGGTTCCGTGCAGATCGCAGATTTCGCGTCAGCGCGTTTCTAGCCACAGGAGGCAACATTATCAGGAAAAAAGTCAGAAAGACCCTCGTGGGCACGCCATGCCGGACGGCACCGGAGGCAACGGAGCAGGCCAAAGGACACGACCTCAAGGCGGACTTCTGGACCCCCGGTAGGTGTGTCTTTCCGTGCATTCGCTGGGCCATCATGGGGCACAGGGACCGTGGTGGGCAACTTCTGTTGACTGTTCGCCATTCACCGTCCCATTTCTGCTGCTCCCATATTTAGTCCATTTGTCTTTTTCTTCATTGCTGGCTTGTAACTGTAAAGTCTTTAGCATATCAAAGTCCAAAGTTTGTATCAAAGTCCAAAGTTTATATCAAAGTCCAAAGTTATTGTTAAATTCTTCTTTTCTTCTTTTCTTCCACGGCTTAAGGGCCGCTGCCTTTGCTGTGTGGTCTGTGATGGCGTTGCCTCTTGTTTCTCTGCTGTAGGAATTGGTGTGAGCTTTCCACTTTGTCACCGCTGCACCATTCTTAATTCGCTGTCCTGCTGAGGTAACAAGCTGTCTGGCCTTCCATGTTAGGCCGTAGTCATGAGCTATGCCAAATGCATACCGGGAGTCAGTGTAAATGTTTGCCGTCTTACCTTCTACCACTCCACATGCCTCAGTGAGGGCCTGTAACTCCACTTCCTGTCCTGGGACATGCGGAGGCATTCTGCTTTTAGGACATCTTGTTGCGTGACCACTGCATATCCAGCGTGGAGTCGTCAATTACCCTGGTACCATCTACAAAAACAACTCAGAATATGCATTATTAACAAGGGCTTTCAGTTAACATAAAGAAGAGACAGTGTCTGCAATTGCATCTTCCTGGACATGTGCCAGGGGGTACTGACGGACCAAGGGGGCTAAAAGCTTGTTCCTCTGCGTACGTAAGAGTGAGGACGGGTAGAGGTGTCGCTTGGTCTGCTGCCATCCGACATAAGGTCGGGTGACTTTCAGACCCGGGGTGTATACGAGCCTCACCGGACGGGTGAAGTTTGATACAACATCCCAAGGGTCCCATCACACAATTCTCAATATGCTTTCAGGACCTTCCAGCATAAGGAAGCGCGTGAGGTATCGTGACCCTTTAAACATTACCTCAAGCGGTTCAGTTTCTGCCAGCTGAATTGGCACTTCTGAAACCCCTTGCACCGATTACCGCTAGACAATCAGGCTGGTATTCTATTTCAAATAGATCATAACCTTGTTGTAAGAAGGAAAAGAAAAAAAATTAAAAATTTAAAAATAGCTGACCTGCAATACCTAGATCACCTATATCTTCTCTCCCCCCTTTTTGAACTAGGGTACTTAATTGGAAGGGTAACCGAGTTCAAGGTAGTAGCAACAGTGAGAAGAATGACAAGAGCACATTGTAGCTGGATTTGACGGGCCAGAAATAAGTGCTTGGGTTGCACTTGCGTGTATATGCTCCGGGTGTCATGGGGGGGTGAGGACCACTAGGGGGGAGTTGGTTCAAGACCAACTCCGAAGATTTGTTAACCATTGCCTGTACTGCTGCCACCGCACAAACACATGAGGGAGCTCCTTGAGCCACTGGATACAGCTTCATGGAGTAGCATCCAGGTGGCCGTGGTTGTCCCCTGTGCTTTTGTGTCAATACTGTCGTCCCCTGGGCAGAAAATTCCGTACAGAAAAGAATAAAGGATAAAGTGTAAAAGGGTGAGAAATGAGCTTCAGGGGTGAGAGAAAAAAAAAAAAAGAATGATTGAAAGGCAGTCATAGAGTAGTTGTATAAGAGCGAAAACAAAGTGGACCCATGGGCGGCAGTATGAAAACAAAGCCCAGAAAGGTGCGGAGTTTGGCAGCAGGTGTAAGTACAGGTATGGCCGTCCGTACGTTTCTTCTATAGAGCATTCTCAGAAACAGTATAATTGTGACTTGTTGGCAGGCCTCCAAATTATCAGCACACAGCGCCTACATCACACATTAACTCTCATCCGTTCATGCAGTCAAGTCTCATTCAAATATTAGTAAGAGTTCACACAGGACGTAACGCGTATGATGCAACTGTCCTCATCTTGCAAACAAATACATTCAATCACTCCCACCCCTCCCTGGAATCAGTCAAACTTTAACTGTCTGTAATACTAGAGAAGTATACCAGATTCCACAACAACCACTTTGTAAAACTCATGAAAGGAACACACATTTAGCAATTATGCACACGTCCGACCAGTTACAGAACTGACATTTACACAAAGAACAGCAAAAACAGTAAGATTCACTGGATTCATTACGGGTTTCATTCTATTCAAGCAAGCAGGGTTACTCGTCCAGTGTTCTCCGCTCTAATCTTTGGCCTTGAGAGGCACGCATTCCTTCTCTGTAAACTCTCACTATACCCCCCTTTCAGAGACAAGGGGGGGTGACTTGCAGCTGCGGCTTTTCACAAGAAGTACACATTAACCCTCTATCTCTCTTATATTCTTCCATTTTCAAAACCATACAATTCACACAATACATTCAACGTCTGTCTTTCTTCTATGACTTTGAATTTTCATCTCTCTCTGGAACAGAACAATAACTAACATTTTTGGAAAACAGCCAGAATATCCAGGCTCCAAACCACAGATTCTTCATTTTCAGCAACAAGAAAAAACTAATATTTCTCTGCACAGACCATCAAACCCAGACGGCAGAGGAATAGTTAAACACATAAAAGAAAGGACAAAACGTATAGATTACATAACATGAAGACATACAGACAATATTGGTTATTTGACACATAATTATCCACAGATTCTGCATGAACTTGCTTTATGTCCCAAAGGAACACAAACTATAAAAGAATTCCCTTGCTTTATCTACATGTGCCTTACTCCATTTATCGAACATACGTTACCCAACTTTGGCTTATCTCTGAATCTTTTTGAGACTTGTGGGTCTCAGATTCCCAAAATTCTAACTTGCTTTTCTCAACAACTTGCTAGATCCTCTCCTCACGGCTAACTTGCTTTGTCTGTCCTTTGTTATTTCTCTAGCTGTTTCCATATAGGCATACTCCTTGCCTTGAACGTTTCTATTATTTCACATGAATTTTTGAGACAGGATTTGTAGCCCCAGTGTCTATAAGGAAGGGCACTTCCTCACCTCATATGGAAGCAGGCTCAAAAGTCTGAGTGCCTCTATCCTCTGTTTCCACTGTAGGGATACTGGGGCGGGTTCGCCGGGGCTTATGAAAGCAATCCCTGGCCAGGTGGCCTACTTTGCCGCAATTATAACACTTGCGTGTTCCTCTATGGGGTCTGTCCCGGAGCTGGACCTTCCCCTCCTGGTTGCTATAGTATTTAACCGCCACTGCGGGGCGCTCCTCATCCATAGCAAACCCTACTGCCTTTTTATACAAGTCTCTGAGCTTGGCTTGTCGCCAATCAGGGGTGCATGCTTTTATTTTATCTGCCAATGATGGGCCAATACCTTGCATGAACGCTTCACACATCATTGGGTAGTACACTTCATCTGCACAGAGGGTGAGACCCATGTCTCTAGCCTTCGTTTCTAGTCTGCCAAAATAGCATTCAACCGTTTCATTCTTTTCCTGTCTACACATAGTTAAAGCTGATTGTTTTTGTAAAGGGTTTTGTTGTCCGCACCTGGGACAATGCCAATAAGGTTTTTCTCTTTGGGGCTCTTGTCTGGCTGGATCAGGCACCGGGGATGCATACACAAGTATGCCCTCATTCCTCGGTTCACAATCCCACCGTTCTACGTTTACTTTTCTACTATATTTGATTATGGCCTCTATTCCTTTATCTAGACCGACGTCTTTGATAGCTTTCATGTGTTTTGTTCCGTACTGCCGCCAGAACTCATAGTTAAAAGTTCCTGCTCTTTTAAGCCCTATCAGCTTGTAGACTTTACGGGCTTGTTTATAAATATCCTCCCCCTCTCTCTCCCTAATTATCTCAATAGGGGTCAAGAAAGTCTTAGACTGTCTGGACCCCATGCTAATAATTGGACTTGCCGTTTTTGATTTACCACAATCACGGAGTAGTGGGTAAATCTGGCGGTCGCAATGACCTTTTAGTCCCTTCTGCCAGGTCGCGGCTGGCAGGACACGAATGTTTACTATGGACTTGATGTCCGCTGTTTCTACCTCAGTCCTTCGGGTAGATCAGGACAGTCCCTTCTGCCAGGTACACGGCTGGCAGGACACGTATGTTCACTTATTAGAAGACCTTTTTTATGGAGAGAGAGGAGACCACGGCTCACCTCTATATGCAGCTTTTGTAATCTTATAACAAATTACAGCTAGGAAAATGAGTGCGGCAGTCAAAGTACAACAAAAAGCTATCAGTTCAATGCTTGCAGCAGACAGCATGGCAATATACACATGTGGGTTCTTCCGTCTAGCACAGTTACCAAGAACACCGTTAATGACAGGCAGAAGTATCCTATAAACATGCAGCAACAAACCGTTCTGTCGACACGTGACTTTTGAAGACAGGGGAGCTCAGATCTAGGGCGGTAAGTCAAAGGCTTACCTTACACCGGTGTTTTGTAGATCTGGGGTCCCGTGGCCTCTGGTCCAGGTGGTCGGCAGGCAGGGTCATCAGATATCGGCTGCAGGTAAGGAGTTAAATTCTGCCCCAGGTTGGATGCGCCAAGTAATGTGGGGGGTCAAACTCAGACCGTTGAGCTAATGCTGTCTGCTTCCAAATTGGTCTTTAGGGGTGAGTACTCAGACGACACAAATGGACAGCCACATGCACGATGGGAATGCCATGAGTGAAGTGAAAGTTTATTCAAAGTTACAGATGATATAGGAAAGGTTTGCTGACATATTGATTTGATTACTGCGCATGCCCCAGGCATGCATAACATCTGCAGATTTTAATTAGCAATACACATCTTTCAAAGACGTCTCCTACATCAATGTCCGGTAACAACTGTAACAAAACAAAATGTTCCTGGACGCTTCTTACTAGAAGGGAGTGAGCTTTCTCAAGGGAAAGGAGGCATGAGAGAAAGAAAAGCTGATAAGACATATGTGAACATATCCAAGGTCATTATAATTGGAATCTAACATCTTTCTAGGTAAAAGGTGGAATTTAATACAGATACATGTATTAAAGCAAAACAAGCAAAGAGATACAAAATGGAGTCGCTGTAGTCTATTATTAAAGCGTCGGCCCTTACACGTATAAACTTAAACCTTTAGCAGAAGAAGACGCAAATTATAAACACATAAGTATTCTGTGAAATACACTTATCAATTTAAAGGCATAAACGTGAATTAACCCCTCACAACACCACACACAGCTCTGCTGCATGCGCTTTACAAATACCACACACAGCTGTGCAACATGTGACTGTTACACACACCACACAGTTCTGCCATATACGCATATCACACACATAGAGCTCTGCTACATGCGTATTACACAAAGACACAGCTCTGCTATATGCGCATTTTAAACACATCACACAGCTCTGCTACATGCGCATGTCCTGGTCCGGCAACACTCTTTTTTCTCTTTCAGTCTTTACCGATACACACTCCCAGTCACAAGAGAATGCGCTGCAGAACTTTTTTTTTAAGTCTCCCTCTCTCTCTCTCTCTCTCTCTCTCTGTCACTGTCAGCTGTGAGCTCCAAAGAGTAGTAGTCATTCCAGGCAGCTATCAGGCCATTCTCTCGGCCTCCTCCATTCTGGGCCCATGTGGCTCCTCTGCAAGTCCACTAACATTCTCTCCCTACCTAAATATATCTTGCACACCTCTTGCAAAAACATATATCAAGCATTGTTATGTGACAGACAAAAAGATACATTGCCCAGATATTCCTATCATCACTAGATACTTAACCCATTCAGTGCTGCAGGTATGCAATACACCTCAATCATGCAACACAAAAGACACTGACAAGACAACACAATGCATGCACACTTGTGAGGAGGGGCCCCATTGTACTGGGCCACTACAATTTATCTAAGATTTAGGGAATGCCAAAAATAGCATGGAGGGGGGGTGGGGGAATTATTTTTAGGGAGTCAATTTTCTTCTAAACAAGTGAGCAATGGGGCCTGGAATTTATTCAGTTGTGCCCTGAAATCTAATGGGTGTTCCCTCCATTATAGGCCTAGCCATATGTCCTATAAGAAGATTCGGGCTACAATGGGGGCATTGCTGAACACAGAACTAGTGCTTTAAAATTTGGGGTATGTCTCCCCTGCTTGAAACAAAGGAAACTGTCATAAAAGGGACATTTATGAAAAAAAAATATTTTTCACATGCTTTATAATAATTTCTGCAAAAAAACTGTGGGGTCAGAATGCTCATTACACACCTTACTAAATGGGCTAAGGGGTCTAGATTTCAAAATGGGTTAGTTTGAAGGGGGGGGGGGGACGTTTTGGCCCCTTTGTTGGCTCTACCAGTTAGCAATGGGGCCTGAAATTTATTCAGTTGTGCCTTAAAAGTCAAAGGGTGTTCCCTCCATTACAAGCCTAGCCATGTGTCCTATAAGTAGATTAGGGTATCACAGCCGCAGGTGAATCACTTTTTATTAAAGTACTTTTTACTGATTTGACTCCTAATTAAAATTTAACTTTTAATGATAACTTCTAAAAATGTATATTCCCACAGAGAGGTAACAAATATATATTTTGGTTAAAACACCACTGACTTCCAATTTCTCAAATGGCCCATGGATGGCGCTTATAGAGTAAATACTCGGTTTTCACTAATGTAAGTGTTGCATGCTTTTTTATATGCTCATAATATGCCCTAGGGGCCAAACTGAGAAAATGGAATGGATACAGTTCTACCCAAAAAGGAACTCGGCTTGTCCACTGTATATAGCGGTACAGGCACAGTTAGGGCCAAACAATTAGTTTGGTGCTATCTGACAGGCAAAAGGTAGTCCTCTTAGTCTGGATGAATCCATTTGTTCATATAGACATACCCCATACACATCGACATGCCCTAATACACATTGATTAGCTCAAATAAAGTTGGAGCGTAGATAGATTTAGTGTTGTCGATGGCTCAATAGTTGGAGAGTAGGTACACTTGATGTTAATAGTAGCTCAATACACTTGATGTACTAAACGGCTCGACGCGTTTCTGTCGCAAATTGCGACTTCATCAGGAGCCCTAAAAAACGGGGACTATAGATTTATTGTCCCTAATGAAAAGTATTTGAGCATGCATACCAGTATCAATGATTAAGTAGTGGATCCAATAACATACATGGGTAAACAATTCCCTGTGCTCAGACCTTGTATATATGGGTCCTATCTTCCCTCAAAAACAGAGGGAAAAAAAAGAAAAAGCAGAAATACTCTAAATATTAGAGTGATCAGGACAATGCCTATAGATGCTTGGGTAAAGAGTTTAGCTGTACGGCATGCATATCAATCCCCTATGCTCCAATAAACAGCAAAACTGGTCTTATAGCCTTCTCCTATCTCAGAAGGAATCTATATGTTAGTTAAGAGCTGGAGAATTAATCCCATTAGCAATCAATGGATACTGCCCAGTCTAAGTTCCTAGATAGTTTGGAACTAGCTTAACCAGATAGATGCTCATAGAGGAGGTTTGCTGAAGAAAGAACCCCCAAAAAAGCTAAATGAAATGAAACCCTAGCAGAGTCTCCAGCCTTGAAGTTAAAAGTTAATTTTAATTAGGAGTCAAATAAGTGAAAAGTACTATAAGTAGATTAGGGCTAAATTGGGTATGTTTCTAAACACAGAACAAACAGCGGTATCCATTTTTGGGATACAAGTCTTCATTCATATGAGTGCTTTACAAAAAAAACTGTTTTTAAAATGACATACTTGCCAAAAAAAATTAAAATAGCATTTTTTTCCTTCTGCTTTGCTTAGATTCATTCAAGAACTGTGGAGTCAAAATGCACAGTACACCCCTAGATGAATTCGTTGAGGAGTTTAGTTGTCAAAAAGGGGTCATTTCTGGGGGTTCTCAATCATTTGGGCAGCTCAAGGGCTCTACAAGTGTGCAAAGGGGCCTGAAACACCTTCAAGTGAAATTTCTGTTCTAAAAGCCACCGGCTGCTCCTTTCAGTTTGGGCCCCATTGCGCAAGCAGTCATACGATTAGGGCCACAATGGGTATGCACAATAAAAAAAACTGTCTTTAAAATGACATATTTGCAAAAATGTGAAACTTTATTTTTTTATCCTCTAAATTGCATTAACTCCTCAAAAAAAACCTGTGGGGTCAAAATACTCATGACACCCCTCAGTGAATACATTAAGGGGTGTATTTTTTTTTAAATGGGATCATTGGTGGAGGTATCTATCATTCTGATACCTATGAGCCTTTGCAATCTTGGCTTGGTGCAGGAAAACAAAATGTTCATCAAAATGTATTAATGTTAGATTTGTACAACTCCTAAATGGTTAAAAAAATGAAGTTTTTCCAATGCGCTTCCAGAATAAAGTAAACAAATGGAAATATATATCTCATCAAACATTTTTTACAATATGATTACAAATATTTGAGATATTGCAGTTTAAAATGTGAAAAAATGCTGGCATGTTTTCAAAATGTTCCTAATTTTGGCGCTTTTAATAAATATACACAAATTCTATAGTCTATTTTCACCATCTAAATGAAGTATAATATGTGACGAAAAAACAATGGCAGAATCACTTGGATATGCAAAACCTTAACAGAGTTATTCTATGTTAAAGTAACACGTCAGATTTCCAAAATTTGGCCTGGTCATTAAGGTGCAAACAGGCATGGGCACTAAGGGGTTAAAAGGGCATTATTACTTTATTCCACAGTTGTTACAATTACACTGATATTGATATTATATTGTTTCTTTCATTCTGCTCCTTCTGAAAAATGAACAACCAATTTTTTTTTCTCTCTGTAGATGGCGCTGTGTGAGGGCTCATATTTTACTTGATGAGCTAAAGTTTTTTTGTTGCAATTTTAGGTACATGCAAATTTTTGATCACTTTTTAGGTACATGCAAATTTTTGATCACTTTATTTTGTGGAGGCGAAGTGCTTATAAAACTGAAATTCTGACATTGTGTATTTTTATGACATTCTATGTATGGGGTAAGTGATGTCATATTTTGATCATTCAGGCTTTTAAGGAATAGACAACCCCGGTTACATTATTTATTTTCATTAGCTTTCATCTTTATATTTGAAAAATGGGAACAGTGTTTTTTCTTTTGCTCCCTGGAAAAAGACTCTGCAAATGAGTGATGGAATAATTTTCCACAGCACAATTTCTAATCATGCTGCTAGGCCTGTGAAAAGGCTGCATACTGACACATAGCATAGTAACAACGGGTGGCGCTGTGGAGAATTGTTTCATCACTCATTTATATAGTATAACAGACTACATAGCCAAGATGTAGGCAATTACTTACAATTAGTCATCCTTTATTGACCTCTAGTGGACTACTATGCTATCCTTTATGTACACTCTTTGTAAAAACAAAAACCAGCCCTTAGAAGAAGTTGTCGTTTTGCTGTAAAACTCTGCATGTAGTTCCAACTCAGGTAGATATGCAAATGATGAGAGTTTTGGTGATTAGATGAACGGTCTTGTCACCTGACACCTTAAAAGTGGTTTCCCTCCTTGGCCTATAAAAGGCTCTCGGAGGCTCCTTGTGTGCAGTGACCTCTTCTTTCACTTGTGTAGAGCTATTTGACCACTAGATGCCTCTACGCCACAGAGAATTAATTTCAACTCGTTACCAGAGTCTGAGGGGGGGGGGGGGGGGCGCATTATTGGATGTGAGAAGCTGGAAGGCTGTTACAGGCCCCTATGTCTGTCGGAACCATTTCCAGGCATTTGGCTGAAGGACAGTTGATACCATTGCGCCCATTACATGGACGGCCTTTGACATCCATCTACTGTGGCTTGTGTTTGCAGTAGTGTAGTGAACAATGAAACTAGATGCTATGGAGTGGAACCAGGTTGTCTGCAGCAACAAATTTAGATTTAGCTTGGGTGCTGACGATGCCTGCATTCGTATCTCGAAAACCTAGGGGTGATCTCCTCAATCCTGCCTTTGCTGTGGTGCAGCACACCTGGTAGTGTGATGGTCTGGGGGGCCATTGCATATGACGGTTGGTCACCCCTAGTAGTGGTACAAGGGACAATGGCAGCTCAGCAATCTGTTCAGGACATCCTGCAGCTACATGTGTTCCTCTCATGGCAGGACTTCCAAGAGGCAGCAGGACCATGCTCGGCCGCGCATACAAGGGGGTCACAGGAATGTCCCCATTACATTGTCACACTTTTGATTGCCCGAATTATTTTTCCCATAGAACATGTATGTGTTGCAGCTGGTTTTGGTTCACGGAGGTCTGATTTATGTTAGTTCTGTTTTGGATTTTCCTCTCAGCTTTCTCTAGCACCAGTTTGAGTTTCTTTGGGAGCGATCTGTTACCTGTTGCACCTGCTTACCAATCAGGGAGGGCTTTTATTCCTGTCTGGGCTGTGGACCTGTGCTGATTATTCTCAGTCTTCATCTGATGGTTGTTGGAATCAGAGCTGGATCTTGGTCTCCTGTTTTTTTCCTGCTCATCTCAAGCTGTTGGAGTTATATATTACGGCATATGTCCTTGCAATCTCATATATATTGGGATGACTACCAGACAATTGAAAGTACAAATTCACAAACATGTTCTTGGAATTGAAGCTGCAAAAGAGTAGGAAGATCTGGACAAGTTGAAGACTAGAGATGAGCGAGCATACTCATCCGAGCTTGATGCTCGTTCGAGTATTAGGGTGCTCGAGATGCTCGTTACTCGAGACGAGCACCACGCGGTACTCGTCTCGATTAAACGAGCACTGACCATTGAATTCAATGGAGCCGGCAATACAGCCGGCTCCATTGAAAGCAATGGCCTGCCGGCGAGCGCAGGATGAATTGTCGGGAAGGGCTTAAATATATAAGCCCTTCCCTGCAATTCATCCAGAAATGTGTAAAAAAAAATTATATATATACTCACCTTGTCCCGGCAGAACTATGTTAGCCCATTGAATTCAATGGAGCTGGCAATACAGCCGGCTCCATTAAAAGCAATGGGCTGCCGGCGATCGCGGGATGAATTGTCGGGAAGGGGTTAAATATATAAGCCCTTCCCTGCAATTCATCCAGAAATGTGTAAAAAAAAAAAATAAATATATATATATATATATACTCACCTGGTCCCGGCAGACGGAGTTCAGCACGCCCGGCGGCAGTCCTCCTGAACTGCTCTGAACAGCTGTGAGTAGTATTCAACAGCCGGGGATTTAAAATCCCCACCTGCTGAATGAGCTGCCTCTAATTGGTCACAGCCTGACCAATCAGAGGCAGATTCCACTCACACACCCATTCATGAATTTATGAATGGGTGTGTGACTGCTGCCTCTGATTGGCTCAGCGGGACCAATCAGATGAGAGGCAGCAGTCACTCTTGCCACTATTGTGGCTTAATAGTCGGACCTGGGAACTTGAGATGCAGCCCAACATGTAGCCCCTCGCCTGCCCTATCCGTTTCTGTATCGTTCCCATCACTTTCTTGAATTTCCCAGGTTTTCAGAAATGAAAACCTTAGCGAGCATCGGCGATATACAAAAATGCTCGAGTCGCCCATTGACTTCAATGGGGTTCGTTACTCGAAACGAACTCTCGAGCATCACTGAAAGTTCGACTCGAGTAACGAGCACCCGAGCATTTTGGTGCTCGCTCATCTCTATTGAAGACCATTCCCAAACACTTTAAGCTCTATCACAATTGTAGAAGTATTAATTTTTGCATTTGTGGTACTGATCGAGTTTTCATTGGGCCACTGTGCTTTATAAATTGACGTTCTTTCCAGCATCACCCTCTTACTGTTGTATAGTTGTACTATGCATGGTTAGTCATGTTTTTAAGGGTTTTCAGTGGGTTTTGTCTACCTAAATATTCAATATGTGTTGGAGTCTATATATATATATATATATATATATATATATATATAATTTTTTTTTTAATGATTTTAACTATGATTTTGTCTACATAGAATTTGTATATTTACAGGGGTCTTCAATTTTCTTACACTTATGCATTCCTGAGTTTGATTTTTGAATGCCTAAGGCTGCCTGCACATGGCCAGGTTGGACCCCACATGCGAGATTCCTGCAGAAGAGGTTGACCCAGTGCCCGGTCAGTGACCCCTGCTTACCACTCTACCATCTTCTACCATCTTACTTTTGCAATTAGCATTGCATAATCAAATTGCGATCTCTATACTTTCCTTATGTAAAGCCACGCTTCTAAGACACCGGGAAGTTGCATTGTTGAGTGGCACACTTATTTTTGCAATTCGCATTAAATAATCTAGTTGTGACCATATTACTTTTCCTATTTACCTAAAAAATGGTTGTGCCAAATATCATGCTTGCATGACACCGGGAAGTTACTAATTACATAAGGGTATACTTACTTTTGCAATTAGCATTGAACATTCAACTTGTGACCCCATTGCTTTTCTTATTTAGAACCTAAAAAAAGCTTGTGCCAAATTGCACGCTTGTGCGATACCGGGAAGTTATATTACAAAGGGGTACACTTATTTTTGCAATTAGCATTCAATAATTGAGTTGCGACCCCTTTACTTTTCCAATATATGACCCAAAGAATGCTCGTACCTAATTTCACGCTTCTATGACACTGGAAAGTTACATTTTCTAAGGGGCGCACTTTTGCAATTAGCAATGAATAATCCAGTTGTGACCCCTTTAGTTTTCCTACTTAGAACCAAAAGAATGCTTCTGCCAAATTTCACACGTGTACGACACTGGGAAGTTGCATTACATAGGGTTGCACTTAGTTTTACAAATAGCATTTAAAAAATAATCAGGTTGTGACCGCTTTACTTTTCCTCTTAAATACTTATGGCCTAAAGGATGCTTGTGCCAAATTTCACGCTTGTAAGACACTGGGAAGTTACATTACAAAGAGGTGCACTTACTTTTGCAATTTGCATTGCATAATCGAGTTGTGAGCCCATTACTTTTCTTACTTAGGAACTAAAGAATGCTCATGCCAAATTTCATGCTTGTAGGACACCTGGAATTTACATTACATAGAGATGCACTTACTGTTGCAATTAGCATTGAATAACTTGAGTTGTGACCCCTTTTCCTATTTAGGACCTAAAAAATGCTCTTGCCAAATTTCACACCAATTTGTACTGTCAGGGAAAATTTTGCGTACAGCACCAATCAGGCCCACCCCAATGCCCCGCTGCCGGCGGTAAAGAAGAGACACCACACACAGAGGTCTGGTATAGTTCCTCACACGGGGACATAACTGCGCAGTTTATTACAGATTACATGGGATCTTATACCCTTTGGTCTCATCACTAGGAATGGGTGATGGGCTCATTGGCTCAAATTCACCGCATAACCATATATGGGAAGTCCGGATTTCCGGCCTGAGACAGTGAAAGTTATATACATAGTTGAACGGTCGTTATCTTGATACAGCGCCTCAGGGAAAACAGCCAAGCATGCGGCCTTCGTGTTCGGCTCTGTATTATCTCTGAATTTCTGGACACATCTCTCTCTCAGCCTTGCAAACTTTTGGAATATCTGATGTAAGGCGACATATAAGTTTTTCTCATTTTAACTTTGAATAGAACTTGCATCCAGGTATAAAAGCATAAAAAACATATGGCAATATATACATATACCCTCACAAACCCCCCTAAAAACTTATATGGAGATCAAGCACCAGACCTTGCACTCTCCCTTGCGTCAGGGTTTCCCCACTGCCCGTAAGTCCCTACTCCTAGGAGGGGGGATCCCTACCTCACCTCAAAAGGAGGCCATGGATTCCCTGGGCTCATTTCCGGGCATCCATACCCTCTATCGGTACAAGGTAACACCCCACAGGGTGTGCCCTCGCCGGAACCTAAGGTCTTCTGCACTATCCCTAGGCAAATGGGAAGTCCACTGACAGTCCATCTTATGAGACTGGGGCAGACACAGTACTAGTACATTTCTCCACTCTTCTGGTAACGTACGTGGTTGGCACTATCGGAACTGGCTCTTCATCTTTTTCAAACAAGGGAAATGTTGGTGTCATATTGTCCAGTCCCTTACTCATACTCTTTTTGATCAAAGGGATAATACACATACAGGAAGTTACATACCCCACCTCTTTCTGCTAAAATCATATCCAGGGCCACTCTATTTTGGAACGCCATGGATGCATTGGGCCCTAACTGGTCAGCTAACCCTTGTAAAGCATCTCTGGTGTAGTTTACAAACCTCTGCTGATTGTAATAGATATAATTCATCCAATCTACATTATTATTAACAGTGACAATAGCAAATAAGGACTCAAAACCTGCTTTAACCTGATCTCTAGAATTAAATTCATCTGGCACCCCCCTTGGCACTCCTCTTGCATCTATGTATACATGTGGATCAAAGTTACCACCTGGAGTCTCAACTTATCTCTTAGCACGATGCGGTGTTGAATTCTCACCCTCAGTGTAGGCTTCATATTGCACATTTGATTGTATTAATTTGTTCTGATCCCTGAAACAGGGGGCTAGTGTACAGTAGTCAAAGGTGTGTGTGGCTATGTGTGTGTTAGAGAAATTGTACCACAATGTCACTGTGACAGCCACTTCCACCAAGGTCCCCAACCCTGCCCATAGCATGTAAAGGATATGCAGGATCATGAGGTTTTTTTTCAGTGCGAAGTGTGGATCCAAGTGGACTTTCTTTCGAGCTTGACTGCAGTTGGGGTGGTGAGCAACATCTGGTAGGGACCTTCAAACAGGGTTTCTCTCTCAAACTTTTTCACATAGACCCTGTCACCTGGTTTCAGATAGTGACACTCATCTGTAGGACCTGGGAGAAAAGCAGAGACTGCAGAATGGATTACTAACAATTCCTTGGAGAGGCCTATGACAAAATTAACAAGAAAATCATTCCCCAAACTCAGCTACTGTGGCATGTATCCTCCTGGAAAAGAACTAATGGAAGACACTCAATTCAAGATTTGCCCGTTTCCTCCATTGGCTTTTGTATCTACTTTCCCACTACTTTGTGGATGGTAGGGTGTGTGAAAAACCTGGAATATACCTAAAGCAGACGTGATGTATTGCATTATTTCACCTGTGAAGTGTGTACCTTTGTTTGACTCAATTACTTCCGGGGCCCCGTATCTGCGGATTACCTCATTCATGAGCTTCTGTGCGGTTACCTGCTTATATACTTTGGTAACAGAGTAGGTCTCCAACCTGAAAAACATCAACAACAACAAGCACATATTCATGCTTCCCAACAAGTGGGAGCTGAGTGTAGCCAATTTGCAATCCCTGAAATGGGTAGAGTGGCCCCGGCAAGTGTTATGTGGCAAATTTACTTCTGCCCTGTTGCTTACGGCAAAGAGCATGCAAAATTGGACAAATGATGCAGCAGCTACAGAAAACCCAGGAGCCACTCGTCCTCATTCAAGCGTTGACATCATTGCTGCTTTGAGAGGTGCGTCTTTCTGTGCATCAGCTGGGCCATCATGGGGCACAGGGACTGTGGTAGGCAAGTGCTGTTGACTGTTCGCCATACGCCGTCCCGTTTCTGCTGTTCCCATATTTAGTCCATTTGTCTTTTTCTTCCTTGCTGGCTTGTAACTGTAAAGTCTTTAGCATATCAAAGTCCAAGTTTTTATCAAAGTCCAAGTTTTTATCAAAGTCCAAGTTTTTATCGAAGTCCAAAGTTTTTATCAAAGTTCAAAGTTATTGTTAAATTCTTCTTTTCTTCTTTTCTTCCACGGCTTCAGGGCCGCTGCCTTTGCTGTGTGGTCTGTGATGGCGTTGCCACTTGTTTCTCTGGTGTAGGAATTAGTGTGAGCTCTCCACTTTGTCAGGTAGAAGTAAGTAGGGCCTCCGTGAGACTCTGCACCGCTGCACCATTCTTAATTGGCTGTCCTGCTGAGGTAAAAAACTGTCTGGCCTCCCATGTTGGGCCGTAATCATGAGCTATGCCAAATGCATACCGGGAGTCAGTGTAAATGTTTACCGTCTTACCTTCTGCCACTCTACACGCCTCAGTAAGAGCCTTTAGTTCCGCTTCTTGTGCTGAGACATGCGGAGGCAGAGCTTCTGCTTTTAGGACATCTTGTTGTGTGACCACTGCATATCCAGTGTGGAGTCGTCAATCACCCTGGGACCATCTATAAAAAACAACTCAAAATATGCATGGTTAACAAGGGCTTTCAGTAACTTTTTAAAACTTAAATTTTCTTGTTGCATCAATGCTAGACAATCAGGTTGATATTCTATTTCAAAAAGATCAGAACCTTGTTGCAAAAAATTTTAAAAAATGGCTGATTTGCAATACCTAGATCACCTATGCCTTTTCCTCCCCCCCTTTGAACCAGGGTACTCAATTGTAAGAAGAGTAGCCGGGTTCAAGGTAGTATAACATTGTAAAAAGATTTGATGGATGCAGATAAGGCCTCTAAGATGTCAGCACCAATAACAGAGACATGAGTTACATTGGGGCAGAATAATCTACAAACATCTATTAATATTGGAAATGTGAGATCCTTTAAGCAAATTCATTATTAATCTGATCCTGCCTGCAATGTCTTATCAAATTTGAGAGAGAAAAAAAAAACTTTTACTAGCTGCTCAAGATCCTCACCCCCTCCCTTGTGGACAAGAGGGATGAAACATTACGTCCTTTACATCATCTAGCTCCACCCCTTCGATACTGGCTGCTTGCGTCTTTTTTTTCACAACTTCATTTAAGCTTTACAGTCTAAGCATCCACATCTCAACCAAGTAAAGTCTTATGCATGGGGAGGAACTTTTATCACCAAGTCAATATCTGCATCACACATTTTACATTCATCACAGCCTGAACACTGGTCATTAACTCTCATCCATCCATGCGCTCAAGTTTGCCCCGTCACCCCCCATTGAAGGTGTACCAGTACATACAGATGCACAGACAAAAAAAGTTTGACAAACAAACATACATCAGTTGAAAAACATTGAGGTGAGTGCTATAATGTTATAAAGTACATGATTCTATTGAGATGAGATTGTGAATGAGCGCTATTTTTGACAAATTATGTGGAAAAAATTTGCTGAGTGACTGAGACATTCTATCTTTCTTATGTACTGAAGCTATTATATGCAGTATTAAACGCTGAAGTATTTTAGTTTCTGTGACCCTGAGCTTAGAGTGAAATCTGAAAGCCCCCACCTTTGCAAAATAACTTATCTCTATGAATATGCATTCACCGACAAAGTTGTTTTAGTTTAACTATTCCCTGCATTTGAACTCATAATTAACACATATGTTGGGACCTTCTGACAGCTTACACCTGTATGAAAGAGACCAAGACGTGTCCATTTGTGACCTCAGAACCCAGTAAGAATATACCTTAGAAATTGCTATATTTCCTGCCTACTAAGACAGTATAATTAATTAAATTCATTTCAAACTTCCATTCCATTTAAGCAAGCAGATATTTTTCAGGGTTATTATTGCATTCTCTCTCGCTGTTATCTTCTTGACCTTGAAAAGCTACACAGACTGCAGCTTTAAGTAAACAATCCTTCTCCTCTAAAAGCAAGCTCAGTTAACCATTTGCACATACAGTATATACATATATACACATACACACACATCTATATCTATTATCTATCTAGTATTATACACCTTTTCCTCTCTCTCTGCCAACAAATCACATGCTTTGTAACTTTCCTCTCGACTTTGCTTGTTCCCCATATTTCTCTCCCTACCTAACTGCCAATGTAACCTTCAGTAGACACTCTCCCGACACCCTCTTGATCACTTACTGTACTTTCCAACATTTCACTTACGGATACTTTCTTAATACGTGTACATACTTAACTTTCTCTGACTGTCTCTCTCTCCTCCTCACTCCAGCACTTTCTAGAAACCCTTGGTCTTTCAAGGCGCCCTTCTTGGTCCTAAAGACCTCCTCCCAGTCACCATACTGTAATCTACCGTGCGGGTCGATGTCACACATTTTCATAAGTTTTCTTACATTTTACAGATTGGGACCCTTGTCTCTCCTACTGTCTCTCCTCCATCAATTGATCCGCACGGCGGCGGCCCATAAAGGGCTCTGTCTTCTTTAATAAGGTCTTACGCATATTAGAACAACAATGATAATAATAACACGCTCCATAGAATGCATCCCTCTTAATTCCAAATTGTCAGCCCCTTATATACCGGCAAAACAACCGAGGGTCCCTTCTCCTATGGAACCAGCCTCACAGAATGCATCTCTCTGAAATCAAATCGTTAGCCCCATATATAAGGCAAAACAACTGAGAGTCCCTTCTCCTATGAAGCCTGTCTCACAAAATGCATCCCTCTTAAATTGTTAGCCCCTTATATACTGGAAAAACAACCGAGGGTCCCTTCTCTTATGAGACTAAATGAAAAGAAAGAGGAAAAAAAAAATTCTGCAGATACAACAAACAACCTTCACTTTTGCTAGAACGCTATGGACTTCAGCAACAAATAGACTACAGACTAGTTTCTGGGTGAGCGATTGGTGCGCACATCACGGTCAGTGGTCTGTGACGGCAAACCCGAAGCCCACACGAGCTACCGTGTAGAACTCTTAACCCAACCCGTCCGGTCACAAACCACAGATAGTCCCTCCCGCTGCAAGACTCGCAGTGTAAAACACAGCATAAATATATGCCGGTCTTACCTGGAGTTCTGTGAGTTGATCAGGCTCGGTTTGCAGCAGGACGGCTTCCCCGTGGCGTGGATCCGGGTGGACTGCGCTGTACGGCTCCAGTTTTACCGCCCCACTTTCGGGCGCCATTGTCAGGGAAAATTTTGCGTACAGCACCAATCAGGACCACCCCAATGCCCCACTGCCGGCGGTAAAGAAGAGACACCACACACGGAGGTCTGGTATAGTTCCTCACACGGGGACATAACTGCGCAGTTTATTACAGATTACATGGGATCTTATACCCTTTGGTCTCATCACTAGGAATGGGTGATGGGCTCATTGGCTCAAATTCACCGCATAACCATATATGGGAAGTCCGGATTTCCGGCCTGAGACAGTGAAAGTTATATACGTAGTTGAACAGTCGTTATCTTGATACGGCGCCTCTGGGAAAACAGCCAAGCACGCGGCCTTCGTGTTCGGCTCTGTATTATCTCTGAATTTCTGGACACATCTCTCTCTCAGCCTTGCAAACTTTTGGAATATCTGATGTAAGGCGACATATAAGTTTTTCTCATTTTAACTTTGAATAGAACTTCCATCCAGGTATAAAAGCATAAAAAACATATGGCAATATATACATATACCCTCACAGTACGACAATGGGAAGTTATATTACATAAGGGTGCACTTACTTTAGCAATTAGCATTGAACAATCAACTTGTGACCCCTTCACTTTTCCGATTGAGAAACTAAAAAATGCGCATTCCAAATTTTACGCTTGTATGACACCGGGAAGTTACATTACATAGGGGTGCACTTACTTTTGCATTTAGCAGTGCATAATCGAGTAGTGACCCCTATACTTTTTCTATGTAGGGCCTAAAGAATGCTCATGCCAAATTTAATGCTTGTACGACACCAGGAAGTTACATTACATTTAGGTGCACTTACTTTTGCAATTAGCATTGAATCGAGTTGTGACTAGAGATGAGCGAACGTACTCGTCCGAGCTTGATACTCGTGACGAGTACCACGCGATGTTCGGGTTACTTTCACTTTCATCTCTGAGACGTTAGCGTGCTTTTCTGGCCAATAGAAAGACAGGGAAGGCATTACAACTTCCCCCTACGACGTTCAAGCCCTATACCACCCCCCTGCAGTGAGAGGCTGGCGAGATCAGGTGTCACCCGAGTATAAAAATCGGCCCCTCCCGCGGCTCGCCACAGATGCGTTCTGACATACTTTAGGGAAAGTGCTATCTTGGTGGAGCTGCTATAGGGAGAGTGTTAGGAGTATTTTAGGCTTCAAGAACCCCAACGGTCCTTCTTAGGGCCACATCTCACTGTGTGCAGTACTGTGGAGGCTGCTTTTTGCAGTGTTGCACATTTTTTTTTTTTTTGGTATATCGGCCGTGCAGAGCATTGCGCCCTGCAGTAATACTCCAGTGCCAGAAGCGCTTAGGCAGGGACAGAAGACATATTGATTGAATATAGGCAGTGGGCCTTTGCAAAAACATTTGGGGAAAAAAATCTATTTGGGCTGCCTGTGACTGTCCTCAGTGTTCTGGGTCTCTGCTGGGTGTAGTAGTTCTCCAAATTCATACGCAGCCAGCTAAGTGTTACAGCAGGCTTGTGCAAAATTATTTCCTGGCTCTGTCTGGGCTGTTAAATCACTGCTGTATTGCAGTCCACAGTGCAACACTCTGCAGTTCTTTGACATACTCCAGGGCCAGAAGCGCTTAGGCAGGGACAGAAGACATATTGATTGAATATAGGCAGTGGGCCTTTGCAAAAACATTTGGGGAAAAAAATCTATTTGGGCTGCCTGTGACTGTCCTCAGCGTTCTGGGTCTCTGCTGGGTGTAGTAGTTCTCCAAATTCATACGCAGCCAGCTAAGTGTTACAGCAGGCTTGCGCAAAATTATTTCCTGGCTTTGTCTGGGCTTTTAAATCACCGCTGTATTGCAGTCCACATTGCAACACTCTGCAGTTCTTTGACATACTCCAGGGCCAGAAGCGCTTAGGCAGGGACAGAAGACATATTGATTGAATATAGGCAGTGGGCCTTTGCAAAAACATTTGGGGAAAAAAATCTATTTGGGCTGCCTGTGACTGTCCTCAGTGTTCTGGGTCTCTGCTGGGTGTAGTAGTTCTCCAAATTCATACGCAGCCAGCTAAGTGTTACAGCAGGCCTGCACAAAATTATTTCCTGGCGTTCCGTAAGCGAAGTCAGCCTCCAACCACAGGCCAATAGGCGGAACATTTAATTACAGCGTTCTGTTTCTGCCTTACTGGTAATACAGCATGCTGAGGGGTAGGGGTAGGCCTAGAGGACGTGGACGCGGCCGAGGACGCGGAGGCCCAAGTCAGGGTGTGGGCACAGGCCGAGCTCCTGATCCAGGTGTATCGCAGCCGACTGCTGTGGGATTAGGAGAGAGGCACGTTTCTGGCGTCCCCACATTCATCGCACAATTAATGGGTCCACGCGGTAGACCTTTATTAGAAAATGAGCAGTGTGAGCAGGTCCTGTCGTGGATGGCAGAAAGTGCATCCAGCAATCTATCGTCCACCCACAGTTCTGCGCTGTCCACTGCTGCAACTCAGAATCCTCTGGCTGCTGCTCCTCCTTCCTCTCAGCCTCCTCACTCCATTACAATGACACATTCTGAGGAGCGGGCAGACTCCCAGGAACTGTTCTCGGGCCCCTGCTCAGATTGGGCAGCAGTGGTTCCTCTCCCACCAGAGGAGTTTATCGTGACTGATGCCCAACCATTCGAAAGTTCCCGGGGTCCGGGGGATGAGGCTGGGGACTTCCGGCAACTGTCTCAAGACCTTTCAGTGGGTGAGGAGGACGATGACGATGAGACACAGTTGTCTTGCAGTGAGGTAGTAGTAAGGGCAGTAAGTCCGAGGGAGGAGCGCACAGAGGATTCGGAGGAAGAGCAGCAGGACAATGAGGTGACTGACCCCACCTGGTTTGCTACGCCTACTGAGGACAGGTCTTCAGAGGGGGAGGCAAGGGCAGCAGCAGGGCAGGTTGCAAGAGGCAGTGCGGTGTCCAGGGGTAGAGGCAGGGCCGGACCGAATAATCCACCAACTGTTTCCCAAAGCGCCCCCTCGCGCCATGCCACCCTGCAGAGGCCGAGGTGCTCAAAGGTCTGGCAGTTTTTCACTGAGAGTGCAGACGACCGACGAACAGTGGTGTGCAACCTTTGTCGCGCCAAGGTCAGCCGGGGAGCCACCACCACCAGCCTCACCACCACCAGCATGCGCAGACATATGATGGCCAAGCACCCCACAAGGTGGGACGAAGGCCGTTCACCGCCTCCGGTTTGCACCACTGCCTCTCCCCCTGTGCCCCAACCTGCCACTGAGATCCAACCCCCCTCTGAGGACACAGGCACTACCGTCTCCTGGCCTGCACCCACACCCTCACCTCCGCTGTCCTCGGCCCCATCCACCAATGTCTGTCAGCGCACCGTCCAGCCGTCGCTAGCGCAAGTGTTTGAGCGTAAGCGCAAGTACGCTGCCATGCACCCGCACGCTCAAGCGTTAAACGTGCACATTGCCAAATTTATCAGCCTGGAGATGCTGCCGTATAGGGTTGTGGAAACGGAGTCCTTCAAAAGTATGATGGCGGCGGCGGCCCCGCGCTACTCAGTTCCCAGTCGCCACTACTTTTCCCGATGTGCCGTCCCAGCCCTGCACGACCACGTCTCCCGCAACATTGTACGCGCCCTCACCAACGCAGTTACTGCCAAGGTCCACTTAACAACGGACACGTGGACAAGCACAGGCGGGCAGGGCCACTATATCTCCCTGACGGCACATTGGGTGAATTTAGTGGAGGCTGGGACAGAGTCAGAGCCTGGGACCGCTCACGTCCTACCCACCCCCAGAATTGCGGGCCCCAGCTCGGTGCTGGTATCTGCGGCGGTGTATGCTTCCTCCACTAAACCACTCTCCTTCTCCTCCTCCTCCTCCAACGCAACCTCTGTCTCACAATCAGGATGTGTCAGCAGCAGCACGTCGCCAGCAGTCGGTGTCGCGCGGCGTTGCAGCACAGCGGTGGGCAAGCGTCAGCAGGCCATGCTGAAACTACTCAGCTTAGGAGATAAGAGGCACACGGCCCACGAACTGCTGCAGGGTCTGACAGAGCAGACCGACCGCTGGCTTGCGCCGCTGAGCCTCCAACCGGGCATGGTCGTGTGTGACAACGGCCGTAACCTGGTGGCGGCTCTGCAGCTCGGCAGCCTCACGCACGTGCCATGCCTGGCCCACGTCTTTAATTTGGTGGTTCAGCGCTTTCTGAAAAGCTACCCACGCTTGACAGACCTGCTCGGAAAGGTGCGCCGACTCTGCGCACATTTCCGCAAGTCCCACACGGACGCTGCCACCCTGCGCACCCTGCAACATCGGTTTAATCTGCCAGTGCACCGACTGCTGTGCGACGTGCCCACACGGTGGAACTCTACGCTCCACATGTTGGCCAGGCTCTATGAGCAGCGTAGAGCTATAGTGGAATACCAACTCCAACATGGGCGGCGCAGTGGGAGTCAGCCTCCTCAATTCTTTTCAGAAGAGTGGGCCTGGTTGGCAGACATCTGCCAGGTCCTTGGAAAGTTTGAGGAGTCTACCCTGGTGGTGAGCGGTGATGCTGCAATCATTAGCGTCACCATTCCTCTGCTATGCCTCTTGAGAAGTTCCCTGCAAAGCATAAAGGCAGACGCTTTGTGCTCGGAAACAGAGACGGGGGAAGACAGTATGTCGCTGGATAGTCAGAGCACCCTCCTGTCTATATCTCAGCGCGGTGAGGAGGAGGAGCATGAGGAGGATGAGGAGGAGGGGGAAGAGACAGCTTGGCCCACTGCTGAGGGTACACATGCTGCTTGCCTGTTATCCTTTCAGTGTGTATGGCCTGAGGAGGAGCTGGAGGAGGAGGAGGAGGATCCTGAAAGTGATCTTCCTAGTGAGGACAGCCATGTGTTGCATACAGGTACCCTGGCACACATGGCTGACTTCATGTTAGGATGCCTTTCTCGTGACCCTCGCGTTACACGCATTCTGGCCACTACGGATTACTGGGTGTACACACTGCTCGACCCACGGTATAAGGAGAATCTTTCCACTCTCATACCCGAAGAGGAAAGGGGTTCGAGAGTGATGCTATATCACAGGACCCTGGCGGACAAACTGATGGTAAAATTCCCATCCGACAGCGCTAGTGGCCGAAGGCGCAGTTCCGAGGGCCAGGTAGCAGGGGAGGCGCGGAGATCAGGCAGCATGTACAGCACAGGCAGGGGAACACTCTCTAAGGCCCTGGACAGCTTTATGGCTCCCCAGCAAGACTGTGTCACCGCTCCCCAGTCAAGGTTGAGTCGGCAGGAGCACTGTAAAAGGATGGTGAGGGAGTACGTAGCCGATTGCACGACCGTCCTCCCTGACGCCTCTGCCCCCTACAACTACTGGGTGTCGAAGCTGGACACGTGGCCTGAACTCGCGCTGTATGCCCTGGAGGTGCTTGCTTGTCCTGCGGCTAGCGTCTTGTCAGAGAGGGTGTTTAGTGCGGCTGGGGGAATCATCACAGATAAGCGTACCCGCCTGTCAACCGACAGTGCCGACAGGCTTACACTCATCAAGATGAACAAAGCCTGGATTTCCCCAGACTTCTCTTCTCCACCAGCGGACAGCAGCGATACCTAAGCAATACGTAGGCTGCACCCGCGGATGGAAGCATCGTTCTCTATCCTCATCAAAAACGGGGACCTTTTTGCTTCATCAATCTGTGTATAATATTCCTCCTCCTGCTCCTCCTCCTGAAACCTCACATAATCACGCCGAACGGGCAATTTTTCTTAGGCCCACAAGGCCAAGTCATATAATTTTTGTAAACAATTTTTATACGTTTCAATGCTCATTAAAGCGTTGAAACTTTCACCTCAACCAATTTTTATTTTAACTGGGCTGCCTCCAGGCCTAGTTACCAATTAAGCCACATTAACCAAAGCGATTAAAGGATTTCACCTGCCCTCTTGGTTGGGCATGGGCAATTTTTCTCAGGTACATTAGTACTGTTGGTACACCAATTTTTGGGGGCCCTCGCCTACAGTGTAATCAAATGAATTTTTAGCCCACCTGCATTACAGCTGATGTTACATCAGCTGTGTTGGGCACTGCAATGGGATATATTTATGTACCGCCGGTGGGTTCCAGGGAGCCACCCATGCCATGGGTCCACAGGGAGTTGTAACTGCATGTGTCCACTTCTAAAGAACCCCAGTCTGACTGGGGCATGCAGTGTGGGCCGCAGCCCACCTGCATTAAAGGGGTTGTCCCGCGCCGAAACGTTTTTTTTTTTTTTTCAATAGCCCCCCTGTTCGGCGCGAGACAAACCCGATGCAGAGATAAAAAAAAAGAACCAGATAGTACTTACCCGAATCCCCGCGGTCCGGCGTCTTCATACTTACCTTGTGAAGATGGCCGCCGGGATCTTCACCCTCGGTGGACCGCAGGGCTTCTGTGCAGTCCATTGCCGATTCCAGCCTCCTGATTGGCTGGAATCGGCACACATGACGGGGCGGAGCTACGAGGAGCCGCTCTCCGGCACGAGTGGCCCCATTCAGCAAAGGAGAAGACTGGACTGCGCAAGCGCGTCTAATCGGGCGATTAGACGCTGAAGATTAGACGGCACCATGGAGACGGGGACGCTAGCAACGGAACAGGTAAGTGAATAACTTCTGTATGGCTCATAATTAATGCACAATGTACATTACAAAGTGCATTAATATGGCCATACAGAAGTGTATGACCCCACTTGCTTTCGCGGGACAACCCCTTTAAGCACGACATTACCTCAGCTGTGATGGGTACTGCAATGGGATATATTTATGTACCGCCGGTGGCTTCCTGGCACCCACCCATGCTGTCGGTCCACAGGGAGTTGTAACTGCATGTGTCTACTTCTAAAGAACCCCAGTCTGACTGGGGCATGCAAAGCCCACCTGCATTTAATCGGACGTTACCTCAGCTGTGATGTGCACTGCAATGGGATACATTAATGTACAGCCGGTGGGTTCCAGGGAGCCACCCATGCTGTGGGTGCACACGGAATTCCCATTGCGGAGTTGTACCTGCCTGTGACTATTTATAAAAAACCGCGGTCTGACTGGGGCATGCAGACACCTTGACAGAATGAATAGTGTGTGGCACATAGGTTCCCCATTGCTATGCCCACGTGTGCAGTTCCTGATGGAGGTGGCACAGGATTGGATTTCTCATTGCTTCTGTACAGCATTGTGGGCTATTGCCCCGCCCCTTTTAAAGAGGGTCGCTGCCTAGCCGTGCCAACTCTCTGCAGTGTGTGCCTGCGGTTCCTCCTCATGGCAAACGCACTTATAAGTAGACATGAGGGTGGCGTGGCATGAGGGCTTTTCAGAAGTAAAAGTTGTTGGGAGGGGGGGGCCCACTCTTGCCGCTATTGTGGCTTAATAGTGGGACCTGGAAACTTGAGATGCAGCCCAACATGTAGCCCCTCGCCTGCCCTATCCGTTTCTGTGTCGTTCCCATCACTTTCTTGAATTGCCCAGATTTTCACAAATGAAAACCTTAGCGAGCATCGGCGATATACAAAAATGCTCGGGTCGCCCATTGACTTCAATGGGGTTCGTTACTCGAAACGAACCCTCGAGCATCGCGAAAAGTTCGTCCCGAGTAACGAGCACCCGAGCATTTTGGTGCTCGCTCATCTCTAGTTGTGACCCATTTACTTCTCCTATTTAAGAACTACAGAATGCTCGTGCCAAATTTCAGGTATGTACACCTGGAAGTTAGAGAATTAGATTGATCACATTACATAAGGGTGCCAATACTTTTGAACTTAGCATTGAGTAATCGAGTTGTAACCCATTAACTTTTCTTATGTAGGAATTAAAGAATGCTCCTGCCATGTTTCACGCTTGTACGTCACTAGAAAGTTACATTACATAGGGGTGCACTTACATTTGCAATTAGCTTTGAATAAATGAATTGTCCCCTCTTTACTTTTCGTATTTAGGACCTAAGAAATGCTCATGCCAAATTGCACGCTTGTACGACACCGGGAAGTTATATTACATAGGGGTGCACTTAATTTTGCAATTAGCTGTGAATAATCGAGTAGTTACCCAACTACTTTTCTTATGTAGGACTTAAAGAAAGCTCGTGCCAAATTTCACACTTGTATTACTCCAAGAGGCTATATTACAAAGTGGTGCACTTACTTTTGCACTTAGCATTGAATAATGGAATTGTGACCCCTTAACTTTTCCTATTTAGGACCAAGAGAATGGTTGTGCCAAATATCCAGCTTGTACGACACCGGGAAGTTACCTTACATAAGCGTGCACTAACTTTCGCAATTAGCATTGCACAAACGAGGTGTGACCCCTATACTCTTCCTAAGGAATAGGTGTGTCAAACTTCACGCTTCTAGGACAC
Organism: Eleutherodactylus coqui; assembly: GCF_035609145.1. Taxonomy (NCBI): domain Eukaryota; kingdom Metazoa; phylum Chordata; class Amphibia; order Anura; family Eleutherodactylidae; genus Eleutherodactylus; species Eleutherodactylus coqui. The sequence goes on from NC_089842.1 coordinate 227,072,345, forward strand.
TGGGAAGTTACATTTTTTAGGGGTGCACTTACTTTTACAGTTAGCATTGAATAATTGAGTTGTTACCCCATTACTTTTCTTATGTAGGAACCAAAGCATGCTCTTGCCAAATTTCATGCTTTTACGATGGTGGGAAGTTACATTACATAGGGGGACTCTTACTTTTGCAATTAGCATGGAATTATCGAATTGTCACCCCTTTACTTTTCACATTAAGGGCTTAAAGAATGCTTGTGCCAAATTTCATGCTTGTACTCTACCTGGAAGTTGTATTACTAAGAGGTGCACTTACTTTTGCAATTAGCATTGAATAATCGAGTTTTGACACATTTACTTTTCCTATTTAGGAACTAAAGAATATGCATGCCAAATTTCACACTTATGCAACATCAGGAAGTTACATTACATAAAGGCGCAGTTACTTTTGCTATCAGCCTTGAATAGAGATGAGCGAGCACCAAAATTCTCTGGTGCTCGTTGCTTGAGTCGAACTTTCCGTTATATTCGAGAGCTCGTTTCAAGTAACAAACCCCATTGAAGTCAATGGGCAACTCGAGCATTTTTGTATGGGACCGATGCTCCGCATAGCTGATGACTTGTGAAACACCAGAAAACATCCGAAAGTCATGGAAACACCACAGAAACGGATAGGGAAGGGCAGGGGCACCATGCATGGCTGCATCTGAGGCTCCCAGGTCCCACTATTAAGCCACAATGGGGGCAAGAGTCTAGCGTCACCCCCCTAACAATTTTTACTTCAGACAAACCGTCATTAGCAAGGCACACCTTAGCTAAGCACCACACTACTTGCAACCTAGGACAATCACTGCCTGCGGGTGACACCGCTACCTCTTCTCCTGGGTTACATGTTGTCCAACCCCCCGCATGACCCTGCGTCCACAGCGCACACAAAAGTTTCCCTGCGCAGCGTTCAGCTTCCCTCATGCCACACGCTCGCTTCATAGCTACACCACCCTCATGTCTATTTCTAAGTGCGTCTGCGATGAGAGGAACCGGAGGCACACACTGCAGAGGGTTGGCAGGGCTAGGCAGCGACCCTCTTTGAAAGTGGGGGCGATAGCCCACAATGCTGTTGAGAATTGATGATAAATTGACGTACGATCATCATTCCAATCACGTGGCACCTCCGTCGCAAAATTGTCAGGAGCCACAGACGTGGGCATAAAGGGGACTCAGGTGTCAGCACTTCTACACATCTCCACAATGCAGCAATACTCTGTGTGGGAAGCACGTGAGCAGGCCCGGGTTAGGCTCGGTCCCAGCCTCCATCTTGTGTGACCCAAGGTGCTGCAAGTTACATAGCAATGGGAAATGCATGTGTCCCCACACAATTCATTCTGTGTAGGTGTTAGATAGCTCAACACCGCAATGGAAAGTCCTAGAGTTCCTTGGGTTTGCCTATGTTGTCGGTGCACAAAGATGGTATTACACAACAAGAAATCAGAGCGCCCAAACATGGCAGAGTTTCACGCCGCCAAGGACCTCGGCCCACATTTCTACCCTAGTCAGTCAGTGTATTTGTGCCAGACAGGTAAAGCAACGCAATGGGAAGTCTTTGTGTACTCACAGCATAGGCGAGCCCAAGGAACTCAAGCATGCTATTACACATGAAGAAATCAGAGTGCCCAAACATGGCAGAGTTTCACCCTGCTAAGGGCCTCGGCCTACATTTCTATCCTAGTCAGTCAGTGTATTAGTGTCAGACAGGTAAAACATCGCTATGGGAAGTCTTTGTGCACTCACAGCATAGGCGAGACAAAGGAACCCAAGGAAAGTACTAAACATGAAGCAATTACAGTGCCCAAACATGGCAGACTTTTACTCCTCGGCCTCTGAACACATCCTCAGCAATCGTGGGCATAAAGCGGACTCCGATGGTAGTACAGCTGTGAACGACTCATTTAATTAGTTGCGGTTGCTTTCACTGCTCCAAAGACTGGATTAACCAGGAAGAAGTTCCACAGGCCCAACCTAGTGCAGTTGCATTTCCCCCAGGACCTCGGCCTCTGCACACACCCTCAGCAATCGTGGGCATAAAGCGGACTTCGATGCTAGTACAGCTGTGAACGTCTCATTAATGCAGTAAAGCTCCTTTTGTTTGGCCCAACCAGTGCTGCAGATAACTGTGGTAACAAAAGAGAAAATACATGTTGCCCAGTGCTGATCCCCTGACCCCAAGCAGGAGGAGGAGGTGGCATTACAAGGCCAAGAAACCATGACCAGGACCCGCTATAGTCTGTATGGGAAGTATGTGAGCGGGCCCTGGGTCAGGCTCGGTCCCAGCCTCCACCTTGTGTGACCCAAGGTGCCCTGAGTTACATAGCAATGGAAAATCCATGTGCCCCCACACAATTCATTCTGTGTAGGTGTAAGATAGCTCAATCAGCACCGCAAGGGGAAAGCCATCTGAACTCTGCACCCTACCCAAGTCAGTCAGTGTATTTGTGCCAGATAGGTAAAACACCGCGATGGGAAGTCTTTGTGCACCCACAGTATAGGTAAACCCCTGTAACATTCCTGTAGCAGAAGTATAGGCAGACCGCAGTAACATTTCTGTAGCAAGAATATAGGCGAACCCCTGAAACATTGGTGTACCATGAGTGTAGGCGAAGGCGGGAAAAATTAGTTAGATAACAGTATAGGCGAGGGCCAGAAAAATTTGTGTACCAAGAGTACAAATGTACCCCAGAAAAATTGCTCAACCGCGAGGGCAGGTGAAACTCATAAGTATTTTTTAAAGATACAGCTCGCTGTTGCTTAATTGGTTTCTGACTGTTAAAGTATTAATACAATACTTTTGAAACTTTGAAATATTGTAAAAAAAATTGTAAGCAGAGCCTTTTAGGCTGCAGAAAAATTGGCTGATCAGCGTGATGACATGCTGTTTTAGGAGGAGGAGTAGTAGCAGGAGGAGTAATAATATCCGAAAGTGATTGACAATGCTAATTCCCCCTTTTTTTTCCAGTGATAGAGAATGCTTTTTTTCTCTGGTTGCAGTGAAAAGAATCTTTAGGTTCCGGGGTGCTCTCCGCCGGTTGAGAAGAGAAGTCTGGGGAAATCCAGCCTTTGTTCATCTTTATGAGTGTAAGCATGTCGGCACTGGTAGTTGACAGGCGGATACGCTTATCCGTGATGATTCCCCCAGCTGTACTAAACACCCTCTCTGGCAAGATGCTAGCGGCAGGGCAGGCCAGCACCTCCAGGGTGTACAGCGCAAGTTCGTGCCACATGTTCAGCTTTGACACCCAATAGAGTATGTATGTATGGAGCAGAGGCATCACAGAGGACGGTGGTACAATCGGCTACATACTCCCTCACCATCTATTTACAGTGCTCCCTCCGACTCAACCTTGACTGGGAAGTGTTGACACAGTCTTGCTGGGGAGCCATAAAGCTGGCAAAGCCCTTGGAGAGTGTCCCCCTGCCTGTGCTGGACATGCTGCCTGCTCCCCGCGCCTCTCCTGCTACTTGGCCCTCGGAACTGCGTCTTCTGCCACTAGCGCTATCAGATGGGAAGTTTAGCATCACTTTTTCCATCAGGGCCCTGTGGTATTGCATCCCTCTCGTACCCCTTTCCTCTTCGGGAATGAGAGTGGAAAGGTTCTCCTTATACCGTGGGTCGAGAAGGGTGTACACCTAGTAATCCGTGTTGGCCAGAATGCGTCTAACGCGAGGGTCACGAGAAAGGCAGCCTAACATGAAGTCAGCCATGTGTGCCAGGGTACCAGTACGCAACACATCGCTGTCCTCACTAGAAAGATGACTTTCAGGATCCTCCTCCTCCACGCTGAACAGATGAGAGGCAAGCAGCATGGATACCCAGCTGTCTCTTTCCCCTTCTCCTCCTCCTGCTCCTCCCCCTCCTCCTCCTCCCCCTCCTCCTCCTCCCCCTCCTCCTCCAAAACGCGCTGAGATATAGACATGAGGGTGGTCTGGCTATCAAGTGACATACTGTCATCCCCCGTCTCCTGGTCCAACCACAAAGCGTCGGCCCTTATGCTTTGCAGCGAACTTCTCAGCAGGCAAAGCAGCGGGATGGTAGCGCTAATGATTGCAGCATCGCCGCTCACAATCTGGGTAGACTCCTCAAAGTTTGCGAGGACCTGGCAGATATCTGACATCCAGGCCCACTCCTCAGTAAAGAATTGGGGAGGCTGACTACCACTACTCCGCCCATGTTGGAGTTGGTATTCCACTATTGCTCTACGCTGCTCATACAGCCTGGCCAACATGTGCAGCGTAGAATTCCACCATGTGGGCACGTCGCACAGCAGTCGGTGCTCTGGCAGCTGAAACCGGTGTTGCAGGGTCCTCGGGTGGCAGCGTTTGTGGTGAACTTGCGGAAATGTGCGCAGACGCGGCGCACCTTGCCGAGCAGGTCAGACAAGTGGGGGTAGTTTTTCAGAAACCGCTGAACTACCAGATTGAACACGTGGGCCAGGCATGGCATGTGTCTGAGGCTGCCGAGCTGCGGAGCCGCCACCAGGTTACGGCTGTTGTCACACACGACCATGCCCGGTTGGAGGCTCAGCAGCGAAAGCCAGAGGTCAGTCTGCTCTGTCAGACTCTACAACAGTTCAGGGGCCGTGTGCCTCTTGTCACCTAAGCTGATTAGTTTCAGCACGACCTGCTGATGCTTGCCCACCACTGTGCTGCCGCGCGATACCGACTGCTGGCGACGTGCTGCTCACACTTCTTAATTGAGAGGTAGAGGTGGCGTAGGAGGAGGAGGGTTTGTAGGAGGTGGCATAAAACGCCGCAGATACCAGCACCAAGGTAGGACCCGCTATTCTTGGTGTGGGTAGGACATGAGCGGTCCCAGGCTCTGACTCGGTCCTAGCCTCTACCAAATTCACCCAATGTGCTGTCAGGGAGATATAGTGGCCCTGCTTGCCAGTACTTGTCCACGTGTCTGTGGTTAAGTGAACCTTCCCAGTAGGTTGGTGAGGGCACGATTAATATTGTGGGAGACGTGCTGGTGTAGGGCTGGGACAGCACACCGGGAAAAATAGTGGCGACATTGCTGAGAGACATTGCTGGATGGGGTGGAGGACAGTGGAGGTGAGGGTGTGGGTGCAGGCCGGGAGGCGCTTGTGCCTGTGATCTGAGAGAGGGATTGGATCTGTGTGGCAGGTTGGGGCACAAGGGAAGAGCCAGTGGTGTGACCAGGAGGCGGTGAACGGCCTTTGTCCCACCTTGTGGGGTGCTTGGCCATAATATGCCTGCGCATGCTGGTGGTGGTGAGGCTGGTAGTGGTGGCTTCCTGGCTGATCTTGGTGCGACACAGGTTGCACACCACTGTTCGTCGGTCGTCCGTGCTCTCACTGAAAAACATCCACACCTTTGAAGACCTAGCCCTCTGCATGGAGGCTTGCCGCGAGGGGGTGCTTTGGGAAACAGTTGTGGGATTCTTCGCTCTGGCCCTGCCTCTACCCCTGGCCACTCCACTGCCTCTTCCAACCTGTCCTGCTGCTGCACTTGCCTCCCCCTCTGAAGCCCTGTCCTCAGTAGGCTTAGCAAACCAAGTGGGGTCAGTCACCTCATCGTCCAGCTTCTCTTCCTCTGAATCCTCTGTACACTCCTCCCTCGGACTTATTGCCCTCACTAATACCTCACTGACAGACAACTGTGTCTCATCATCATCATCCTCCTCACCCACAAAAAGCTCTTGAGACAGTTGCCGTAAGTCGCCAGCCTCATCACCCGGACTCCGGGAACTTTCTAAAGGTTGGGCATCGGTCACGACAAACTCCTCAGGTGAGAGAGGAACCATTTTTCTCTCACTCATGGCAGGGACCCGAGAACAGTTCCTGGGAGTCTGCCTGCTCAGAATCTGTCATTTTCATGGAGTAAGGAGGTTGGGAGGAAGGAGGAGCAGCAGCCAGAGGATTCAGAGTTGCAGTCCCTAGGCCGGGAGTACTGGACTGCGTAGAAGACTGGGTGGTCAATACATTGCTGGACGCATTTTCTGCCATCCATGACAGGACCTACTCACACTGCCCTGTTTGTAATAAAGGTCTACCATGCGGACCCATAAATTGTGATATGAAGCTGGGGACCCCAGAAACTTGCCTCTCTCCTAATCCCGCAGCAGCTGGCTGTGATTCACCTGGACCAGCAACTCGGCCTGTGCCCACACCCTCCCTTGTACGTCCGTGTCCGCATCCACGTCCTCGACCCATACCCCTACTCCTCATCATGGCGGATTAAGAATAGAGCAGGGCCCAAATAAATTACCCCAGTGTACAGCACTGACAACTGTGGCTTTTAATTCCCCGCACACAGAGACTTGTAGATAGCTGAGGGTCTACGCTGTCTTGCGCTGATACCTTGGTGTAATTTACCGCTCGCAGAGACTAGTAGCTAATAGAGGCTGTGTGGAGTGGGAGAAGACTCTAAAGCCAATGGATAGTGCTGGTAACTGCGGCTATCTAAACCCCAGCAAGGAAAGGGTATTGTGAGATGCTCTGCACAGCGGCAGAGCTGAAATACTTTGCAGTAGCCTCTGGTAATATTACAGTACTGTTTCGCGGTGATACCTCTGTCTAATGCACTGTAGACACAGAACGGTATAAACAAAGTCGTTTGCAGTAGGCTAGGAAATATTTGAGTGCAGTTTCACGGTGAGAGCTGATTGTACGGCACTGCAGCCTGAGAACGCTATTACTGACAGGGTGGGAGCAGGCCTAGATGCGTAATACAAAAATGGATGCACTACAACTCCTAGCAGGCCCCAACTAAAATGCACATGGTCAGATGTAGCCCAACGAAGGAGCTTTAGGGTTTTTGCATGGAGGATATGGACTGTATAGTGTATATAACTTTCCCTATAGAAGTGGCTGTGGCCCCAACACTCTGTATAATTCACTGGAGAAAGAGAACGGTATAAATGAAGTCGTTCGCAGCAGGCTAGGAATTATTTGAGTGCTGTTTCACGGTGAGAGCTGGTTGTACGGCACTGCAGCCTAAAAAAAAAACTATTACTGAAAGGCTGCGAACAGGCCTAAATGCGTAATACAAAAATGGATGCACTACAACTCCCAGCAGGCCACAACTAAAATGCACACGGTCAGATGTCGCCCTAAGAAGGACCGTTGGGGTTCCTGAAGACGGGATCCTACACTACCACTTTCCCTATCCCAGCAGCACTTTGCCTATACTCTGTATAATAGACTGCAGACGGAAAACGCTATTGATGTAATGGCCTGCACAGCCCGAGATGAAAAAAAAAATGGTGCACTACTGCTCCAAGCCAGCCACAACAGTAATGCACACGGTCAGATGTAGCCCTAAGAAGGACTATTGCGGTTCTTGAAGACAGGACCTACGCTAACACTATCCCTGAATGAGCAGCAGCACTTTCCCTAACCTTGACCAGCATGTGTCTGAGGCGAGCCACAGGCGGGACCGCTTTAAGTACTCAGCGGTCACTTGATCTCGCCAGCCACTCCTTGCTGGGGGGTGGGATAGGGCTGGCATATCACAGGAGGAAGAGGTAATGCCTTCACCGCATGTCTATTGGCTAGAAAATGGGGCTAAACATGTGGGGAAGGAAATGAAATTTACTCGAGTACATTGTGGTGTTCATCTCGAGTAACAAGCATCTCGAGTATCCTAATGCTCGAACAAGCATCAAGCTCGGATGAGTGTGCTCGCTCATCTCTAGCCTTGAACAATTGACTTGTGACCCCTTTACTTTTCATATTTAGAACCTAAAGAATGCTTGTTCCAAATTTCATGCTTGTATGACACTGGGAAGTTACATTACATAAGGGTGCACTTACTTTTGCAATTAGCATTAAATAATCAAGTTGTGACCCCTTTTCATATTTAGGACCTTAGGAATGCTCATGTCAAATTTATCGCTTGTACTACTCCAGGGGGTTATATTACAAGGGTGAACTTACTTTTGCAATTAGCATTGAATAATCAAGATGTGGCCCCTTTGCCTACTTAGGAACTAAAGAATGCTAATGCCAAATTTCAGGTATGTACGACAGTGGGAAGTTAGAGAATTAGATTATGTACATTATATAGGGGTGCCAATACTTTTGCTCTTACCATTGTATATTCAAGTTGTGACACCTTTACTTTTCCTATTCAGGACTGAGAAAATGTTTGTGCCAAATTTTATGTCTATACAACATCGGGCAGTTAGTGAATTAGATTAAGTACATTACATAGTGGGGCACTTACTTTAGCAATTAGCATTAAATAATCGAGTTGTGACTAGAGATGAGCGAGCATCAAAATGCTCGGGTGCTCGTTACTTGAGCCAAGCTTTTTGCAATGCTCGAGAGCTCATTTCGAGTAACGAACCCCATTGAAGTCTCGAGCATTTGGAGACTCGAGCATTTTTCAAGGTGACCCATGAATAGGGGAGGGTGTGTGATTCACCTGAAAACATTAGAAAGTGATGGAAATACCACAGAAATGGATAGGGAACAGCAGGGCCAGCATGCATGGATGCATCTGAGGCTCCTAGGTTGCACTCCCAGGCTCCCAGGTCGCACGTTTGCTGAACTCTAGTGGTGAACCTCTTCAAAATTGGGGGCGAGAACCTGGAGGCGGCCCTCAGAAAAAGATTGTTTTGACAGAACCTTTTGGCCCTCTGAAGAATTGGCTGTTCAGCAAGCTGACATGCTGGTTTAGGAGGAGGAGGAGCAAGATCAGAGAAGGATAGACCAAGCTACTTCTACCCTTTTTTGGGGTGATAGAGGGTGTATGGTTCTCCAGTTCCAGCGTAAAGATACTTTATGTGCAGCTGCTTTCCACCAGTGAAGAAGAGAAGTCCGGGGAAATCCAGGCTTTGTTCATCTAAATAAGTGTAAGCCTATCGGCGCTGTCAGTTGACAGGCGGGTACACTTACCCGTGATAATCCCCCCTGCAACACTAAACACCCTCTCTGATAACATGCTAGCGGCAGGGCAGGCAGGCACCTTCAAGGTGTACAGGGCAAGTTCGTGCCATGTGTCCAGCTTTGACATCCAATAGTTGTATGGAGCAGAGGGATCATGGAGGACATTGGTACAGTTGGCTATGTACTCCCTCACCATCTTTTTTAACTGTTCCCTTCTACTCAGCCTAGACTGGGGAGCGGTGCCACAGTCTGGCTGGGGTGCCATAAAACTGGCAAAGGCCTTAGAGAGTGTTCCCCTTACCTGCGCTGGACATGCTGCCTGTTCCCCTCATCTCCCCTGCTAGTTGCCCACTAAAATATGTCCTCTACCAATAGCATTGTCAGATGGGAAGTTTAGTATCAGCTTTTCCACCAGGGCCTTGGGGTATTGCATCACTCTCGCACTCTTTTCCTCTTCGGGAATGAGAGTGGAAAGGTTCTCCTTATACCGTGGGTCAAGAAGGGTGAACACCCAGTAATCCGTGTTGGCCAGAATGCGTCTAATGCGACGGTCACGGGAAAGGCAGCTTAACATGAAGTCAGCCATGTGTGCCAGAGTCCCAGTAAGCAATACATCGCTGTCTTCACTAGAAGGATGACTCTCAGTCTCCTCCTTCTCTTCAGCCCATACATGCTGAACAGATGTGAAGGAAGTAGCATGGGTACCCTCTGCAGTGTGGGCAGAAGTCTCTTCCCCCTCCTCCTCCTCCAATACGCGCTGCGAAACAGATCATTTGTGTTGACTCCTCAAAGTTTCCTATCACCTGACAGATTTGAGAGTGGTCTGGCTATCATGCAACGTATTGTCATCCCCCATCTCCTGTTCTATCCCTAAAGTGTCAGCCTAAATGCTTAGCAACAACCTTCTCAGCAGGCAAAGCAGCGGGATGGTTACGCTGATAATGGCAGCATCCCTGCTCACCATTTGTGTTGACTCCTCAAAGTTTCCTAACACCTGACAGATGTCAGACATCCATGCCCACTCCTCTGTGAAGAAGTGTGGAGGCTGACTACCACTCCGACAGGCATGTTGCAGCTGGTATTCAGCAATGGCTGTATGCTGCTCGTAAACCCTGGCCAACATGTGCAAAGTTGAATTCCAGTGCGAGGGCACGTCGCACAATAGTCAGTGAACTGGCAGCTTGAAGTGCTGTTGCAGTGTCCTGAGGGTGGCAGCATCTGAGCAGCTCAGACAAATTGGGGTAGTTTTTAAGAAAGCGCTGAACCACCAGATTAAACACGTGTGCCAGGCATGGCACGTGTGTTAGTCTGCCAATCTGCCGAGCCGCCACCAGGTTCTGCCCATTGTCACACACGACCATGCCTGGTTAGAGGTTCAGCGGCGAAAGCCACAGATCTGTCTGCTTCGTTAAACCCTGTAACAGCTCTTGGGAAGTGTGCCTCTTGTCACCTAAGCTCAGCAGTTTTAGCACAGCTTGTTGACGTTTCCCCACAACAGTGCTGCAGCGCCTCGAGCTACCGACTGAAGGCGACATACTCACAGATGGTAATTGAAAGGTGGAGGAGAAAGGGGTTTGGAGGAGGTGGCATATTGAGCCGGAGAAACCATGACCGAGGTAGAACCCGCAATCCTCGGTGTGGGTAGCACATGAGCAGACCAACGGTCAGAGTCGTTCCCAGCCTTCACCAGGTTAACTCAATGTGCCGTCAGGGAGATGCAGTGTCCCTGCCTGCCAGCACTTGTCCACGTGTCGGTGACTAAGTGGTCTTTCCCAGTAACCACGTTGGTGAGGGCATGGTTGATATTCTGTGACATGTGCTGGTGTAGGATGGGGACGGCACAGTGGAAAACATAGTGGCGACTGGGGACCGAGTAGTGAGGGACGGCTGCTACCATGAGGTTGCGGAAAGCCTCAGTTTCTGCCAGCCTATATGGCAGCATCTCCAGGCTCAGCAGTTCGGAGATATGCACATTTAGCAATTGTGCATGCGGGTGTGTGGCTACATATTTGCTCTTGCACTCTAATGTTTGTGTTATGGACAGCTAAACGCTGTGCTGGAACACATTGGTGGAGGCAGTGGAGGACCGTGCAGGTGAAGGGGTGGATGCAGGGCCGGAGACGCTCATGCCTGCGTCCTGGGATGGGGATTGCATCTCAGTGCCAGCATGTGACACAGGGGAAGAGGCTGTTCCACCTCATCGGGTGCTTAGCTATCATATGCCTGTGCATGCTGGGGGTGGTCAGGCTGGTAGTGGTGGCTCCCCTGCTGATCTTAGTGTGGCACAGGTTGCACACCACTGTTTGTTGGTCATCCGCGCTCTCATTAAAAATCCTCCAGACCTTTGAACCTCTAGCCCTCTGCACGGGAGCTTGCCGTGAGGAGGTGCTGTGGGGAACAGTAGAGGATTACTTGCTCTGGCCCTGCTTCTCCCTCTGACCACCCCAATGCCTCTTCCAACCTGTTCTGGTGCTGTACTTGTCTCCCCCTCTGAAGCGCTATCTTCAGTAGGCTTAGCAACCCAGGTCGGGTCAGTCACCTCATCATCCACCAGCTCTTCTTCTGAATCCTCAGTTTTCTCCTCCCTCAGACTTACTGCCCTAACAAAAACCTCACTGACAGACAACTGTGTCTCATCATCATCATCAACAAATACCTCTTGAGACACTACTTGGAACTCCCCACCCTCATCACCCTGAGACTGTGAAAGGTCCAAATTTTGGGCATCGGTCACTACAAACTCCTCAGGTGGCTCATGAACTCTTGTTTGCGACTCAGGGAAGGGACCTGAGAACAGTTCCTTTGAGTATGCCTGTTCTGAATCTCTCCTTTTCCTGGAGTGACGAGGCTGGGAGGAAGGAGGATTAGCGTGAGGATTCACAGGTCCAGTCCCTAGGCAAGCGTGAGTGGAGTGCGTGGAAGACTGGGTGGTGGATAAATTACTGGACACGTTATCCGCTATCCACGTCACCACCTGATTGCACTGTTGTGGTTCTAATAATAGTCTACCACACGGACCTGCAAACTGTGAGATGAAGCTAGGGAGCGTAGATACATGGTGTTCTACTTCTCCCTCAGCAGCAGGCACTGTTTCACCCTGCCCAGGACCTCGGCCTCTGCCCACACCCTCATCCGGACGCCCACGTTCACGTCCTCGTTCTCGACCCTTACCCCTAGTGTTGATCATGTTGTATAATGCACTAACCATTGCAATAACTAACCATTGCAATAATTTGCAATAACCATTATTATACCCCTGTACTTTTCCTATGTGGTGCATAAAGAATGCTTGTACCAAATTTCACGCTTGTAAAACACCGGGAAGCTACATTGTTTAGTAGTGCACTTATGTTTGCAATTAGCATTGACTAATTGACTTGTGCCCCTATCACTTTTCTTATGTAAGACCTAAAAAAAGCTTGTGCCACATTTCACGTTTGTCATGACACTGGGAAGTAACATTACTTAGGTGTGCAATTAGCATTGAATAATTGAGTTGTGACCACTTCACTTTTCCTATTTAGGACCTAAAGAATGCTCGTGCCAAATTCCACGCTTGTACAACACCAGGAAGTTACATTACACGCTTGTACAACATCAGGAGGTTATATTACAAAAGGGTACAAAAGGGTACACTTACTTTTGCAATTAGCATTGATCAATCGAGTTGTGACCCATTTACTTTTCCTATTTGGAACCTAAGGAATGCTCGTTCCAAATTTCCCGCTTGTACAACACCAGGAAGTTACATTACATAAGAGTGCACTGACTTTTACAATTCGCATTGAATAATAATATTTCTAAGGGTCGCCTCCATGTTCTCGCCCCCAATTTTGAAGAGGTTCACCACTAGAGTTCAGCAAACATGCTGGTTCCAGCTTCATACGCCCACAGAGTCCACAAATGTATCCCAGCGCAGTGTCCAGCTATCTGACACCGAGACAGAATGAATTGTACATTCTTCATAGTACATGCTGTCTTTCCCTGGGACACTGGTTAAAAAGCATTTTGGGAAGAGGCAGGGGCTGGGACAGACGGTAGCTTGCCTGTCGGAGGACCGCCACCTGGATCCCATTAAGCAAGTACGAGCTCTATGTTAAAAAAAATATTTCAGGGGTTCACCTGCACTCTAGGTAAACAAATCTTTCACAGGGGTACACCTATACTCTTGTTAAACAAATCTTTCAGGGGTTCACCTGCACTCTGGGTAAAAAAAATGTTGTTTTAGAATGGGTTGTTGAATTGTGGCGATGTGTAGAAGTACTGGCATCTGAGTACCCTTTATGCCCACGTTTGAGGCTCATGAAATTTTGTGACAGAGGTGTCATGGGATTGGAAATTTACCATCAATTCTCATCAGCATTGTGGGCTATTGGCCCTGCCAACCCTCTGCAGTATGTGTCTCCTGTTCCTCCTCATCCAATACGCACTTATAAATAGACATGAGGGTGGTGTGGCCATCAAGTGACCGTGTGGCATGAGGACAGCTGAACGCTGCGCTGGGAAAAATTTCAACACGCTGTGGACTACTGAGTAGGCGAAGGGATGCGCCTTACCCGGCCTTGGATGGGGACAGCTGGACGCTACGCTGTGAAAAAATTCAGTACTCATGCCTGCATCCTCGGGGGGATTGGGCAGCAATGCCAGCATGTAACACAGTAGAAGAGGCAGTGGTGTCACCCGCAGGCGGTGATTGGCCTTGGTTGCACCTAGTGTGGTGCTTAGCTAAGATGCAGCGCATGTGCTTTGCTGATTATGGTCTGGCCCAACTAAATATTTAGGGGGGTGACCACCAGGCTCTTGCCCACAATTTGGCTTAATAGTGCGACCTGGGAACCTCAGATGCATCTATACATGCTGCGCCTGGTGTTCCCTATCCATTTCTGTGGTGTTTCCATCACTTTCTGATGTTTTCAGGTGAATCACACAACCTCCCCTATGCAGAGCATGGGTCACCTTGAAAAATTCTTGAGTCTTCCATTGACTTCAATGGGGTTCATTACTCAAAACGAGCTCTCAAGCATTACGAAAAGTTCGGCTCGAGTAACGAGCACCCGAGCATTTTGGTGCTCGTTCATCTCTACAAATAACATTTTGGGGTGCATTAAAAGAGGTATAGGGGTGAGGGGCGAGAACATTATTCTTCCACTATATAAAGCACTTGTTAGACCTCACATGGAGTTCAGTTCTGGACATCGGTGCTGAGGAAGGATGTTGCAGCGCTTGAAGGGTTCAAAGAAATAAGTAAATAAACGGAATGGGAGAACTGGAATACTCAGAGAGGCTGTCAAAATTAGGATTATTCACCCTGAGACAGTTAAGGGGCGACCAAATAGTATATATATATATATATATATATATATATATATATATATATATATATATATATATATATATATATATACACACACACACATTAGGGGATAATACAAGGATCTCTCCCATTATCAAAGTGCTAACGACCACTTGTCTGTCTGTCCATGTGTGCTGTGTAAGTTACATGTTCAGCACATGGTGGTGACATCATCGTAGCTCCTGCAGCATAATAAAACATGCAGAGTCTGACAGCAGCCGTGTGCTCACAGGACCTGTGATAATGTCACTGTCATGTCATCAGTCACCTGGGCTCTGACCTTTGCCTCTGATAGTCACATGACGGTGACACCATCACAGGTCCTTCACTTTGTAGAGTTGTGCAAATGACAGATGGAGCAGCAGAGCCATGCTTGTGACCAACAGAGCAGCAGAACCGTGTCTGTAACAAACGGAGCAGTAGAACTGTGTCTGTGACAAATGGACCAGCAGAGCTGTGCGTGTGACAGATGAAGCAGCAGAGCCATGCATGTGACAGAAGAGCAGCAGAGCCATGGATGTGACAGATGGAGCAGCAAAGCCATGCATGTGACAGTAGAGCAGCAGAGCCATGGGTGTGACAGATGGAGCAGCAGAGCTATGCGTGTGACAGACAAAGCTGCAGAGTTGAGCGTGTGACAGACAGAACAGCAGAGCCATGCGTGTGATAGCAGAGCTGTGGGTGTTACAGATGGCGCAGCAGAGCCATGCATTTGACAGATGGACCAGAAGAACCATGCATGTAACAAACAGAGCAGCAGAGCAGAACTGTGCATGTGATAGCAGCAGAACTGTGCGTGAGACGGAGAAGCACAGATGAGCGTGTGATAGATGGAGGAGCGTGTGATCAGTCACCTGTGTGGGAGGAGACAGGGATCACATGACATGCGGGTGATCAACCTGAGGACGTGGTGATGCCAAAATTGATAGTGGAGTTTAAGAGGGGACTGGATGTCTTTTCATAGCACTACGATATTACAGGATATAGACATTAAATAACCAGAAGGGTTGTTGATCTCAAATGTTTACCCGCAGATTATTCTGACTGCCAATCTCCCAATACCCCCTCCCCCTTCCCCCCAGAACGAGGGTAAATTGCCTTCTGCCCACTAGGTTTTTTTTGGCGACCTCCTGGATCACCAAGTGGGGTGGGGTTGGAAACAGGTTTAACTGGATGTAAATTTGTCTTTTTTCAGACTAGCACACTATATTATTACAGGCAGGTTTTAAGTCATTTTCAATGCTGCATAAAAAACCACAGGTAGCCTGCGGATTTTGCTGTGGAATCTACCGTTGCTTGCGGTGCATTGTGCAGCTTGTTCCTCCTAGTGTGAACGGTTCCTCAGAGAGAGAAGGTGTGAGATTTAGGGTGGCTTGACACGGGCATATGCCTAAAAACACATACATCAGCACAGCGTATTTGTGCCATGAACGTTGTGCTTTCACGCAGATTTTTGCGCATAGTACTGTACTTTTTCCTCTGGCTGAGCCATTTCACTTGGGCGCGGGACATTGCCTAATTTGTTCCCGATGTGTTCTTTTACCTGTGGAATAGCACCCCTCTAATAGACTCTTATGGCGCCTTTGGCGCACAAATGCACACTAAAATAGAACATGCTGCATTTTTTTATATGCGTGAAATGTGTGTGCAAAGCCAAATAATGAGAATGATCCCATTAAAATCAATGGGTTCTATTCTCTGCGAATTACACATGCAAAGACGCACGCAAACATGCTCGTGTGAGTCCGTCCTTATAAGGATGAATACCCACTTGTGTTTTTCTTGCGCGTTTTTTTCACGCAATATCGCTGCGTTTTTTTAACGCGATTGTCAATGGGACTTTCTAAAGTTAAAAAGGCATCGCAAGTTTGTGCTTTGTAGAGATAAACGAGCACGCTCGTTTAAGGCTAACAGTCCTATCGAGAAACTGTGTACTCACCTGAGCAGCATGCGGGGGGACGGCGGGGGGGGGGGGGAGCGGAGGGTGCGGGGGGAGAGAGCTGCCACCTGCTCACCCGACACCAACACCGCCGGGACATCGCTGCCGCCGCGGACCATGTGAGTTTTGTGGGGGGGTTTTGTAGTGGAGCACCCGAGATAGGTCCTATTTTTTGGGGAGGCCTTATATTTCAAGCCTCCCCGAAAACCTGATAGGTCTTAACATCAGGGTAGGACCTATTTTCGAGGAAACACGGTATGTGTTAACTTAGCAGAGTCATGAGAGGAAACAGCCAGCACACACTTCCTCACTACTTGTCACTTCAGAGCAAGAAGACTTACGATGTTTCTTCTACTGATCCTCATGTTCATTCTTTACCCCGGTGAGTATTTCTTCCATATTACATCTAGATCTAGTTATAGTACATTTACCAGGAGCTCCGACCTCCAGCAGATCGGTTGCTGGTATTATATTCTGTATAGAGATGTGTGATGGAGAGGATATTTATGAGGAAGTACAATAATACCGTTAGAAGCTCCAGTACACAATAGTATCTGCAGCTGCCAACAGCTGGGGGGCAATATGTAAGGGCTACTGAGTCACCGGAGGGCAGACGTGGCTGTAGGAGGACTAGTTGGCCAAGACTGACTTCTAATAGCTGTTAATATTTATGATGTAAAGTTATATAAAACGTGTCGGCTTTGTGATGTGTAGACGGGGTTAGAGCCTCCCCAGAACATTCAATCTTGTGTGGTGTTTCCGGTTTGTAGTAGTTCGTACCCATGAAAGAAGCAAAAAACAGGGTTTACTGTATAAATATGCATTGAAAATGCCTCAGCATCAATAAAAACAGTAAGAAGATGCCACACCTGGGGTTACAGACAAAGGGGGAGCTTACCAGACCCTCCAGGACTTCGCCAAAAGTGAATCCTTCACATGTAGAAGGACTAGTTATGAACCGGTCAGTCAAGTCTGTCCCCATTGTGCCCTAGTATTGGATACTGGACCTGTACCCTAAAGAAATGCCATAGGGTACTAATCCGAAAACAAATGACCCCATCCAGAGCCTGTCCCTTTAAATAACTAAGAACACTCTATTATGGCCCTGGTGCAAGGAAGGATAACCAGTGACAGAGGGAATTTTATACGCCAAAATTTGCAACTTTTTAATGCCTTTTTTGCCTGTATAAATCCGCCCACTCGCCACTCCAGCAAAAACGGAAGTTTCCATCCCTGCCCCCTCATCTGATTGCCTGTCATACTCTAGAGGCCTTCTATGTATTATGCAGTCACCTTCCTGCAGTGTAGCACCCCTGCCCACACCCCACCCCTGTCTGATACTTATCAGACACCATATAAATGCTACTTTCATTTTCACTATTCTATGCTATGAATCCCATGATATATCAGCACAGCATCACATGATCAGCTAGAGGCTCTACCATTTCTGCCTGCTGAGAAGACAGTTTAATTCTCATTACCTTATACATTCTTCTAAATAAGCTACAGACCATAAGCATACAGTCAGGAGGATGAGCTGTGATCTCCTCTATTATAACTGTGTAATAATTATTAAT
Organism: Eleutherodactylus coqui; assembly: GCF_035609145.1. Classification (NCBI taxonomy): domain Eukaryota; kingdom Metazoa; phylum Chordata; class Amphibia; order Anura; family Eleutherodactylidae; genus Eleutherodactylus; species Eleutherodactylus coqui. Next base: position 227,090,096 of record NC_089842.1, read on the forward strand.
AACTGTGATAGGAGTATCTGTGTCCACCTCTGAAGATCATGTTTGTAACATCCATCATAGGGATTGTATCCACTGCACTAGTATGAGAACACATAAAGTCAAGTAGATCCGAGCTGGTCAGAACTGAGATCACATGACCATCTGAAGAGAAGGAGGCCAGAAGTTTCTGATACTAGGATAACTAACCATGGTAACACTAGCCCACCTATAAATACTGGGGGATAGCTATATAATGAATGAAAATAAAAACCATGGGAGTGCCCCTTTAACCCAGAGCAGAGTACAGTCCCCCTGCCAGGATATTAATCACTTACTCTCTATCAGGTGACGTCTGTGGTGATTCCTGTAGAAGGAAAAATGTATCTGCTGCTGAAGAAGGAGACGCCACCCTACATGTCGGCCACACGGGGGTCAGCTTTATCAACTGGGTTACGGTACCAGACGGAGCTTTTATTGTCACAACTAAATCTGGAGGATCTATTGATGATAGTAACGTGATAAAACGGTTTAAAGGAAGACTGAGAATTACCGATAACGGATCCTTACACATCACTAATCTATCACTCCAAGATACAGGGATCTATAGAGCAACTATACCAAACACAGACAAAGGAGAGACTTGCATACTTTATAATCTCACTGTATACGGTAAGTGACAGCAAGAACCTGGATTTATCTATTCTGACCATCAACATACAAAGGAACATGAATTTTAGAATTACCACAAATATATTGTCTTCAGACCCAACTGTTACATCCCATGTGTTATGGTGCGCCATCCCTAACAGGTAGTGGAACCAGGGTGGCGTTATTACATCAGCCGGGCCATGTGGCTGTGACTTCAGCTCTGTTGTTTGTCCCTTACCTGTCACTGCAAAAGGGCCCTTTGACATTGTCTGTTGGAAATACCTCACTGAGGTCCTCCCCACTCTGCTGTAACATCTGCTATGGTGTATGGGCTGATTGGTTGACAGGGAGGTGTGTCCCTTGGTTGGCCATTCAGCCATAGTGTGAGTATATTTAACCTGGTCACACCCATTCCTAGTTGTGGGTCATTCTGTAGTCTAGCTGTTTGTCAACTGTGCAACTCTGTCTGGATGCAGTTTGGTGTGGTAGTCTAGCTCTATGTGGTGTCAAATGGATGTTGTCTGTCTGATGGTGTTTGAGTATAGACTCTATGTTCTGTTGGTGTTTGGATCCAAATTAGAATTCGTGTTCTGTTTGGTGTTGTTTGTGCCCTTTTCTCCATAGCTATGTAGACCTCTGAATCCTGTCTATCCATAAGTGTGTGTGGATTCCCTTTTGTCTGCAGGCTTGGGGACATGTGATTCTCTTCCATCTGCAAGGGTGGGGCACCTTGTTCTCTTTCATCAGCAGGGGTGGGGAGGCCTTATTCTCTTCTGTCCACAGGGGTGGGGATGCTGACCTGGTTTTATTGTATTCCTTCCATCTATTAGCCTGAATCCATGTCCTGTTTGGTGTGTGGGGTGTGTATGCGACATTTGTGTTGAGTACCTATTCAGTTTCTTACATCTGTCTAGTTTTGTCCTCTTCTCTACTTTCTATCTAGGGACAGACTAGGCACTTGGGTACAAGATGCAGGGTCGTGTTGTCAGGACAATTGCTCTAGTTGTAGACAGCGTCTGCTCCTCCAAAAGTTCCTTGTGATAACTTTCCCTATTATGTTTCACCTGGCCTATGACACCTTTCATAGAAATGTAGCCTGACCTCTGTTAGCGACTGGATCTGAAACTCCTTCCTGAGCTTTGCCAATATGTGTTCAATCCTGGTCTTTTCAGAAGCTGGCCAGGTATGAACATCTTCCACAGCAGGTCCTTGAAGTCCCAGCAGCAGCTGCACTTGTTGAATGGGAGAAAGAGAAACAATCTTGAACATGCCAAAGAGTTTCTTGCAGAAGTTCCTGAGAGCGTTAGAGTCTCCATGATAGGTTGGCAGTGTTGGAGTTCCAAAGATAACCGTCATTCCCATCATGGTAGCTGCTGGCATGGTTGGTGGGTTTGCGCTTGTTACAGGAGTTAGAATGGCACTGGTGGTAGATGACAGTGTGGTGCTGGTGCCTGATTGCTCACTTGTACTGGCATCAGACATGCTGGCAATTTTGAGTATTCTTTCATTTTAAGGCAATTGATGATTTTGTGCAGTAGTGAAATGAGGCTTAGTCTCTTTTAAGCTGTACTTAAACTTAATGGTCTCCTCCTCTTTAACACAGGCACTGTTTTAGAAATCACTGATATGGCCACAGAGGGCAGCTGTACTCTGGATTTTGTACAATAAACACACAGTCTCAAATTATCCTTTTTGTGACACCAGAAAAAGGGGAAAGCCGTGGTGCACCAGGGGTTAATACAAAAGGCTAGCAGGAAGTTCTTATGTCATGTGGCAGGATGGCTTCACTAACCTGAGGGTCCCGGGCTCCACACCATAGCCTTTTGTCAAGGGAGCTGCTTCAGTTATATGGAGTGCAGGATGGACTTCTGACACTGAGATTTCATGAAACAACTTTAATCTTTACTGCAATTGGTTATGTACATAAGGTTACAACAGGTTACAACAGTGAATCATAGCATAATGTGTGGTAGTACAAAACAGCAGTAGATGAATTATCATTTAGTTATCGTGACTTTAAAGGTGGTTGCTTTAGCAGAGTTATTGAAGATACAGCCTATAATGCTCTTTGGAATGTCTCTTACTTGGTTGGAATATCTATGCTTACAGTTAGATTCAATTCTTAACATGCATAGTCTAATTTAGATTAACCTCTGCTGTGGGGCTCCGTTCACATTGCATTACAATATTCACTTAGTACTCAAAATTCCGTTCCATCATGCGGTACTTGGAAGGAAACATTCGGGGACAATTCATCAGCGTGGTAGCTGACTCGCACTGTTTCCACTGAAGGTTAGAAAACAGCATACACTGAGAGGTCCTTGTACTACTTATCCTCTCTGTCTAGATTCAGCCCTCTTCCTCAGAGCTCATGATATAGTAATTGCCTTCACAGCGTGGACTGGCACAAAAAATGGCAGAGTAGGTTAAGATCCCCGGAGCTCTCTCTCTCTCTCTCTCTCTCTCTGGTCTTTGTCCTCAGCTTACATGTTACTCTGCTCCCTTCCCCTCCATTTGACAACTCACTTTCCCTGTTGTCGAGTCCCTCCCACATTCCTGGGGGTTGTCAAACTCTGCAAAATCTGCTGAGGGTCTACTTGATAACCAAAATTACATCTCATCTGCGCAATTTAATCCTTATATCTCTGCATAGCCTAAGCTTATATAAATGTAAGGCAGTGCAATGAAAGATACAAGCAATATATATCATTATTAGAGATGAGCGAGCACCAAAATGCTCGGGTGCTCGTTACTCGGGACAAAATTTTCGCGATGCTCGAGGGTTCGTTTCGAGTAACGAACCCCATTGAAGTCAAGGGGCGACCCGAGCATTTTTGTATTTCGCCGATGCTCGCTAAGGTTTTCATGTGTGAAAATCTGGGCAATTCAAGAAAGTGATGGGAACGACACAGCAACGGATAGGGCAGGCGAGGGGCTACATGTTGGGCTGCATCTCAAGTTCACAGGTCCCACTATTAAGCCATAATACCGGCAAGAGTGGCCCCCCCCCCAACAACTTTTACTTCTGAAAAGCCCTCATTAGCAATGCATACCTTAGCTAAGCACCGCACTACCTCCAACAAAGCACAATCACTGCCTGCATGACACTCCGCTGCCACTTCTCCTGGGTTACATGCTGACCAACCCCCCCCCCCACGACCCAGTGTCCACAGCGCACACCAAACTGTCCCTGCCCAGCCTTCAGCTGCCCTCATGCCACGCCACACTCATGTCTATTTATAAGTGCGTCTGCCACAGGAAAAGCAGGCACACACTGCAGAGGGTTGGCACGGCTAGGCAGCAACCCTCTTTAAAAGGGGCGGGGCGATAGCCCACAATGCTGTACAGAAGCAATGAGAAATATAATCCTGTGCCACCGCCATCAGGAGCTGCACACGTGGGCATAGCAATGGGGAACCTATGTGCCACACACTATTCATTCTGTCAAGGTGTCTGCATGCCCCAGTCAGACCGCGGTTTTTAATTCATAGACACAGGCAGGTACAACTCCCTATTGTGAAGTCCCTGTGGACCGACAGCATGGGTGGCTCCCTGGAACCCACCGGCGGTACATAAAAATATCCCATTGCATTGCCCAACACAGCTGAGGTAGTAATGTCGTGCTTAATGCAGGTGGGCTTCGGCCCACACTGCATGCCCCAGTCAGACTGGGGTTCTTTACAAGTGGAAACAGATGCATTTATAATTCCCTGTGGACCCACAGCATGGGTGGGTGCCAGGAAGCCACCGGCGCTACACAGAAATATCCCATTGCATTGCCCAACACAGCTGAGGTAGTAATGTCGTGCTTAATGCAGGTGGGCTTCGGCCCACACTGCATGCCCCAGTCTGACTGGGGTTCTTTAGATGTGGAAACAGATGCATTTATAATTCTCTGTTGACCCACAGCATGGGTGGGTGCCAGGAAGCCACCGGCGGTACATAAATATATCCCATTGCATTGCCTAACACAGCGGATGTAACGTCAGCTGTAATGCAGGTGGGCTAAAAATTCATTTGATTACACTGTAGGCGAGGGCCCACAAAAATTGCTGTATCAACAGTACTAATGTACATCCAAAAAATTGGCCATGGCCAACCAAGATGGCAGGTGAAACCCATTAATCGCTTTGGTTAATGTGGCTTAAGTGGTAACTAGGCCTGGAGGCAGCCCAGTTTAACGAAAAATTGGTTCAAGTTAAAGTTTCAACGCTTTTAAGAGCATTGAAACGTATAAAAATTGTTTAGAAAAATTATATGAGTGAGCCTTGTGGCCCTAAGAAAAATTGCCCGTTCGGCGTGATTACGTGAGGTTTCAGGAGGAGGATCAGGAGGAGGAGGAGGAGGAATATTATACACAAATTGATGAAGCAGAAATGTCCCCGTTTTGGATGGTGAGAGAGAACAATGCTTCCATCCGCGGGTGCAGCCTACGTATTGCTTAGGTATCGCTGCTGTCCGCTGGTGCAGAAGAGAAGTCTGGGGAAATCCAGGCTTTGTTCATCTTGATGAGTGTAAGCCTGTCGGCACTGTCGGTTGACAGGTGGGTACGCTTATCCGTGATGATTCCCCCAGCCACACTAAACACACTCTCTGACAAGACGCTAGCCGCAGGACAAGCAAGCACCTCCAGGGCATACAGCGCGAGTTCAGGCCACGTGTCCAGCTTCGACACCCAGCAGTTGTAGGTGGCAGAGGCGTCACGGAGGATGGTCGTGCGATCGGCTACGTACTCCCTCACCATCCTTTTACAGTGCTCCCGCCGACTCAGCCATGACTGGGGAGCGGTGACACAGTCTTGCTGGGGAGCCATAAAGCTGGCAAAGGCCTTGGAGAATGTTCCGATGCCTGCGCTGTACATGCTGCCTGATCTCTGCGCCTCCCCTGCTACCTGGCCCTCGGAACTGCGCCTTCTGCCACTAGCGCTGTCGGATGGGAAGTTTACCATCAGTTTGTCCACCAGCGCCCTGTGGTATAGCATCATTCTGGAACCCCTTTCCTCTTCGGGAATGAGAGTGCAAAGGCTCTCCTTATACCGTGGATCGAGCAGTGTGTACACCCAGTAATCCGTAGTGGCCAGAATGCATGTAACGCGAGGGTCACGAGAAAGGCATCCTAACATGAAGTCAGCCATGTGTGCCAGGGTACCTGTACGCAACACATGGCTGTCTTCACTAGGAAGATCACTTTCAGGATCCTCCTCCTCCTCCTCCTCCTCCTCCTCTTCCTCCTCCTCAGGCCATACACGCTGAAAGAATGACAGGCAAGCAGCATGGGTACCGTCAGCAGTGGGCCAAGCTGTCTCTTCCCCCTCCTCCTCATCCTCCTCATGCTCCTCCTCCTCCTCCTGAACGCGCTGAGATATAGACAGGAGGGTGCTCTGACTATCCAGCGACATACTGTCTTCCCCCGGCTCTGTTTCCGAACACAAAGCATCTGCCTTTATGCTTTGCAGGGAACTTCTCAAGATGCATAGCAGAGGAATGGTGACGCTAATGATTGCAGCATCGCCGCTCACCACCTGGGTAGACTCCTCAAATTTTCCAAGGACCTGGCAGATGGCTGCCAACCAGGCCCACACTTCTGTAAATAATTGAGGAGGCTGACTCCCACTGCGCCGCGCAAGTTGGAGTTGGTATTTCACTATAGCTCTACGCTGCTCATAGAGTCTGGCCAACATGTGGAGCGTAGAGTTCCACTGTGTGGGCACGTCGCACAGCAGTCGGTGCACTGGCAGATTAAACCGATGTTGCAGGGTCTGCAGGGTGGCAGCGTGCGTGTGTGATTTGCGGAAATGTGCGCAGATCCGGCGCACCTTTCCGAGCAGGTATGACAAGTGGGGGTAGCTTTTCAGAAAGCGCTGAACGACCAAATTAAAGACATGGGCCAGGCATGGCACGTGCGTGAGGCTGCCGAGCTGCAGAGCCGCCACCAGCTTACGGCCGTTGTCACACACGACCATGCCCGGTTGGAGGCTCAGCGGCGCAAGACAGCGGTCGGTCTGCTCTGTCAGACCCTGCAGCAGTTCGTGGGCCGTGTGCCTCTTCTCTCCTAAGCTGAGTAGTTTCAGCACGGCCTGCTGACGCTTGCCCACCGCTGTGCTGCCACGCCGCGTGACACCGACTGCTGGCGACGTGCTGCTGCTGACACATCTTGATTGCGAGACAGAGGTTGCGTAGGAGGAGGAGGAGGGTGGTTTAGTGGAGGAAGCATACACCCCCGCAGATACCACCACCGAGCTGGGGCACGCAATTCGGGGGGTGGGTAGGACGTGAGCGGTCCCAGGCTCTGACTCTGTCCCAGCCTCCACTAAATTCACCCAATGTGCCGTCAGGGAGATATAGTGGCCCTGCCCGCCTGTGCTTGTCCACGTGTCCGTTGTTAAGTGGACCTTGGCAGTAACCGCGTTGGTGAGGGCGCGTACAATGTTGCGGGAGACGTGGTCGTGCAGGCCTGGGACGGCACATCGGGAAAAGTAGTGGCGACTGGGAACCGAGTAGCGCGGGGCCGCCGCTGCCATCATGCTTTTGAAAACCTCCGTTTCCACAAGCCTATACGGCGGCATCTCTAGGCTGATCAATTTTGCAATGTGCACGTTTAACGCTTGAGCGTGCAGGTGCGTGGCGTCGTACTTGCGCTTGCGCTCAAACTGTGGCGCTAGCGACGTCTGGACGCTACGCTGAGAGACATTGCTGGATGGGGCCGAGGACAGCGGAGGTGAGGGTGTGGGTGCAGGCCAGGAGACGGTACTGCCTGTGTCCTCAGAGGGGGGTTGGATCTCAGTGGCAGGTTGGGGCACAGGGGGAGAGGCAGTGGTGCAAACCGGAGGCGGTGAACGGGCATCGTCCCACCTTGTGTGGTGCTTGGCCATCATATGCCTGCGCATGCTGTTGGTGGTGCCTCCCCAGCTGATCTTGGTGCGACAAAGGTTGCACACCACTGTTCGTCGGTCGTCAGGCGTCTCTGTGAAAAACTGCCACACCGTAGAGCACCTTGACCTGTGCAGGGTGGCATGGCGCGAGGGGGCGCTTTGGGAAACAGTTGGTGGATTATTCGGTCTGGCCCTGCCTCTACCCCTGGCCACCGCACTGGCTCGGCCTGTGCCCACACCCTGACTTGGGCCTCCGCGTCCTCGCCCGCGTCCACGTCCTATAGGCCTACCCCTACCCCTCAGCATGGTGTATTACCAGTGATTTGATTTCCCAGGCAGGAAAAAAATTGGCGCAAGCCTGCAGCCAAAATAGAATTTTTTCCCTTGTTTTTCAAAGGACAAGCCACGCTGCGTGTATTCAATGAATACTACTAAGTTTAATAACTGTGTTGTGGCCCTGCAAATGTGTCACAGAACTGCAGTGATGCAAAGTTATTCGCTACAGCAGATCAGGGATTTCCCATGCAGGAAAAAAATTGGCGCAAGCCTGCAGTAAAACGTAGCTGGCTGCGTCTGATTTTTTTTAACGTTCTGCACGCAGCACACACGTACCCAGAGCCCTGAGGACTGTCAGAGGCAGGCGAAATAGAATTTTTTCCCTTGTTTTTCAAAGGAAAAGCCACACTGCGTCTATTCAATGAATAATGTATGTCTTCTGGCCCTGCCTACACAATTCTATCCCTGTAGTATTAATGCCGGGTGCAATGGTCTGCACAGCCGGTTTTGAGAAAAAAAAAATAAAAATGCAACACTGCTAACAGCAGCCTGGACAGTACTGCACACAGATAGATGTGGCCCTAGAAAGGACCGTTGGGGTTCTTGAAGCCTACACTCACTGCTAACACTCTCCCTGCCTAACCACCACTTCTGTCCCTATTGCAGGGCGCAATGCTCTGCAGATCCAATTTTGAAAAAAAAAAAAAAATTACAGTGCTAACACAGTACTGCACACTATTAGATGTGGCCCTGAGAAGGACCATTGGGGTTCTTGAAGCCTACACTAACTCCTAACGCTCTCCCTACAGCAGCTCCAGCACGATAGCACTGTCCCTCAGCTAACTCACAAGGCATCTGAGCCGAGCCGCGGGAGGGGCCGATTTTTATACTCGGGTGACACCTGATCGCCCCAGCCACTCACAGCAGGGGGGTGGTATAGGGCTTGAACGTCACAGGGGGAAGTTGTAATGCCTTCCCTGTCTTTCAGTTGGCCAGAAAAGCACGCTAACGTCTCAGAGAGGAAACTGAAAGTAACCGGAACACCGCGTGGTACTCGTTACGAGTAACGAGCATCCCGAACACCCTAATATTCGCACGAATATCAAGCTCGGACGAGTACGTTCGCTCATCTCTACTCTTAACGCATTAATATAGGGGTGTATTGCGTATTTTTACCCCACAATTTTTGAACGAATCTGAGCGAAGCAGAAGGAAAAAAATTATGATTTAAATTTTTTGGGCAATTGTGTCATTTTAAAAACATTTTTTTTGTACAGCACACCTCGGAATGAAGACTTTCACCCCAAAATGGATCCTGCTGTTTGTCCCGTGTTTGGAAACATATCTATTGTGGCCCTAATATTATGTCCGTACGCACAACAGGGCTCAAACCGTTAGGCGCATCAAATTTCAACTGTGTTTTAACTTTGGATAACGGTGATCATGTGACCGGGGAAACAGTTCACTGCGGCCCTCAGTCACTGCTCCAGGCTCTCGGCTAAAGAAAGAATGTAACTTCATAATCGCATTCAACGACCCGTAACGTTTGAGCTCTGTTAAGCCCCATTTACACTGAAAGATGAACGCTTGAAAATTGCTCGAACGACAGGTTGAGTGACAGTTTTGAGCAATCATCTTTGTGCAGTGTCCGAGGAGTAGGCCACGGCCTAGGAGATAGCGGGGTGGAGTTTGGGCCTTTTCACGTTGGCTCTATCGTCTCCCACCAGTAGGGTATCTGGTGACACGTCCAAGGGCCGAGACCAGGTTATTAAACGGGGAAACTCAATATTGGATTACCTTAATCTTTTGTCACGGGTGATGCCACCGCTTCTTCTGCAGCAGGGAATTCCTAGTTGTCGTAAGTCCTCTCTCACGCAGCTTCCGCTTGCCGCTCTTTGCCTCAGCAATGTCACACACGTACCTTATGATGACGCTGGTAGTACAGAGCTTCCTAAACAATTACCCATGCTTACATCCAGTGCTGGAAAACGCCAGGAAACTGTTCTTGTACTTTCAGGGTTCACACTCAGCCACCTCTCATAAGGCAGAGGTATGGCGACAGTTCAGGTTACTACCCAACTGTCTCTGTGGTGTGTCTAGATGATGGAATTCCACGTTGCGTATGTTGCAGAGGCTGTGCCAACAGCAGAGAGCGATCATAGACTATCAAATGGTGTCTGCCGTAAGCAAGTGCTGTATAGAGATCTGTCACTTGAAGCCCGTGGAGTATCTGCAAATCAAAGGTGTGTGCGCCATTTTAGCCTACTTTGAGGAAGCTATTAAAATGGTTATTCCAATCAGAGAAAGGCAGCACAGACGTTCCAAAGGGTATTTTTTAATTTCTAAACGATCACATAAAGATCAGCGACATTTCAACTCCAGCATGGAGTCTTCATCAAGCTGGATAAAGACTCCATGCTGGATTTAAAAGATCGCTGATCTTTGTGTGATCTCCCGCAGAGCAGAAATTTAGCTGCGGGTGTGCTGTAGATACGGACGGCTTCCATAGGCTTAATTGGAAGCCTGCGGGAGCCGTCCATGCGGGAAACCCGCAGAAAAAGGATTTCCTGCACGTGCGATCTGTGTGGCAGGGAAAAAGGGCATCCACAGTATTTACTTACCTGCAGGTGCCCAATGATGGGTGCTGATCACGCGTGCGGGACACCTGCACGAATTTGCTAAATCCAATTACCTAGTGGACATGAGGCCTCGAAGGCTTCAGAAACAGTGTGTTATCTTCACAGGAGGAGGAGATACCAATCTCATCACTGTCTGACCAGTCCGCCATTACTCAACACCACAAGGAGGTTGGCTTTGGATGAGAAAGGGAGCTTCTTCTCAAACACGTTTCTCCACCCATGGGAGAAATATAGAGGAGGAGGAAGAGGAGAAGAAAGAAGAGGAGGGGGATTATATAGGTTCAGAGGCAGGGGAAGTGGGCTATATAACATTCCTTTCATCACTAACCACAGCTATTCTCTGTAAATGGTAGGACCAGCCAGAGGACCCTCTTAGGCTTGACTCTGATGATTGTGGGCCATCACCCTTAGGCATTTTGAGGCATATGAGTGCTTTTCTACTGCAGTGCTTGCAGAAGGACCGTCACATCACCCACATCAAAACATCAGATAATTACTGGGTGGCCACTGTCCCTAATACCCATTCCAAAGCCAAAATGACACATTTCATTCTCACTGTGAAAAGGGACCTATCATGACAATTTCTGAAGCAGCTTGAGCAGAGCATTTCCCCATGGTAGCTCATAGTGGACAAGCAGGAAGCAGCAGCGCCAGCGCTGGTGACCGTGGAAGTCTAACAGAGTTTTTCAGCCTGTTGCAGCATGCAGGAACAGCACTGCTTAGGACTGACAATGGCAGCACTTATCTAGGATGGTCCAAGACTAAGTCAGCTCCTGCGTGGATGTACTTGGACATGGCGTTGGCCCCTTTGACTTCTGGGTGTTTGAGCTGGACGAGTGGCCAAAGCTTGCACAACATGCTTTAGAGGTGCTTGCCTGTATGGCTGCCAGTGTGCTGTCTGAAATGGTATTCAGCAGCGCTGGGGTTTTGAAAACTGACAGACGCATCCACCCATCCACAGACGATGTGGATTTCACCTGACTTCTGCACCCCCATAGCAGATTCCACTGATTAGTTAGCACACTGGCATTTTATATTCACATATGGAAATACTATTGATGACCTATCCTCAGGATCAGGCTTCCATTCACAGCGCCAGTACACACTGGGGAAGCTGTTGCTCCGACCCCTTTGTAGTGGCTGGCATTTGTAATTGCAGGCTGGCCTCTCATTGAAATCAATAGAAGTTGTGTCTGCAATTACAAGTGCTGACCACTAGACAGGGGTTGGAGCCAGGGCTTTTGCTCTGACCCCAGTGTATGCGGGTGCTCTCAGTGGGTGCCCATTGAGTCAGTACCTAAAACGTCAAGTTAAGACCTCTCATGCAAATGACCATATGTCAGTTCCTTAAAAATTCTGTGGCCCCGTACTATAGCTTCATCCTTTAAAAATTCTTTACTGCACATTTCTGACGGTGGCTGCCGTGACCATCCGCAGTACAGAAAAAGAAGATAAGTGACGGGTACGCGGGGTTGCCGGAAAAGGGGTTGATTCCGCTACGGGCTCCCACACACGGAATCCGACCTGTTTGTATGCAGGCGGCTTTACCAGTACAATCCATGGGAGTAATAAGATATCATTTAGGCTGGACTTTGCTTACAGACTCAAATAATGTCAGATCTTATATTCAACTATCTCTCCAATATTTTTTCTATTTGAAGATATTCGGAGTCTTGGCTTTAGGGTTGCATTTGCATCTCAGCTTGAGACTTGCAAATATTTGTAGTACACTCATTGTCAAAAAAAAGTCAAGCCCCCTAGAAGAAGTTCTCAGAATGAAATTAAACTTTGTCTGCGTGCTTGTAACATTGATATAAGTACATAGTAACATAGTATGTTAGGCTGAAGGGAGACAATGTCCATCTAGTTCAGCCTGTTTCCACACCGCTTGTTGATCCAGAGGAAGGCAAAAAAAACCCCAATGAGGCAGAAGCCAGTTTAGCCCATAAGGGGGGAAAAAATTCCTTCCCGACTCCATTACGGCAGTCAGAATAATCCCTGGATCAACGTTTTGAAAGTTTCTACCTGACTCCAAGACCCGGATCAACAACCCTAACTGTAAGTGATTACAATTTCAAAGCAAAAGGATCATTTATTGTCAAAACCTGACCCCTTGAAGGAAGGCTCTAGTACCCTGTTGTGCCATCTCTAGATTGGATGCAAGATGCGATATAAGTGGGCATAGATGCTTTAGTACCCTGTTGTACCGCCTCTAGCTTGGATACAACTTGGGCGGGCTTGGAGGCATACAGGTTCCATATTGTTTGTTGCGGCATATAAGTCCATATTTGCTGTAACTGAGCCTCTAGATTGTACAAATTTGTAAACTGTTGAAGTGAGCATCCCAGATGGTTCCATACATGTTCTATTGGCAATAAATCTGGCGACCGGGCAGGGCACAGAAATGTGGCAATATAGAGGCATTCCTGTAACATCCTTGCTGTGTGCTGCCTCTTGGAAGCCGCCATTGTAGACAGCACATGTGACTACAGGATGCCCTGAACATATCTCTGAACTGTCATTGTCCTTCGTACCACTTCTCGAGGTAACAGCTTGTCATATACGATGGCCTTCCAGACCATCACACCAGCAGGGGGCAGTGTGCCACCCCACAGCAAAGGCAGGATTGAGACGCTGACCCCGTGGTCTCCAGACACGAACACAGCTGTCGTCAGCACCCAAACTAGTCCTGGATTCACAGCTGAAGACAACCTAGTTACACTCTGCAGCAGTCCAGTTTCGTCATTCACACCATTGCAAATGAAGGTGACAGGGGATGGGTGTCAAATGCAGCACACATCCACTGGTCCCAACACCCCTTAATTTGTCGATATGACCAACCAGCCTCTCATTTCAATAATGCTCCCCCTCTCAGACTCTGTTAACTGGGCAAAATCTCTTCTCTTCATTGTAGAGGCATCTAGTGGTCAAAAAGCTCTACACAAGCAAAAAAAGAGGTCCACTTCATATGTAGCCTCTGAGAGCCTTTTCATAGGCCAAGGATGGAACCACCTTTAGGGCCTCAGGTGATAAGACCATCGATCTAAACATGCCACAACTCTAATAATTCATATATCTGTCTGAGATGTAACTGCATGCCAATTTTTTTTACAGAGTGTAGTTTGTGAGGGTACAATTATGCTTCAACTTCTCTAATCTGTTGACACCCGCTGAACTTCATTTTCTTTTGTTCGCCCATGCTCATTGACCTTGGTTTGTCCTAGGCTTTGTCCACCAATGTCTGTTGCCCTTGCCTTGGCTTGGACTTTTTTCCAGCTATGTTAGTTGATACTGGCTTAGTTGTAGCTTCGTCCAGCTGTCCCCATTGGCTTTGGTTTGTAGTTGACTTTGTCTACCTAAGCACATTGATCTTAGCTTGTCTTACACTTTGTCCACCTACGCACGTTGACCTCGGCTTATCTCTAAATTTGTCCAACTACGCCCATTGACCTCGGCTTTTCTCTGGCTTTGTTCAGCTGATGAGCTCTCTCTATCTTTACCATATCTCACAGCCCCTATGGCCATAAACTGAATCCTGAGGGGTAAAAGAAAGGAACAGGGACTTGTTACATGTTGGATCTGTGCCTCAGTTATGACCAGCTTTTATCACTTTGTCCTTGTCCTTAATGTTAAAAATGATGTTCAACACTTGGTGCAGATTTAGCAAATTTTTCTCTGTTTTTGCTGGTAGTGCACAAAGGTCAACCTATAATTGGAAAGTTTCCTTCCACTAGTTTTAATTTTAAAGCTATTTCCTTCTCCATTCATGTAATTGTCACCATATTTTTCAATCTTAATTTCAAAATTTTTTGCACAGAGAGATTATCAGCCGGATACATCAACATCACCCACAGCATCACCAGTAATGACACTTGCTCACTGAGTCTCTTGTGCACCGTGGACAGACGAGATGTGCTGATAACATGGAGTACTGTACACAGCAGTGATATCAATGTGACCCAAGGAGTCCTGTATGTGCCCCCCAGTGACGTGAGCCTCACCTATACCTGCACCGCACGTAACCCTGTCAGTACTGTCTCCAAGACTGTGATCCCCAGGGAATACTGCCAGACAAGTATTAGTAATTGTATGTACACACTTAGATATATGCAGATAAGTATTACAGATAAGTATCTTTGGACATGATCTCTCACCTCACAAAAACGCTCATGACATGTGGTTCCTATAATGTCAAAGTCCTAATTCCTCTATAAGGACAAAACTCAAAGTTCACATCCACATGATCCTCAATTATAAATTATTTTTTTTACCATGACTTCCGCTGTGGATAGGGCAGGCTTATGAATACAAGTCCGGGGATGGGCTGGATGAGCATGGGTGAAAGTGGGGGCAGCAAGTGGCGGGGCACAGATATAACATGGCTTGGCTAATTATCCCCACAAAATGGTACATGAAGGACAGATGTCAGCTGCAGTACAGACCACATGACTAGGGTTGATGGTGGAAACCAAAAGCAGTCTTGTATTCAGCAGGTTGCGGACTTACTCACTGATACTGGTAAATGGAACAGACTGTGTGAGGTGGAGAAGCGGGGTGGTGTGGTCGCAGAGGCAAAAGATTGAGCGTCCTTATACTGGTTACCAATGGAGTTAGTCACTGTCTTTGTTTTTCTTCTAGCTAAAATCTATAGTCTTTAGTGGTTTGCTGACATGTAGCCTTGGGTTGCCGGTCCTATTGCTGCACTCAAGTCTTGCTCCTCTTTTTGTGCTCTACCACTTCCAGAGACCGAAAAAAAGCAAGCGAGAAACCACCTAAATTTAGTGACATCTTGCGGAATCCTGTGGCCACAGCAGCATCACTTCTCCTAACCCCATATTTTCACCCCATGCAGTTAAACAAAAATGCTTCTCATCCCACGAGGACCTCATAATATAAAGCGTTTGGTGACAATGTGGGGGAGAGGACTGAAATGAAACTTTGCATCTGAAAGGTTTAAGCTAAACTTCTCATTGAACGTCTGAAAATCATGAAGTTGGTCAAAAATATTTTATTTTACCCCCTCCCCTGAACCGCCTACCATAGGTTCAAGGATACTATGACCAACTTAAGATGGTTATTATAACTTATACCCAATGCCTGGGACATAAATTATACCCACTGCTCGGGATACCACTCAATAGGAGCCCAAATTCTGCCAGACTAACCATAAAGAATTGTATAATTTGCGAGGGACCGTATCCGCAATGAATCTGACGACCATCAATTTCTACCAACTCCAAGTAAATCTTAATTACCACAGAGGGTATACCACCACACAGTTGTATGAACACGCAAGAACGCCAACCTTGTACTCAATTCAAAAAGAAAACCCTTTGAGAAACATGATGAAGTGACAGATAGGGGTGCCCCAAGCCTTGATGCTCCCTGAGGCAAAGAGTGATGTGCCCCCCTCCCGGCAAAAAAAACACTCATTTTACAGACATTAAAAGCACCAATATACAACATACCCAACACATAGTTAAACAATTGAGACTCGTCTGAAGGGGCCCCAATAGTAATAACGACCCATTATGTCCCAAGTAGTCACAGTGACCCTGTTTGTGATCTTGGTAGTAATAATGCCTGCCGTAGTGGCCCCATTAGTAATAGTAACCCCTGTTCTGGACCTCAAGTTGGGCAGCAACTCCACAAGCAGTTCACTCACGCTGCCACACTGTCATCAGAAACTATGACCCCTGTCCTCTCCCCTGGTGGCTGCACTGCATATAGGGTGGGGAGAGAGGTCATGGGTCACAGCCTCTGATGACCGGGTGGTGGCCGCCTGGCTGCAACTGTGGACCCAGTGAGTGCCCTGCTTGTGAGAGTGTTGATAATTATTTTACTTAAAAAAATATTTTAATAAAAAAAGAAAACCCCTCTGAGGTCCTGGAGACTGCTGCCTCAGGCTTAGGTCACCTCATGGGAAGGGCCCCCTGGTAACAGAATACAAAATGAGAGAAGTGTGGGACAATTATTTACTGCCACACCACCATGCCAGCAGAGGGAGAATTATCATATTCCCCTATAACCCCAAACCTTCCCTGTACTCCTCCTCCAGCTCCTGCTTCCCTACATCCCACGTTATGCCTGTCTTCCCCCACGACACTCAGCATGGTCTGATCTTTTACTAGGAGGGTTACTACTTGGTGTTGGGTGGTAACCGTTGGTCATTCTAATTCCTCCGACGAGGGTGAGTTCAATCATATATATCCACCCAAATCCAGAAAATCACCTACCACGGATTGTGCATTGTTAGTTGTTCGGCTGGAATAGAAAAGATCTTCCCCAAACATCCAAGAAAGAGAGGTTAAAGGGAAGGCAGAATGACCACAAGATCAGACTACACATGGTTTGTTTGTAGTCTGTAACCATGGAATTATACAGGTCTGTATAGGAGCCGTATACACAACACATTACTTTAGAAGGAATTTTAGAAAAATTTCTTCCAATTTTTTTACATTTCCATAAACATTTTGGACATATCCTTTAAGGATAAACGTAGTAACTGCAAGAACAGAGTACTATTATAATGTAACATATCCAATATTTTTCCCGACAGCAGTTGATTACTGGAGACGAAGATATCCCTTATTTGGGATCCTCGTGTTACTTCCCATCCTCTGTTTGATATCACTAATTTATCTAATGTGGAGAAACAGTAAGTACAAGACATAAAACTAAAGACTGTCACTGTCCTGTACCCCAAATATCAGTGTTTCACTATTCAGTACCCCAACTATCAGCATGTCATTAATCTGTACCCCAGCTATCAATGTGTAATTATCCTGTCCCCCAAGTATGAACGTATCATTATCCTGTCCCCCAAGTATCAGCGTGTCATTGTCCTGTCCCCCAAGTATCAGCGTGTCATTATCCTGTCCCCCAAGTATCAGCGAGTCATTATCCTGTCCCCCAAGTATCAGCCTGTCATTATCCTGTCCCCCAAGTATCAGTGTGTCATTATACTGCCCTCTTAGTATCAGTGTGTCATTATCCTGTCCCCCAAGTATCAGCGTGTCATTATCTTGTCCCCCAAGTGTCAGTGTGTCATTATCCTGTCCCGCAAGTATCAGCGTGTCATTATCCTGTACCCCCAAGTATCAGTGTGTCATTATCCTGTCCCCCAAGTATCAGCGTGTCATTATCTTGTCCCCCAAGTGTCAGTGTGTCATTATCCTGTCCCGCAAGTATCAGCGTGTCATTATCCTGTACCCCCAAGTATCAGCCTGTCATTATCCTGTCCCCCAATGGTCAGCGTGTTATTATCCTGTCCCCCAAGTATCAGCGTGTCATTATCCTGTCCCCCAAGTATCAGCCTGTCATTGTCCTGTCCCCCAATGATCAGCGTGTTATTATCCTGTCCCCCAAGTATCAGCGTGTCATTATCCTAACCCCCAAGTATCAGCCTGTCATTATCCTGTCCCCCAAGTATCAGTGTGTCATTATACTGCCCTCTTAGTATCAGTGTGTCATTATCCTGTCCCCCAAGTATCAGCGTGTCATTATCTTGTCCCCCAAGTGTCAGTGTGTCATTATCCTGTCCCGCAAGTATCAGCGTGTCATTATCCTGTACCCCCAAGTATCAGTGTGTCATTATACTGCCCTTTTAGTATCAGTGTGTCATTATCCTGTCCCCCAAGTATCAGCGTGTCATTATCTTGTCCCCCAAGTGTCAGTGTGTCATTATCCTGTCCCGCAAGTATCAGCGTGTCATTATCCTGTACCCCCAAGTATCAGCCTGTCATTATCCTGTCCCCCAATGGTCAGCGTGTTATTATCCTGTCCCCCAAGTATCAGCGTGTCATTATCCTGTCCCCCAAGTATCAGCCTGTCATTGTCCTGTCCCCCAATGATCAGCGTGTTATTATCCTGTCCCCCAAGTATCAGCGTGTCATTATCCTAACCCCCAAGTATCAGCGTGTCATTATCCTGTCCCCCCAGTATCAGTGTGTCATTATCCTGTCCCCCAAGTATCAGTGTGTCATTATCCTTCCCCCCAAGTATCAGTGTGTCATTATCCTGTCCCCCGAGTATCAGCGTGTCATTATCCTGTCCCCCCAGTATCAGTGTATCATTATCCTGTCCCCCAAGTATCAGTGTGACATTATCCTGTACCCCAAGTATCAGTGTGTCATTATCGTGTCCCAAAGTATCAGTGTGTCATTATCCTGTCCCCCAAGTATCAGCGTGTCATTATCCTGTCCCCCAAGTATCAGCGTGTCATTATCCTGTACCCCAAGTATCAGCGTGTCATTATCCCGTCCCCTAAGTATCAGCGTGTCATTATCCTGTCCCCCAAGTATCAGTGTGTCATTATCCCGTCCCCCAAGTATTAGCGTGTCATTATCCTGTACCCCAAGCATCAGTATATTATTATCCTGTCCCCCAATGATCAGCGTGTTATTATCCTCTTCACCAAGTATCAGTGTGTCATTATCCTGTCCCCAAAGTATCACTGTGTCATTATCCCGTCCCCCAAGTACCAGTGTGTCATTATCCTGTCCCCCAAGTATCAGCATGTCATTATCCTGTACCCCAAGTATCAGCGTGTCATTATCCTGTCCCCCAAGTATCAGTGTGTCATTATCCTGTCCCCAAGTATCAGTGTGTCATTATCCTGTCCCCAAGTATCAGTGTGTCATTATCCTGTCCCCCAAGTATCAGCATGTCATTATCCTGTACCCAAGTATCAGCGTGTCATTATCCCGTCCCCCAACTATCAGCATGTCATTATCCTGTACCCAAGTATCAGCGTGTCATTATCCTGTCCCCCAAGTACCAGTGTGTCATTATCCTGTCCCCCAAGTATCAGCGTGTCATTATCCTGTCCCCCAAGTATCAGCGTATCATTATCCCGTCCCCCAAGTATCAGAGTGTCATTATCCTTTCCCCTAAGTGTCAGCGTGTCATTATCCTGTCCCCCAAGTGTCAGCGTGTCATTATTCTGTCCCCAAAGTATCAGTGTGTCATTATCCTGTCCCCCAAGTATCAGCGTGTCATTATGCTGTCCCCCAAGTATCAGTGTGTCATTATCCTGTCCCCCAAGTATCAGCGTGTCATTATCCTGTCCCCCAAGTATCAGTGTGTCATTATCCTGTCCCCCAAGTATCAGCGTGTCATTATCCTGTCCCCCCAAGTATCAGTCTGTCATTATCCCGTCCCCCAAGTGTCAGCGTGTCATTATTCTGTCCCCAAAGTATCAGTGTGTTATTATCCTGTCCCCCAAGAATCAGTGTGCCATTATCCTGTCCCCCAAATATCAGCATGTCATTATCCTGTCCCCCAAGTGTCAGCGCGTCATTATCCTGCCCTCCAAGTATCAGCGTGTCATTATCCGGTCCCCCAAGTATCAGCGTGTCATTATCCTGTCCTCCAAGTATTAGCGTGTCATTATCCTGTCCCCCAAGTATCAGCGTGTCATTATCCTGTCCTCCAAGTATTAGCGTGTCATTATCCAGTCCCTCAAGAATCAGTGTGTTATTATCCTGTCCCCCAAGTATCAGCGTGTCATTATCCTGTCCCCCAAGTATCAGCGTGTCATTATCCCATCCCCCAAGTATCAGTGTGTCATTATCCTGTCCCAAGTATCAGTGTGTCATTATCCAGTCCCCCAAGTATCAGCGTGTCATTATCCTGTCCCCCAAGTATCAGTGTGTCATTATCCTGTCCCCAAAGTATTAGTGAGTCATTATCCTGTCCCCCAAGTATCAGTGTGTCATTATCCTGTCCCCCAAGTATCAGCATGTCATTATCCTGTCCCCCAAGTATCAGCATGTCATTATCCTGTCCCCCAAGTGTCAGCGTGTGATTATCCTGTCCACCAAGTATCAGCGTGTCATTATCCTGTCCCCCAAGTATCAGTGTGTCATTATCCTGTCCCCCAAGTATCAGTGTGTCATTATCCTGTCCCCCAAGTATCAGTGTGTCATTATCCTGTCCCCCAAGTGTCAGCGTGTCATTATCCTGTCCTCCCAAGTATCAGTGTGTCATTATCCTGTTCCCAAAGTATCAGCATGTCATTATCCTGCCCCCCAAGTATCAGCGTGTCATTATCCTGTCCCCCAAGTATCAGTGTGTCATTATCCCGTCCCCCAAGTATCAGCATGTCATTATCCTGTCCCCCAAGTATCAGCATGTCATTATCCTGTCCCCCAAGTGTCAGCGCATCATTATCCTGTCCCCCAAGTATCAGCGTGTCATTATCCTGTCCCCCAAGTATCAGCGTGTCATTATCCTGTCCTCCAAGTTATAGCGTGTCATTATCCAGTCCCCCAAGAATCAGTGTGTTATTATCCTGTCCCCCAAGTATCAGCGTGTCATTATCCTGTCCCCCAAGTATCAGCGTGTCATTATCCCATCCCCAAGTATCAGTGTGTCATTATCCTGTCCCAAGTATCAGTGTGTCATTATCCAGTCCCCCAAGTATCAGCGTGTCAGTATCCTGTCCCCCAAATATCAGTGTGTCATTATCCTGTCCCTCAAGTATCAGCGTGTCATTATCCCATCCCCAAGTATCAGTGTGTCATTATCCTGTCCCAAGTATCAGTGTGTCATTATCCAGTCCCCCAAGTATCAGCGTTAGAGATGAGCGAACGCGTTCGTCCGAGCTTGATATTCGTGCGAATATTAGGGTGTTCGGGATGTTCGTTATTCGTAACGAACACCATGCGGTGTTCTGGTTACTTTCACTTCCTTCCCTGAGACGTTAGCGCGCTTTTCTGGCCAATTGAAAGACAGGGAAGGCATTACAACTTCCCCCTGCAACGTTTAAGCCCTATACCACCCCCCTGCTGTGAGTGGCTGGCGAGATCAGGTGTTCGCCTAATATAAAAGTCGGCCCCTCCCGCGGCTCGCCTCAGATGCGGTGTGAGTTAGATGAGGGACAGTGCTGTTTATACCGGAGCTGCTGTAGGGAAAGAATTGGTAGTTAGTGTAGGCTTCAAGACCCCCCAAAGGTCCTTATTAGGGCCACTGATAGCTGTGTGTTGGCTGCTGTTAGCAGTGGCATTTTTTTTTTTCTCAAAATCGCCTCTGCAGACCGTTGCACCTGGCATTAGGGACAGAAGTGCTGCATAGGCAGGGAGAGTGTTAGGAGTGAGTGTAGCCTTCAAGAACCTCAACGGTCCTTTCTAGGGCCATATTTATCCGTGTGCAGTACTGTCCAGGCTGCTGTTGGCTGTGCTGCATTTTTTTTGGGCTTCTCAAAATCGCCTCTGCAGAGCATTCCACCCTCCATTGATACTGCAGGGAAAGAATTGTATAGGCAGGGCCACAACACAGTTATTATTCATTGAATATACGCAGTGCTGCCTTTTGGTGGGAAAAAACTGAAAACAAATCTATTTGTCCAGCCTCTGTCCGTCCTAAGGGCTGTGGACACGTGTGAGCTGCGTGAAAAACATTGCTAAATCATACGCACCCAGCTACGCTTTACTGCTGGCTTCGCCATTTGCTTTCCTTAATTGGGAAAAAAAATACCTGCTCTGCCAGAGTTATAATAACTCTGCTACCCTCACGTTCTGTGACACATAAGCAGGGACACAGCACAGTTATTACACTTCTCATGTTCATTGAATATACGCAGTGCTGCCTTTTGGTGGGAAAAAACTGAAAACAAATCTATTTGTCCAGCCTCTGTCCGTCCTAACGCCTGTGGACACGTGTGAGCTGCGTGAAAAACATTGCTAAATCATACGCACCCAGCTACGCTTTACTGCTGGCTTCGCCATTTGCTTTCCTTAATTGGGAAAAAAAATTCCTGCTCTGCCAGAGTTATAATAACTCTGCTACCCTCACGTTCTGTGACACATAAGCAGGGGCACAGTTATTAAACTTCTCATGTTCATTGAATATACGCAGTGCTGCCTTTTGGTGGGAAAAAACTGAAAACAAATCTATTTGTCCAGCCTCTGTCCGTCCTTACGGGCGGTGGAGACGTGTGAGCTGCGTGAAGAACAGTGCTAAATCATACGCACCCAGCTACGCTTTACTGCTGGCTTCGCCATTTGCTTTCCTTAATTGGGAAAAAAAATACCTGCTCTGCCAGAGTTATAATAACTCTGCTACCCTCACGTTCTGTGACACATAAGCAGGGACACAGCACAGTTATTAAACTTAGATTATTCATTCACTAGAGGCAGTGGGGCCTTTCGTTTTCCAAAAAGGGCAAAAATTATATTTGGCCTGCAGTCTTGCGCCAATTTATTTCCTGCCTGTGAAATCAAATCACTGGTAATACAGCATGCTGAGGGGTAGGGGTAGGCCTAGAGGACGTGGACGCGGCCGAGGACGCGGAGGGCCAAGTCAGGGTGTGGGCACAGGCCGAGCTCCTGATCCCGGTGTGTCGCAGCCGACTGCTGCGCGATTAGGAGAGAGGCACGTTTCTGGCGTCCCCACATTCATCGCCCAATTAATGGGTCCACGCGGGAGACGGTTATTAGAAAATGAGCAGTGTGAGCAGGTCCTGTCCTGGATGGCAGAAAGTGCTTCGAGCAACCTATCGTCAACACGCAGTTCTGCGCCGTCCACTGCTGCAAATCCGAATCCTCTGTCTGCTGCTCCTCCTTCCTCCCAGCCTCCTCACTCCACTACAATGACACCTGCTCAGGAGCGGGAACACTCCCAGGAACTGTTCTCGGGCCCCTGCTCAGATTGGGCAGCAGCGGTTCCTCTCCCACCAGAGGAGTTTATAGTCACTGATGCCCAACCATTCGAAAGTTCCCGGGGTCCGGGGGATGAGGCTGGGGACTTCCGCCAACTGTCTCAACAACTTTCTGTGGGTGAGGAGGACGATGACGATCATACACAGTTGTCTTGCAGTGAGGTAGTAGTAAGGGCAGTAAGTCCGAGGGAGCAGCGCACAGAGGATTCGGAGGAAGAGCAGCAGGACGATGAGGTGACTGACCCCACCTGGTGTGCAACACCTACACAGGACAGGTCTTCAGAGGGGGAGGCACGGGCAGCAGCAGGGCAGGTTGCAAGAGGCAGTGCGGTGGCCAGGGCCAGGGGTAGAGGCAGGGCCAGACCGAATAATCCAAGTGTTTCCCAAAGCGCCCCCTCGCGCCATGCCACCCTGCAGAGGCCAAGGTGCTCTAAGGTCTGGCAGTTTTTCACAGAGACGCCTGACGACCGACGAACAGTGGTGTGCAACCTTTGTTGCGCAAAGCTCAGCCGGGGAGCCAACACCAACAGCCTCACCACCACCACCATGCGCAGGCATATGATGGCCAAGCACCCCACAAGGTGGGACGAAGGCCGTTCACCGCCTCCGGTTTGCACCCCTGCCTCTCCCCCTGTGCCCCAACCTGCCACTGAGATGCAACCCCCCTCTCAGGACACAGGCACGACCGTCTCATGGCCTGCACCCACACCCTCACCTCCGCTGTCCTCGGCCCCATCCACCAATGTCTCGCACCGCACAGTCCAGCCGTCGCTAGCGCAACTGTTGGAGCGCAAGCGCAAGTACGCCGCCACGCACCCGCACGCTCAAACGTTAACCGTCCGCATCGCAAAATTCATCAGCCTTGAGATGCTGCCGTATAGGGTTGTGGAAACGGAGTCCTTCAAAAGTATCATGGAGGCAGCGGCCCCGCGCTACTCAGTTCCCAGTCGCCACTACTTTTCCCGATGTGCCGTCCCAGCCCTGCACGACCACGTCTCCCGCAACATTGTACGCGCCCTCACCAACGCGGTTACTGCCACGGTCCACTTAACTACGGACACGTGGACAAGCACAGGCGGGCAGGGCCACTACATCTCCCTGACGGCACATTGGGTGAATTTAGTGGAGGCTGGGACAGAGTCAGAGCCTGGGACCGCTCACGTCCTACCCACCCCCAGAATTGCGGGCCCCAGCTCGGTGCTGGTATCTGCGGAGGTGTATGCTTCCTCCACTAAAGCACCCTCCTCCTCCTCCTCCTCTGTCTCGCAATCAAGATGTGTTAGCAGCAGCATGTCGCCAGCAGTCGGTGTCGCGCGGTGTGGCAGCACAGCGGTGGGCAAGCGTCAGCAGGCCGTGCTGAAACTACTCAGCTTAGGCGATAAGAGGCACACGGCCCACGAACTGCTGCAGGGTCTGACACAGCAGACCGACCGCTGGCTTGCGCCGCTGAGCCTCCAACCGGGCATGGTCGTGTGTGACAACGGCCGTAACCTGGTGGCGGCTCTGCAGCTCGGCAGCCTCACGCACGTGCCATGCCTGGCCCACGTCTTTAATTTGGTGGTTCAGCGCTTTCTGAAAAGCTACCCACGCTTGTCAGACCTGCTCGTAAAGGCGCGCCGGCCCTGCGCACATTTCCGCAAGTCCCACACGGACGCTGCCACCCTGCGCACCCTGCAACATCACTTTAAGCTGCCAGTGCACCGACTGCTGTGCGACGTGCCCACACGGTGGAACTCTACGCTCCACATGTTGGCCAGGCTCTATGAACAACGGAGAGCTATAGTCGAATACCAACTCCAACATGGGTGGCGCAGTGGGAGTCAGCCTCCTCAATTCCTTTCAGAAGAGTGGGCCTGGTTGGCAGACATCTGCCATGTCCTTGGTAATTTTGAGGAGTCTACCCAGGTGGTGAGCGGCGATGCTACAATCATTAGCGTCACCATTCCTCTGCTATGCATCTTGAGAAATTCCCTGCAAACCATAAAGGCAGCTGCTTTGCGCTCGGAAACGGGGGCGGGGGAAGACAGTATGCCGCTGGATAGTCAGGGCACCCTCCTGTCTATTTCTCAGCGCGTACAGGAGGAGGAGGAGGAGCATGAGGAGGATGAGGAGGAGGGGGAAGAGACAGCTTGGGCCGCTGCTGACGGTACACCGGCTGATTGCCTGTCATCCTTTCAGCGTGTATGGCCTGAGGAGGAGGAGGAGGAGGAGGAGGAGGAGGATCCTGAAAGTGATCTTCCTAGTGAGGACAGCCATGTGTTGCGTACTGGTACCCTGGCACACATGGCTGACTTCATGTTAGGATGCCTTTTTCGTGACCCTCGCGTTGCACGCATTCTGGCCACGACGGATTACTGGGTGTACACACTGCTCGATCCACGGTATAAGGAGAACCTGCCCACTCTGATTCCCGAAGAGGAAAGGGGTTCGAGAGTGTTGCTATACCACAGGACCCTTGCGGACAAGCTGATGGTAAAATTCCCAGCCGACAGCGCTAGTGGCAGAAGGCGCAGTACCGAGGGCAAGGTAGCAGGGGAGGTGCGGAGATCGAGCAGCATGTACATCCCAGGCAGTGCAACAGTCTTTAAGGGCCTGGCCAGCTTTATGGCTCCCCACCAAGACTGTGTCACCGCTCCCCAGTCACGGCTGAGTCGGCGGGAGCACTGTAAAAGGATGGTGAGGGAGTACGTAGCGGATCGCACGACCATCCTTGGTGACGCCTCTGCCCCCTACAACTACTGGGTGTCGAAGCTGGACACGTGGCCTGAACTCGCGCTGTATGCCCTGGAGGTGCTTGCTTGTCCTGCGGCTAGCGTCTTGTCGGAGAGGGTGTTTAGTGCGGCTGGGGGAATCATCACAGATAAGCGTACCCGCCTGTCAACCGACAGTGCCGACAGGCTAACACTCATCAAGATGAACAAAGGCTGGATTTCCCCAGACTTCTGTTCTCCACCAGCGGACAGCAGCGATACGTAAGCAATACGTAGGCTGCACCCGCGGATGGAAGCTACGTTCTCTCTCACCATCCAAAACGGGGACATTTCTGCTTCATCAATCTGTGTCTAATATTCCTCCTCCTCCTCCTCCTGCTCCTCCTCCTGAAACCTCACGTAATCACGCTGAACGGGCAATTTTTCTTAGGGCCACAAGGCTCAGTCAAATAATTTTTCAGAACAATTTTTAAAAGTTTCAATGCGCTTAAAAGCATTGGAACTTTAACTTGAACCAATTTTTCGTTACACTGGGCTGCCTCCAGGCCTAGTTACCACTTAAGCCACATTAACCAAAGCGATTAATGTGTTTCACCTGCCCTCTTGGCTGGCCATGGCCAATTTTTGGGATGTACATTAGTACTGTTGATACAGCAATTTTTGTGGGCCCTCGCCTACAGTGTAATCAAATTAATTTTTAGCCCACCTGCATTACAGCTGACGTAACCTCAGCTGTGTTGGGCAATGCAATGGGATATTTCTATGTACCGCCGGTGGCTTCCTGGCACCCACCCAGGCAGTGGGTCCACAGGGAGTTTAACCTACATGTGTCCACTTGTAAAGAACCCCAGTCTGACTGGGGCATGCAGTGTGGGCCGAAGCCCACCTGCATTAAGCACGACATTACTACCTCAGCTGTGTTGGGCAATGCAATGGGATATTTTTGTGTACCGCCGGTGGGTTCCAGGGAGCCACCCATGCTGTAGGTGCACACGGAGTTTTTAATACATCTGTACACTTCTAAAGAACCCCAGTCTGACTGGGGCATGCAGTGTGGGCCGAAGCCCACCTGTATTACGCACAACATTACTACCTCAGCTGTGTTGGGCAATGCAATGGGATATTTCTATGTACCGCCGGTGGCTTCCTGGCACCCACCCAGGCAGTGGGTCCACAGGGAGTTTAACCTACATGTGTCCACTTGTAAAGAACCCAAGTCTGACTGGGGCATGCAGTGTGGGCCGAAGCCCACCTGCATTAAGCACGACATTACTACCTCAGCTGTGTTGGGCAATGCAATGGGATATTTTTGTGTACCGCCGGTGGGTTCCAGGGAGCCACCCATGCTGTAGGTGCACACGGAGTTTTTAATACATCTGTACACTTCTAAAGAACCCCAGTCTGACTGGGGCATGCAGTGTGGGCCGAAGCCCACCTGTATTACGCACAACATTACTACCTCAGCTGTGTTGGGCAATGCAATGGGATATTTCTATGTACCGCCGGTGGCTTCCTGGCACCCACCCAGGCAGTGGGTCCACAGGGAATTATAAATGCATCTGTTTCCACTTATAAAGAAACCCAGTCTGACTGGGGCATGCAGTGTGGGCCGAAACCCACCTGCATTAACCCTTTCCAGTCCACTGTGTGACCTGTGAAGACATTAGGGTTTAAGGCTGTACAGCTCCGTTGTTGGTAGACGTCCGTCGGGGTTCTCTTACTGTATATTGCCAGCCTCTCTGCTGTCGGAGCCTATCCTACGTGTCAGCTCATGCAGTACTGGCTTTAGCCAGCATATAGCGCCGTTGTATAACGGCAGAAAAAGAGTAAGCCCCCTAGGAAAACCATATACAAATTGGATTGGAAAGGGTTAAGCACAACATTACTACCTCAGCTGTGTTGGGCAATGCAATGGGATATTTCTATGTACCGCCGGTGGCTTCCTGGCACCCACCCATGCTGTAGGTGCACACGGAGTTTTTACTACATCTGTACACTTATAAAGAACCCCAGTCAGACTGGGGCATGCAGTGTGGGCCGAAGCCCACCTGCATTAAGCACGACATTACTACCTCAGCTGTGTTGGGCAATGCAATGGGATATTTCTGTGTACCACCGGTGGGTTCCAGGGAGCCACCCATGCTGTGGGTCGACAGGGACTTCACAATAGGGAGTTGTACCTGCCTGTGTCTATGAATTAAAAAGCCCGGTCTGACTGGGGCATGCAGACACCTTGACAGAATGAATAGTGTGTGGCACATAGGTTCCCCATTGCTATGCCCACGTGTGCAGCTCCTGATGGCGGTGGCACAGGATTCTATTTCTCATTGCTTCTGTACAGCATTGTGGGCCATCGCCCCGCCCCTATTAAAGAGGGTCGCTACCTAGCCGTGCCAACCCTGTGCAGTGTGTGCCTGCGGTCCCTCGTCGTGGCAGACGCACTTCTAAATAGACATGAGGGTGGTGTGGCATGAGGGCAGCTGAAGGCTGCGCAGGGACAGTTTGGTGTGCGCTGTGGGGGGGAGGGGGGGCGGTTGGGTAGCATGTAACCCATGAGAAGTGTCAGCGGAGTGTCATGCAGGCAGTGATTGTGCTTTGTTGTAGCTAGTGTGGTGCTTAGCAAAGGTATGCCATGCTAATGAGGGCTTTTCAGAAGTAAAAGTTGTTGGGGGGGGGGGGGGCCCACTCTTGCCGCTATTGTGGCTTAATAGTGGGACCTGTGAACTTGAGATGCAGCCCAACATGTAGCCCCTCGCCTGCCCTATCCGTCACTGTGTCATTCCCATCACTTTCCTGAATTGCCCAGATTTTCACACATGAAAACCTTAGCGAGCATCGGCGAAATACAAAAATGTTCTGGTCGCCCATTGACTTCAATGGGGTTCGTTGTTCGAAACGAACCCTCGAGCATCACGGGAAGTTCGTTACGAATAACGAACACCCGAACATTTTGGTGTTCGCTCATCTCTAATCAGCGTGTCATTATCCTGTCCCCCAAATATCAGTGTGTCATTATCCTTTTCCCCAAGTATCAGCGTGTCATTATCCTGTCCCCCAAGTATCAGTGTGTCATTATCTTGTCCTCAAGTATCAGCCTGTCATTATCCTGTCCCCCAAGTATCAGTGTGTCATTTTCCTGTCCCCCAAGTATCATCGTGTCATTATCCCGTCCCCCAAGTGTCAGCGTGTCATTATCCTGTCCCCCAAGTATCAGCGTGTCATTATCCTGTCCCCCAAGTATCAGCGTGTCATTATCCTGTCCCCCAAGTATCAGTGTGTCATTATCCTGTCCCCCAAGTATCAGTGTGACATTATCCTGTCCCCCAAGTATCAGTGTGACATTATCCTGTCCCCCAAGTATCAGCGTGTCATTATCCTGTCCCCCAAGTGTCAGCGTGTCATTATCCTGTCCCCCAAGTATCAGCGTGTCATTATCCTGTCCCCCAAGTATCAGTGTGTCATTATCCTGTCCCCCAAGTATCAGTGTGTCATTATCCTGTCCCCCAAGTATCAGCGTGTCATTATCCTGTCCCCCAAGTATCAGTGTGTCATTATCCTGTCCCCCAAGTGTCAGTGTGTCATTATCCTGTCCCCCAAGTATCAGTGTGTCATTATCCTGTCCCCCAAGTATCAGTGTGTCATTATCCTGTCCCCCAAGTATCAGCGTGTAATTATCCTGTCCCCCAAGTGTCAGCATGTCATTATCCCGTCCCCCAAGTATCAGCCTGTCATTATCCTGTCCCCCAAGCTTCAGTATATTATTATCCTGTCCCCCAATGATCAGCGTATTATTTTCCCTGTCCCCCAAGTATCAGTGTGTCATTATCCTGTCCCCCAAGTATCAGTGTGTCATTATCCTGTCCCCAAGTATCAGTGTGTCATTATCCTGTCCCCCAAGTATCAGTGTGTCATTATCCTGTCCCCCAAGTATCAGTGTGTCATTATCCTGTCCCCAAGTATCAGTTTGTCATTATCCTGTCCCCAAGTATCAGTGTGTCATTATCCTGTCCCCCAAGTATCAGCCTGTCATTATCCTGTCCCCCAAGTATCAGCCTGTCATTATCCTGTCTCCACAGGTATCAGTGTGTCTATATCCTGTATCCCAATTTAGTGTACTTTTTTTAAATTTTGTTTTAGAAAGAAGTCAAAGGAAACCGAATTCCGCCCCGTACGATCAGGTTATAAATCTTTATTTTTTCAGCAATGCAAAACACTCAGAATCTCTTAAAGTTGGTAGATGTGACTAGTAGATGTCTTTATGCCCTGGATGCTATTACTGTATGATGTCTTATATGCCCCTTGTATTGTATGAAGCTGGTACAATAGCAATCTGTGCAGAGACCATTGTTAGATTTCTTCTGCTGTGAACTCTACATTGGAGGTAACAAGCATTGAAGTATTTCAATGTAGATCTGCTCAGTATTGGTTCCTATACGGGTTACCTGGCCGTCCATGCTTTACCGTTAGGACACGGTTACGTGGACAGTCAACCGGATGACTGACTACAGAAAAGTGAGCAGTTCCCCATTTATTACTAAAACATAAGTGTTAATTCTACAGGTGGGAGATATTCCAAGACAGCCGGAGAATGCCTATCAGACACAAGAAGAACAATCCTGCATGACTGTATATAGTGAAGTCCAGCACGAAAAGGTTTGTTATCCCCCTAATGATAGTAGGGCTTCTCCTGAAAGCAGCGCTATTTCATTCTGTAAATTCTGTCAAAATGTCGAATTGCCGGATGGAAATTAAACAGATTCCATTATAGTCAGTGGGTGTCCGTTCAGTACCATTCGGTTTCATCATGAGATGGAATCGTTCGACCGGGGCTGCCAAACGAAGCAGGATGTTGCTGGTAATATGCCCTATCATGTATATTATCATTACAAGATACAATTGATAACGCGCAGCATCAGATCACTACATTAAGAGAAATTTCATATTTTTATATCAGAATACCGGAAGTACTCAAAAGAAGTTGGTCAGGAAGGAGGGCAATGCATTAGAAAAGCCACATTACCCCACATACGTCATATTTACAATGTACTAATTGCTGGTATAACATTCTGTTACTCAATGTCAAGGAGGTACTGGGGGGGACAGTGGGCAATTGCCCTTTGCCAGTCCTCCAAAGACTGCGCAATACGCTCAATTCGCTCCACCATTCAATATAAAACATCCCATCAGTAGTGCTAACACTCCCAGCATGGCAGACCTAACCTCATCCTCCTGTCTCTGGTCCGGCACTTCTAGGCACTTACAGTGACACTGAGTGTAGGGAGCATCGGGCCGAAGACAAGACGGGCCAAGGTCAGCCATGCTGTGAGTGTCAGCACTATTAAATGGGTGTTGTATTGTGCTGGAGAGGGTTTTGGGGGCCACAAAAGGCGTCACAGTTACTTTGTGATGGCGGAAGAGTGGATGCACAATTACTTCCTGGAGGCCACAGAGGGTGCGCAGTTGCTTTGTCGGGACACTAATAATTTGTGGGGGCAGATATTCAGTTTTATTACATCTGGAGGGACAAAAAGTACAATTATTACTATGTGAGGACATAAGGAGGTACTATTACTGTGTCAGGGCACAAAGAAGGCATTATTTCTTAGTGATCACTAAGGGGGAATTACTGTGTAGGGATGTTAAGAGGGGCATTGACGATAGCGGCGTGATGGGGCAAGTGTGCAGGAAAAAAGTGTGACTGCAAGAAATCTTGATGGTGGTCTGGGCCATGATAAGCTAAAAAAATGAAGAGGGGCAACTACGATTTAAGACCACATTGTCTGTGATCACTGGAGGTGTACTTACTGTCATCAATATCAGGGGAGGTAACTGCACTGTAATCACTATCACTGTGTAGAATTGATAACTCACTATTATTAAGCTGCTGTATCTAAGCTGGATGAGTTGTAAGTTGTCATCTATCTATCTATCTATCTATCTATCTATCTATCTATCTATCTATCTATCTATCTATCTATCTCATATAGGGTACCCAAATACATTAATGCATGGAGTTAAAGGAATTCTATCTTTAGTTAAGCCACACGGACTTGATGCCAATATTCCGGCTGTCGCTGCAGCCTTTGCCAAGTCACCAAAGCCCAGATACACAGAGACATACATACATCACAAGTAAAATCTTAGCCAATAGAAACACAACATTTAAAAAACACGATAGTCAGCAGGTGTTACCTCACAACAACCAATAGAACCCAGTTGCAGGTGCGTAAGACATCATACGGGGCCGTCCCAGGTCATTGATCGCTTCAGCGCTCAATGCCGTGCAGGATCACCTTGGTGTTGTATATGAGTATATACATCACCTCTGGCAGATAACAGAGTCAATAGCAGGGACCAAGACCTGCTACACTGCAACAATTGAGAGATTTGTGATGATGTCATCGTCATGTGATGAGCAGGGGGCAAAAGAAGTGGTTACTGAAGGACATGTGGTGATGTCATCGTCATGTGATCAGTACATGTTGGGCAAAGCTATAGAAAAGTAATGGACTAATGTATGTAAT
The DNA here is from genome assembly GCF_035609145.1 of Eleutherodactylus coqui. Taxonomy (NCBI): domain Eukaryota; kingdom Metazoa; phylum Chordata; class Amphibia; order Anura; family Eleutherodactylidae; genus Eleutherodactylus; species Eleutherodactylus coqui. The sequence goes on from NC_089842.1 coordinate 227,122,405, forward strand.
CTCCTCCTCACTATGATATGCTGTCACCATGGGAGTTCTTATAGAATGGTACTGATGCCATCAAGGTGTATAAGGCAGCAGCAGCAGCGGGTTACTACTAGTACAAGTTACACATATTTTTACGTTTGTTCTAAATTGCTGAGGTGTTGTGTCACACCACACTATTACCAATCAACCTTATACAGAGGTGTAAATGAAAAAGTGCTCTCATAACTTGCTCCAAAAGTTTAATTTTGGTCTCAAGGTACATAAAGTGCAAATAGACAGCCCACATCTAGTACTCAGGCAATATAATACCCCCACTATAACTATTCCACTGTATGGCAAGGTCCATTCATCGCCCCCAATAATCGGGATCCGTCATCTGGTTGCGACCATACCACATGCAGCACCCTGCCACTGGGGATCTACGGAAACCAGAAATAATTAAAAGCTTAATTAAGAGAACAACCAACAGAATCACACTAAGAGTTCTAGTCATAGCAATGACCCTATCTTATTTATATGGCGTACGTCAAGGGGTTATAATCAATATTCAACCCTCTGGGTTGTAAGGTGTCCAACTGGAAGATCCACAGCGCCTCAACCCTGCTCATCTGTTCATCCAGTTGTTGTCTAGGATAACCTCTTTCTAGAAATTTGTCACACATTGCAGTAAGGCCTTTGTCAAGATATTAATTGCTCGTAATGAGCCTGACTCGGAATAACTGACTCCAGGGCAGGGCTTTTTATTAATGCCAGAGGATGATTACTCCAGTAATGCAACAGATTATTGTGATCTGTTGCTTTTGTGTGTAGGTCCGTATAGAGGGACGTCCCCTGTTTAATTACGGACACGTCCAAAAATTGCAATGAATCTCTTGAAGCCACCATAGTAAATTTTTACTCGGGGCGGATGTTATTCAGCTCCTGATGGAATATATTCGATTGGGCCTCCATTCCATTCCAAATGAAGAACACATCATCTATGTACCTCCACCACACCTGGACCAGGTCCAGGATGGGGAGGCACGCAGAGACATGTCCTCTACATACAGCATAAAGAGGTTGGCATATGGGGGGGGGGGGCATATTGGACCCCATAGCGGTCCCTCCACGTTGGCAGTAGAACCTGTTGTTAAACAAAAAAAAATGTTATTCAAAACCAAGGACCGTAAGGCCATTACAACCTCCATACAGCCATCGGAGAGGTCCAATTGTTGGAGGTAGTGTCTGGTTGCCATCAGGCCTACATCATGTTGTATGATGGTAAAGAGGGACGTAACATCAAAGGAGCCCAATATGGCCCCCTCACTTACTGTAAGGCTTTGTAACCTAACCCAAAAAATCGGTGGTGTCTTTTTTGTACGAAGATGCTGACTCGCAAATGGTTGTAGAATTCTGTCTAAAAACAGGGAAGTGTTATTGTATAGCAATCCCCTCCCCGAAATTATGAGGCAACAAGGTGGTTTCTAAAGGTCCTTATGTATCTTTGAGAGCATGTAAAGATAGGGTACCAAAGGAAGAGCCAGTAGTAAAAACTCATACAGCTGTCTATCAATTAAACCCCCTAATAACGCCTCATCCAACAATGATTGCAGTTCATTTTTAAACATGGTAGTTGGATTGTTAGGAGTTCATAAACTGCTGTCTTGGAAAATTGAGACATGATCTCCTGATGGTAGTATGTTGAATCAAGGACTACTATGGCCCCACCCTTGTCAGCTAGGTGTATAGTAATATTGTCGCCCGCACCGAGATCATGTAACAACTTCCAGTCATTTTCGCTCAAATTATTTTTACATTTGACCCTAAACTCCTGAGACCTCAAAGATGTTATATCACGCCTCACCAAATTCGAATACGTCTCAATAGCATGATTCACCACATGTGGTTGGGAACTGCTTAAATTGCGCAGTCCAACCCCAGTCGACGTGAAACCATTCATATCTGTCTTATATATATTGCTTTATTAGGACCTGTCTTACTTTTATATTAGAAAACAGGAAATTCTCAAAAGAAGATGGACAGGACAGCGGAAAATACAAAAGAAACCGTGTACAGCGAAGTCACATTACCCAAGGTACGTCACATATACAACATGCTAAATGCTGTGTATCTTCATCCTGTACCCCAAGTGTCAGTGTGACATTATCCTGCCCCCCAAGTATCAGCGTGTTATTATCTTGTCCCCCTAGTATTAGCGTGTGATAATCCTGTCCCCCAAGTATCAGCGTGTGATTATCCTGTACCCCAAATATCAGCGTGTCCTTATCCTGTCTCCCAAGTGTCAGCGTGTGATTATCCTGCCCCCCAATTATCAGCGTGTCATTATCCTGTCCCCAAGTATCAGCATGTCATTATCCTGTCCCCCAAGTATCAGTGTGTCATTATCCTGTCCCCCAAGTATCAGTGTGTCATTATCCTGTCCCCCAAGTATTAGCGTGTCACTATCCTATCCCCCAAGTATCAGTGTGTCATTATCCTGTCCCCCAAGTATCAGCGTGTCATTATCCTGTCCTCCAAGTATCAGTGTGTCATTATCCTGTCCCCCAAGTATCAGCGTGTCATTATCCTGTCCTCCAATTATCAGCGTGTCATTATCCTGCCCCCCAAGTATCAGCGTGTCATTATTCTGTCCTCCAAGTATCAGTGTGTCATTATCCCGTCCCCCAAGTATCAGTGTGTCATTATCCTGTCCCCCAAGTATCAGTGTGTCATTATCCTGTCCCCCAAGTATCAGCGTGTCATTATCCTGTCCTCCAAGTATCAGTGTGTCATTATCCCGTCCCCCAAGTATCAGTGTGTCATTATCCTGTCCCCCAAGTATCAGCATGTCATTATCCTGTCCCCTAAGTATCAGCGTGTCATTATACTTTCCCCCTAGTATCAGCATGTCATTATCCTGTCCCCCAAGTATCAGTGTGTCATTATCCTGTCCCCCAAGTATCAGTGTGTCATTATCCTGTCCCCCAAGTGTCAGTGTGTCGTTATCCTGTCCCCCAAGTATCAGTGTGTCATTATCCTGTCCCCCAAGTATCAGTGTGTTATTATCCTGTCCTCCAAGTATCAGCATGTCATTATCCTGTCCCCCAAGTATCAGCATGTCCTTATCCTGTCCCCCAAGTGTCAGCATGTCATTATCCTTTCCCCCAGTATCAGTGTGTCATTATCCTGTCCCCCAAGTATCAGTGTGTCATTATCCTGTCCTCCAAGTATCAGCGTGTCATTATCCTGTCCCCCAAGTATCAGCATGTCCTTATCCTGTCTCCCAATTATCAGCATGTCATTATCCTGTCCCCTAAGTATCAGCGTGTCATTATACTGTCCCCCAAGTATCAGCATGTCATTATCCTGTCCCCCAAGTATCAGTGTGTCATTATCCTGTCCCCCAAGTATCAGTGTGTCATTATCCTGTCCCCCAAGTGTCAGTGTGTCGTTATCCTGTCCCCCAAGTATCAGTGTGTCATTATCCTGTCCCCCAAGTATCAGTGTGTCATTATCCTGTCCTCCAAGTATCAGCATGTCATTATCCTGTCCCCCAAGTATCAGCATGTCCTTATCCTGTCCCCCAAGTGTCAGCATGTCATTATCCTGTCCTCCCAGTATCAGTGTGTCATTATCCTGTCCCCCAAGTATCAGTGTGTCATTATCCTGTCCTCCAAGTATCAGCGTGTCATTATCCTGTCCCCCAAGTATCAGCATGTCCTTATCCTGTCCCCCAAGTATCAGCATGTCATTATCCTGTCCCCCAAGTATCAGTGTGTCATTATCCTGTCCCCCAAGTATCAGCATGTCATTATCCTGTCCCCAAGTATCAGCATGTCATTATCCTGTCCCCCAAGTATCAGCGTGTCATTATACTGTCCCCCAAGTATCAGCATGTCATTATCCTGTCCCCCAAGTATCAGTGTGTCATTATCCTGTCCCCCAAGTATCAGCATGTCATTATCCTGTCCCCCAAGTATCAGCATGTCATTATCCTGTCCCCCAAGTATCAGTGTGTCATTATCCTGTCCCCCAAGTATCAGTGTGTCATTATCCTGTCCCCCAAGTATCAGTGTGTCATTATCCTGTCCTCCAAGTATCAGCATGTCATTATCCTGTCCCCCAAGTATCAGCATGTCCTTATCCTGTCCCCCAAGTGTCAGCATGTCATTATCCTGTCCCCCAAGTATCAGTGTGTCATTATCCGGTCCCCCAAGTATCAGCATGTCATTATCCTGTCCCCCCAGTATCAGTGTGTCATTATCCTGCCCCCCAAGTATCAGCGTGTCATTATCCTGTCCCAGAAGTTTCAGCATGTCATTATCCTGTCCCCCAAGTATCAGCATGTCATTATCCCGTCCCCCAAGTATCAGCATGTCATTATCCTGTCCCCCAAGTATCAGCGTGTCATTATCCTGTCCCCAAGTATCAGCGTGTCATTATCCTGTCCCCCAAGTATCAGTGTGTCATTATCCTGTCCCCCAAGTATCAGTGTGTCATTATCCTGTCCCCAAGTATCAGCGTGTCATTATCCTGTCCCACAAGTATCAGCGTGTCATTATCCTGTCCCCAAGTATCAGCGTGTCATTATCCTGTCCCCAAGTATCAGCGTGTCATTATCCTGTACCCCAAGTATCAGCATGTCATTAGCCTGTACCCCAAGTATCAGTGTGTCATTATCCTGTCCCCAAGTATCAGCGTGTCATTATCCTGTCCCCCAAGTATCAGTGTGTCATTATCCTGTCCCCCAAGTATCAGTGTGCCATTATCCTGTACCCCAAGTATCAGTGTGTCATTATCCTGTCCTCCAAGTATCAGCATGTCATTATCCTGTACCCCAAGTATCAGTGTGTCATTATCCTGAGTTGCTTTGTCAGGACACTATTAATTTGTGGGGGCAGATAGTCAGTTTTATTACATCTGGAGGGACAAAAAGTACAATTATTATTATGTGAGGACATAAGGAGATACTATTACTGTGTCAGGTCACAAAGAAGGCATTATTTTTTGGTGATCCCTAAGGGGGACTTACTGTGTAGGGATGCTGAGAGGGGCATTGGTGATAGCGGCAAGATGGGGCAAGTTTGCAGGAAAAAATTGTGACTGCAAGAAATCTTGCTGGTGGTCTGGGCCATAAGTTAAAAAAATGGAGAGGGGGCAACTACATTTTAAGACCACATTGTCTGTGATCACTGGAGGTAAGTACACTGTCATTACACTGCACTGTAATCACTATCACTGTGTAGAGTTGATAACTGACTATTATATGGTGAATATATTTTTTAGAGGTAGACTAGAGATAAGCTGCTGTACCTGATGAGGTTGTAAGCCGGATGAGTTGTAAGTTGTCTACCAGATATCTATCTATCTCATATATATATATATATATATATATATAGTAGGCAGTTAAATTTTGAAGTGATAGATGTATCTCCCTCCCAGGCTCAGCTGTAGGCACTGACCCCTTTACTGAAGCATAAAAGACTGCAGCTCTGGGGAGTCAGTGTTTGTCAAGCTGAGGAGGGAGTACAACCTTACAGCGTGGACCTTAGGAAACTTGTGAGTACTCTGCGTGGTGCACCTTTGCTTATGTTATGTTGAATGGACGTTTTGTTTCTTTGCCTGGAGTGTGCTTTCCAGAATAAAACCGAAGTAAGTTATATGCATTTCCTAGTCCAGAGTGTCATTGCCGCCCCCACCCCCTGGAGGACTTTGTTGCATATGGTGTTTGGATGCGGGCAGCAATCCTGATTGCTAAGGGCAACGGCACGACACTTGGTGAATGTCTTGGGTAAAGCCTGCGAGTGCAATGCAAGCACCAACCCCAGCTATGGAGGAGCTGTTGGCGTCTATGGATCGGTTGACGGATGTTCTCTTAAAACATCCTGCCTTAAGGAAGGAAGGAGCTCCGACCACAGCTAGTCCCAGAGAGGCTGTACAGAAATTTCTGCAAAAGATGACTCCTGGCGACGATATTGAGGCCTATCTTACTCCCCAAGGCTGAGTGGGTCAAGGTTCTAGCAGCGTTCCTCACTTCGGAACCACAGAAGGCATACCATGACCTCAGTGGTCACGAGGTAACCAACTACACCAGGTTAAAAGCAGAGATCCTGGCTCATCTGGGTGTTACCGGGGCGGTCTGGGCTCTGAGAGTACATAATTGGAGCTACAGGTCTGACCAATCAGCCAGGTCGCAAATGTTTGCTTGTACCATCTAGTAAAAAAATGGCTGGAACCGGACGTTTGCACACCCGCCCAGATTGTCGATAAGGTAGTGGTGGATCGTTATACCCGTGCCCTGCCAGTAGATCTGCACCACTGGGTCGGCCATGGAGGACCCAAGGATGCTAGCTAGCTAGTAGATCTGGTCGACTGCTACACTGCGACTGAGAACTACCTCTGGGACGTCCATTCCATCCAGACCCCCGCTACAAGTTCCAGGCCTACACGGGGTAAGAGACTACTAAATGCCGGAGGAAAGCAGTGGCATGGCGGGAAGGAGGTCGGGCCACCGGAAGGGGCATTGTGGGAGTTAAAAGGCCCTGATAGCCCAAACCAGTCTTCTTAGCTAAGGAAACTAGGGCCTTTGAGGTGCTGGAGATGCTAGGGGCTCGGGCATGTGTTGGCTCAGTGCCCTATTACTAATGAGCCTAAGGATTGTGACGATGCTTGGCAATTCGCAATTCCCATCTGCAATGCCTCACAGAGACTAGAGACTGAGCCACATCTGTGTCGCATAAGTTTAAACCATGATTTTGTGGAGGCTCTGCTGGACTCGGGTAGCCTGGTCACCTTAGTGCATGCTAGCCTGATAGCAGAAAGCTTCATACCGGGTAAGCACATAAGTGTGGTATGTGTACACGGTGATACAAGGGTGTATCCTATGGCACAGTGTAACTTTGAAACTCATGTCGGAACTGTGACCTATGATGTAGGTGTTGTCAAAGGGTTAATTCACAGCGTGATATTAAGGCGCAATTTTCCTGTATTCTGGGACTTGTGGGGAAAAATGATAATCCCTTCTAGAGAGACTGACGCAAACCCAGCTGACCTTACACTTCCGCAGGATAGTCGTGTAAATGTGGACATTGAGACAGAGAATGTAACTTTTCCTTTACAGGTCTTGGCTGCAGACGATGCTGAAGAGGAAGCCTACCCTTCGGTTCAGAATGTGTCTGATCTGGAGGATGCGCCTGAGAATTTGGGACAGCCTAGTTAGGGGACCCCACTCTTATCAATGCCAAAGAAAATGTAGTGATAAATGGTGTGTTACAGGAACCGAGTTCTGACCAACGGTTCCCCATTTTGCCATGAATAATAATTTGTTGTATAGAGTAACAAAAATAAGCGGGAAAGTGGTGGAACAGTTGGTCGTGCCGAAGCCGTACAGGCGCAAGGTGCTAGACTTAACACATAATCATGTATTAGGAGGACATTTAGGAACTGATAAAACGCAGGATAGAATTCTTCAAAGGTTCTTCTGCCAGGGGTATATAAGGACATAAAGGAGTACTGTGAGTCGTGCCCCACCTGTCAGATCACCGCTCCTGTGTCGCACTTCCGCAGCCCCCTAGTGCCTTTCCCGATTATAGAGGTTCCCTTTGAGAGAATTGGAATGGATTTAGTGGGTACCATAGTCAAGTCGGCTAGAGGGCATCAATACATTTTGGTCGTGTTAGATTATGCCACTCGATACCCTGACGCAATCCCTTCAAAAAGCCCTACTGCCAAAAACATTGCACGAGAATTGTCCCTTGTGTTTTCCAGAATAGGTCTTCCCAAGGAAATCCTCATGGACCAAGGGACCCTGTTAATGTCCAAAGTAACGAAAGAATTGTGCCAACTCTTTAAAACTGATCACATACGAACCTCGGTATACCACGCTCAGACGGATGGGTTGGTGGAGAGGTTCAATAAGACCCTGAAGCAAATGCTAAAGTGTGTAGTAGTGAAAGATGGTTGGGACTGGGAACGTCTGTTACCTTATCTCATGTTCTCCATACGAGATGTACCACAGGCTTCCACAGGCGTCTCGCCATTTGAGTTGCTGTATGGTTGGCACCCCAGAGGGTTGTTGGATATAGCCAGAGAAACCTGGGAAACCGAGTCTACTCCCTATGGGAGCATCATAGAGCACGTGGCTCAGATGCAGGACTGCATTAATACTGTAATGCCCATTGTCAGGGAACACTTGCAGAGGGCACAGGAGGCCCAAAGCAGAATGTACAATTGTTCTGCCAGGGTGAGAACCTTTAGTCCCGGTGACTGAGTTCTCATCTTGGTACCTACTTTAGAGAGTAGATTCGATTCCTCGCTAGATGGCAGGGTCCCTACGAAATCGTTGAGAAGGTAGGCAATGTAAACTATAGAGTGCACCAGCCGGCAAATAGGATGCTGTATCAGGTGTACCATGTTAATTTAATAAAATTCTGGAAGGACAGAGAAGCTTTGGCTACCTCAAGCATTAGGAGGGGTGGGTCGCAGCCCTCTCTGCCTGATGTTAGAGTAGGTGAGGCCCTATTGGTGTGCCAACGGCAGGAGGCAAAAGAGTTCCTGCAAAGAAACAGAGACAAATTCTCTGACCTGCCCGGTCGTACACACGTCATAAAACATGATATCATAACTGAACCCGGAAAGAAGGTAAACTTAAAACCGTATAGGATTCCAGAAGCACGTAGGGAAGCAGTTTCTGCCGAGGTTAAGCGTATGCTGAAATTAGGGGTGATAGAGGAATCAAAAAGCAAGTGCTCAAGCCCCATTGTGTTAGTTCCCAAACCAGACGGTACTTGGAGGTTTTGCAATGATTTCAGGAAGTTAAACGAAATCTCTAAATTTGATGCATTTCCCATGCCCAGGGTTGATGAATTAATTGAAAGACTGGGTAATGCCAGATATATCACCACACTTGACCTTAACAAAGGGTACTGGCAAATACCTCTGACTGACAAGGCCAAAGATATAAGGGCCTTCTCAACCCCAGAGGGCTTTTTTCGGTACAAAGACATGCCGTTTGGGTTACATGGCGTGCCTGCTACCTTTCAAAGATTAATGGATCGGATTTTGAGGTCTCACCATAACTATTCTGCCGCGTACCTAGACGATGTCGTAGTCTATAGTGCCGATTGCGAGAGTTACCTTGGGAAGGTACAGGCGGTCATGGATGCCATAAAAGGGGCAGGTTTAACCTTAAACCCTGTAAAATGTGCACTGACCCTGGAGGAAGCCAAGTACCTTGGCTATGTTATTGGTCATGGTGTCATTAAACCCCAGGTCAACAAGATAGAGGCCATACAGGCATAGCCTAGACCTTTAACAAAAAAACAGGTCAGAGCTTTTTTAGGAATGACCAAGTACTACCGTAGGTTTGTGCCTAACTTTGCCTCCATTGCAGCACCGCTTATGGACTTGATGAAAGGGGGCAAGTCGGTAATGGTGGCATGGACAGCTGAGGCCGAGTAGGCCTTTCAAAATTTAAAGTCTGCTCTGTGCCAACAGCCAGTGTTGATAACGGTCAACTTCTCGAAAGAGTTTATTGTGCAGACGGATGCTTCTAATGTAGGGTTGGGTGCAGTGTTGTCCCAGTCCATAAATGGGGAAAAAAACATGCAGTACTGTATTTAAGCCGGAAACTATCTCCGGCGGAGAAGAATTACGCCATTGTTGAACGTGAATGTTTAGCAGTAAAATGGGCACTGGAAACATTATGGCATCTTTTGGGGAGAGAGTTCAATTTGGTGTCAGACCATGCCCCCTTGACCTGGATGAAGTTAAATAAGGAAAAGAACGCGAGGGTGACGAGGTGGGTTTTTTTCGCTTCAGAACTCCAAGTTCACCCTCGAATATAGACCAGGCAACTCACAGGGTAATGCTGATGCCTTGTCTAGGGTGCATTGTCTGGTTACCAAAAATGCCCAGCCCTCCGGTCTGGAGAAGAGGGGGGGATATGTAGGCAGTTAAAGGGTGAAGTGGTGGATGGAGTATATCTCCCTCCCAGGCTCTTAGTATGGACAGCGTGGCCATCCAGTCCATGACTTCAGAGAACTCGGCTGTAGGCACTGACCCCGTTACTGAGGCATAAAAGACTGCAGCTCTGGAAAGTCAGTGTCTGTCAAGCTGAGGAGGGAGTACAACCTGACAGCATGGATCTGAGAAACCTCTGAGCACCCTGCATGGTGCACCTTTGCTTATGTTTTGTTGAATGGCCTTTTTGTTGCTTTGCCTGGAGTGTGCTGTTCAAGAATAAAACTGAAGTAAGTTTTATGCACTTTCTAGTCCAGAGTGTCATTGCCGCCCCCACCCCCTGGAGGACTTTATTATAATATACAGTATATATATATCTTTATCAGGAACTGTTTTACTTTTATATTAGAAAACAGGTAGTTCTCAAAAGAAGATGGTCGGGACAGCAGCAAATACAGTGGAAACCGTGTACTGCGAAGTCACATTACCCCAGGTACGTCACATATACAACATGCTGAATGCTGTCTCCATCCTGTACCCCATGTGTCATTCTTCTTTACCCTAAGTATCATCGTGTCATTGGATCTTATGCTCAAAACACTTTTATAAATATAAATAATGACCCTACACTTTTTTTTGGGATTAAAATGGCCGCGACATTTATTTCTTTAAACGGTTTAAACCAAACTTTCAATAAATAATCAAATATATATACCAACTGCGTAGACGTTGCACTAAAAGCTTCAGTCTACTAATAAAACATTCAAAAACTCAAGTCCATGCTCAACTGCAGGAGGCGGGCGGCAACCCCATTTAAAGAACATGACCGAGACAAAGATAAGTCCATGAAAACAGGTCAACTGATGGGAGGGCCGGACGGACAATCCAAGGTAGCTGACAGGAATGTGAATTCCATCCTGTCAGCGATGTCTTAAATCAATTCCTTGAGAGCCAATCAGCATCCTGTTGCTGTGGGAGAACATAGAACAACTAATCAGAGACTCCTCTACCACCTTCTTCTTAAATACAGCCTATTTTCAGCATCTCTTCTCTTGCCGTACCTGTAAAACTAGAGATAGTGTTAAACCCCCACTCCCACTTCCCTTTTCTCAGACACTCTTAACCCTTACACACCCAGGTCTCACTCATATTTCACAAGGCTTACGGACCTAAGCGTCCTTCCGCCATACATTATCCTGTAACACAAGTATTAGTGTGTTATTATCCTATAACTCAAGTAACAGCGTATCATTATCCTGTCCCCCAAATGTCAGCGTATCATTATCCTGTTCCTCAAGTATCAGTGTGTCATTATCCTGTCCCCCAAGTATCAGCATGTCATTATCCTGTCCCCCAAGTATCAGTGCGTCATTATCCTGTCCCCCAAGTATCAGTGTGTCATTATCCTGTCCCCCAAGTATCAGTGTGTCATTATCCTGTCCCCCAAGTATCAGCATGTCATTATCCTGTCCCCACAAGTATCAGCCTGTCATTATCCTGTCCCCAAAGTATCAGCCTGTCATTATCTGTTCCCCAAGTATCAGTGTCATTATCTTGTCGCCAAGTGTCAGCGTGCCATTATCTTGTCCCTCAAATATTGGCGTGTCATTGTCTTGTCCCCCAAGTACCATTGTGTCATTATCCTGTCTCCCAAGTATCAACGTGTCATTATCACATCCCCCAAGTATCAGTGTGTCATTATCTTGTCTCCCACATATCAGTGTGTCATTGTCCTGTCCCCTAAGTATCAGTGTGTCATTATCCTGTCCCCCAAGTATCAGCGGGTCATTCTCCAAGCCCTAACTCATCTCTGTAACCTATCACTGGCATGTTCCCTTTGTCTAAACATGCAACCATCCCACTAACCCATCATTTTGCTGCTCCTTCAAGACCTGATCTTTTCCTTCTATATTACTGTGTTTCTATTTCTAGACCTGTCCTCTTGCTTCTATACAATGGTGCTCCTCCTTTTAGACCTGTCCTCCACCTTCTGCATTACCGTGCTCCTCCTTCTAGACCTGTCCTCTTCCTTTTATATTACTGTGCTCCTCCTTCTAGACCTGTCCTCTTCCTCTAATATTGCTGTGCTCCTCCTTCTGGGCCCTTTCTCCCCCTACATTACTGTATTCTTACTTCTAGACCTGTCTTTGCCTTCATCATTACTCTGTGCTCCGGCTTCTAGACCTGTTGCCTTCCTTTTGAGTTACTATGCTCCTCCTTCTAGATGTGTCCTCCGCCTTCTATGCTCCTTTTCCTAGACTTATCCTTTTTATACATTACTGTACTTTTCCTCCCAGACCTATCCTCCTTCTTCTACATTGCTGTGCTCCTCCTTCTAGACCTGTCCTGTGTTTTACATTATTTTAAACTCTTCCTTCTAGACCAGTCCTCTGCCTTATTCATTACTCTTCTCCTCCTAGACCTATCCTCCACCTTCTACATTACAGTACTCCTCCTTCTAGACCTATTCTCCTCCTAGATTAATCTGTGGTCTTCCTGTTAGATCTATCCTCTTCCTTTTGCATTACAGTGCTCCTCCTCCTAGACCTGTCCTCCTCTGCCTTCTACATTACTCCTACTGTGCTCTTCCTTCTAGATCTGTCCTCTGCCTTTTATATTACTGTGCTCTTTCTTTGAGACCAATCTTCCACCTTCTATATTACTGTGCTCCTGCTTCTATATTACTATCCTCCTCCTTCTACATTACTGTGCTTCTGCTTCTAGATCTATTGCCCCGTAGTGGTCATGTAGTAGTAAATGTCCCTTATATTGGTGGCTACAGTAGTAATAATGCCCCCGTAGTGGCTCCAGTAATAATAATGCCCCCCATAGTGGCTCTAGTAGTAATAGTCTTCTCTGTATTGGCCCCAGTAGTAATAATGCCCCCGTAGTGGCTCTATAAGTAATAATATCCCCTATATTTGTTCCAGTAGTAATAAGTGACCCCCATAGCTGTCGCAAGTATTGATAGCAGCCCCCTATCGGCGTCTAGCTGAGCAGCATCCCTATAGGCATCCCACTCACACAGCCTGTAGCTACGGTCCAGCGACTGTGGCCGCTGCTGAGTTCGTGACTATTGACTTGTCCTCTGTGCTCAAGATGGCGCACATACACATCAGGGAAGAGAGGTCAGCAGTCACAGACTATGTACTGCTGCCACAGGATCGGAGCTGCAGGCTGGGTGAGTGGAATGCCTATTAGGTTGCTGCAGGCAAACTGAGGGTCTGATCCTTGTGTTTGACATGTGTGCCTAATGGGCAGTAGCCTCTCTCCCTCTGAATCTGTAACTAATTTACGTCATGCTTATTTTTGGTGTTGTTTCCCATATGTAATTTACGTAAGCCTCCATTTTCATATGTACGGCACCCCGGAATTAACAGCCCTTTATAGTAAATAGTATGGGGTTATAACAAATGATCTTCACAATGTGACACCCCTCAAACCTCATTTTTTTATGACTCATTTGCAAAAATGTGATATCAATGGAAACAGAAACTTGCAAATATTCATTTACCATAATGGTCTAACAGCTAATTTCACACAGGTGAGTGTGATATCGGGCTGTGAAACTCAGCCTGATATCACGCTGGCCAACATGTGATGTCCCTGTGGATGCAAGACGTTTTTGTGTTAAAACTGCCTCACATCCCTTCAGGGAAGTGGCGATCTCGGAGTGTTTTCCATTGTTGTTAATGGGTAAACTTCGCATCGCATCACACTCGCATGCCCCTCTCACGCCGCGCGATGCTATGCCAGCCCCATTGACAACAATGGGCGATGCAATTTGAGGAGTTCCGAGGGAACGGACAAAGTGCTCTACTCCTCTGTAAAGAGAACAGACCAGTGCTGGCTGTGTGTCCCTAGCTAAAATACTGAGGAAGGGGCGCAACGGCCCCGAAACGTATCTATTGTATGCTGGATGCATTCTTAATAAAAACAGAGGAGTTGAGCTTAGACCTTACTCCTTGGCATTAGAGTCTACATGCTCTCCTTACCACCCACCATGATCTATGAGAATGCATCACAGAATCCATTGCATCAGTCATGATCCGCTACAACGTGTACGACAGGAACTTGACTACAGGCTCAATGTGTGTCCAGTGACAAAGAGGGTCACATTGTACACCTCTGATGGGAAAAACATTTTTGATGTTGTGCAACAAAAATGTTTGAGTTTCTGTTTCATATTATATCAAACTTCTGTATCTGTAATTAAATAGGAGGTATGAGGGTATCACATCGGGAAGATCATTTGTAATGACTCTGTAATAATAGCTTAAAGCGACCCTCCAGTTTCAGGATAAATTTCTGTCCTGGGACCAGAGTGGAGGGAGGGTACTTTAGCTGTAATTGCTCTTCTCTGCTGTCTGTCTGATATACCAGTACCTGGTCCTATCTCCCCCCCCCCCCCCACTACCCCCCAATCACCCCCGCCACCCCCCCTGAGCCTGCTCGGATCAGTAAGCAGTTGCACACTCGAGTAACTGCTTTATCCGAGCATGCTAGCTCATCTCTCGTTTTTAACCCTTCCTGCTTTTTCCTTCCCCAAGTACACAGTGCTCAAGGGGCACTGTGTACTAGAAAGTGAAAGTGAGGTGTAACTTTCACTACGGTAGCCCAGGGGGTCATGTGACCACCGGGGTTCCCTGCTACAGCAGAGCTGGAGGGTCATACTAGACCCTGGCCAGCTCTGCCATCGACTAATGTCACTACAGGGGTTGCTTTTCCCTGTAACTGGGGCTCCTATGGATGCCCCAGCTACAGTGGGAAAGTGTCAAATAAAAAAAAAAAATGAATGTCCCCCAGAGGTCTTATATGATGTCATGGGGGACATAGATAGTAAAAATCACAATTACATACACAAAGAAAACAAAATTCTAAAATAAAACAATATATACATAAGAAAGGAAAAAACACAAAGCCGACGCCAACCAAAACCGTATGCGACCTGTAAACCAAAACCATACATATTATATAGCAAAACGTCTGAAAAAAATAGAAGAACCCATTCCCATACTTTATTTTAGCATAAATTTACAAAATTTAAAAAAAAACTATAAGTGTTAAAAAAAACATTTTTTTTATCATTTTAACTTGAGATGAGCGAGCACGCTCGGTAAGGTCAGTTACTCGAGCGAGCCTCGCTCATTCGAGTAACTGCCCTCCTTCAAGCGTGCTCTGGGGTGGGGGTGGGGGGGCGAGCGGTGGGAGGTGGGGGATAGTGGGTGGGAGAGAGAGATCACCGAACCTGCGAGGTTTGTGTGGCGTTTTGTAGCATTCTACAAAACATCTCATGTGTGAAGGAACCCATAGAAAACCATGTAGAGATGAGCGAACTTACTCGTTTCGAGTAATTACTCGATCGAGCATCGCTATTTTCGAGTACCTGGCTACTCGGGTGCAAAGATTCGGGGGCGCCCGGGAGCGGGGGATGGCGTGGTGGAGCGGGGGGTAGCAGTGGGGAACAGGGGGAGCTCTCTCTCTCTAACTCTCCCCCCCACTCCCCTCTGCAAACCCCCGCTCACCCACGGCGCCCCCCGAATCTTTTCACCCGAGTAGAGAAGTACTCGAAAATTGCGGTGCTCGAGTGAAAAAGGGGCGTGGCCGAGTAGGTTCACTCATCTCTAAAACCATGGGCTTCTCTTACATGTGATTTGTAGCATCATAGCAAAGCTACAAAATCGCATGACTTTGTTGCCCGTGTGAAGGAGGCCTTAAGGTACAAAAGGGCTTGGTCCTTAAGGGGTTAATAGTTTACAAACCAGTCATTATCTTCCCAGGACAATCATTAGACAATTTTGAAGAATTTCAATACCCTATAGATATACATTTTATATACTATATTGTAGCTAATGATCTGTAAACACTCAAAACTAATTTCACATAGAAAATCTATTACTTTTTTGGTTTCTAGGTAACCCAACAAAATGGAACAGGTGCCTATTCTGTCCGCCGAAGTGACCACAGTAATGTGACCGATGTCAAAATAGGTAAAGCAATCACACATTTATATAACATGATAATGTTGCTGGACCGAATGTATCACCTACAGTAAATGGCCTCTTCATTAGAGACAGTCATCTAGTGATGCAAACCACCCCAATTAGAAATGTTACACGTTTTCCAATACATTATATGGTCCTATAGCCCCCTGCAGATCCCCCCCAGCTCTCTTGGAAAAGGACATTACCATTTTGGATGAATTGAGCTCATTCTACTTCAAATGGCCATAGCTCCGGTTCTATAAGGGCTCCCAGCATGCTTTTGGTGTCAACATGCGTTAAACCTGCAGATGAAGGCATTTTTCATGCACAAACGCATCTCATCGCTTCTATGAACTTCTGATTCTCATGCGTGATAGAAAACCCCAAGTGTTTCCCATTGATTTCAAAGAAAACATCACATTCGCACTCGTGTACACATCGCGGCATGCGAGGGCCAGACCATGTTTTTCAGGTCCCATTGAAAACAATCCGTGATGCTTTTCGAGGAATGCGAAAAACTAGGACATGCAGAGATTTTTTATCTTGCACCATCGCTGTGAGAGAAAACATTGCTCATGCGTATGGCTCGGTACTGTTGTATTATGTCGCCACCAAGCTGAGGGTGGGGACATAATTGACTTGGGTTAACATGCAGGGATGCCTACAGCTTGTACTTGGCTGTCTCCACTGCCGTGGTATCTCTGAGTCTCTGCAGTGATGTGCCGAATTGGACAGATCTGCACCCCACTGTTTCCACAAGGCTTTAACCCCTTAAGGACATATTTTGGCCATGAGGATGCAATGATTTTTGACAGATTTTCATCTCCATTTTTCAAAATCCATGACTTTTTTATTTTTCCGTCGACGCGGCCATATAAGGGTTTTTGCGTGGCGAACTGTAGTTTTTATTGGTGACATTTTTGGGTACATAGACTATATTGTAAAACTTATATACATTTTTTTATGATCGCAGGGAGAGAAAACACATAGATTCTGCCATAGATTTTTGGGCTTTTTTCACAGCGTTAATCATGCAGCATAAATGACACAATACATTTTTTCCACGAATCGGTACATTTATAACAATACCAAAAGTCCTTTTTTTTAGGTTTTTCCACTTTTCTGCAATAAAAAGTAGAGATGAGCGAGCACCAAAATGCTCGGGTGCTCGTTACTCGGGACGAACTTTTCGCAATGCTCGAGGGTTCGTTTCGAGTAACGAACCCCATTGAAGTCAATGGGCGACCCGAGCATTTTTGTATATCGCCGATGCTCGCTAAGGTTTTCGTTTGTGAAAATCTGGGCAATTCAAGAAAGTGATAGGAACGACACAGCAACGGATAGGGCAGGCGAGGGGCTACATGTTGGGCTGCATCTCAAGTTCCCAGGTCCCACTATTAAGCCACAATAGCGGCAAGAGTGGGCCCCCCCTCCCCCCCGCACTGTCAGCATAAAGATCGTTCTCCTCTGCCATAGCTGTAACAGCTGTGGCAGAGAAGAACGATGTTTGCCCATTGAATTCAATGGAGCCAGCAATACAGCAGGTTCCACTGAAAGCAATGGGCTGCCGGCCTGCGCGGGATGAATTGTCGGGAAGGGCTTAAATATATAAGCCCTTCCCTGCAATTCATCCAGAAATGTGTAAAAATAAAAATACCGTATATACCGGCGTATAAGGTGACGGGGCGTATAAGACGACCCCCCAACTGTCACCTTATACGCCGGTAATACAGTGGAGCAAAGAATAAAAATCATTACTCACTTCTCCTGGCGTTCTGCGGTGCTCCTGCAGGCTGTCGCTCCCTCCTGGTCCCCGGCAGAGCATTGCTTTTTCTACGAAGGGCTTGAAATCCCCGCCTCCAGAAACACACGTGCCTTCAGCCAATCACAGCCATTCAATGACATCATTGTCATTAGCTGGGATTGGCTGAAGGCACGTGTGTTTCTGGAGGCGGGGATTTAAAGCCCTTTGTAGAAAAAGCAATGCTCTGCCGGGGACCAGGAGGGAGCGACAGCCTGCAGGAGCACCGCAGAACACCGGGGGAGGTGAGTAATGAATTTTATTCTTTGCTCCGCTATATTACCGGCGTATAAGGTAACAGTTGGAGGGTCGTCTTATACGCCCCGTCGCCTTATACGCCGGTATATATTTTTATTGTAACACATTTCTGGATGAATTGCAGGGAAGGGCTTATATATTTAAGCCCTTCCCGACAATTCATCCCCGCGCACGCCGGCAGCCCATTGCTTTTAGTGGAACCTGCTGTATTGCCGGCTCCATTGAATTCAATGGGCAAACATTGTTCTTCTCTGCCACAGCTGTTACAGCTGTGGCAGAGAAGAATGATTTGTCTTCTATATGTTCTCAATGGGGTCGGTGCTGCTGCCGCCGGCCCCATTGAGCGCATATAGAGAAGAGAACAGAAATCGCAGATCACACATAGGTGCGATCTGCGATTTCTATGGCCTTAAGAAGGACCGTTGGGGTTCTTGAAGCCTAAAATACTCCTAACGCTCTCCCTATAGCAGCTCCAACAAGATAGCACTTTCCCTGAGCTATGTCTGAACGCATCTGTGGCGAGCCGCGGGAGGGGCAGATTTTAATACTCGGGTGACACCTAATCTCGCCAGCCACTCACTGCAGGGGGGTGGTATAGGGCTTGAACGTCGCAGGGGGAAGTTGTAATGCCTTCCCTGTCTTTCTATTGGCCAGAAAAGCGCGCAAATTTCTCAGGGAAGAAAGCGAAAGTAACCCGAACATCGCGTGGTACTCGTCTCGAGTAACGAACATCTCGAACACCCTAATACTCGAACGAGTATCAAGCTCGGACGAGTATGCTCGCTCATCTCTAATAAAAACCCTTTTTTTCCGAAATTATTATTTTTTCTAAATCACTGCATTCAAAGTCCTATAACTGTTTTATTTTTCCATGGACGGAGATCTGTGAGGACTTGTATTTTTTATAGGTACCATTTTGGGGTACATACGGCTTTTTTGATCACCTGTGTTTTTAGGGAGGCAAAATGAAAGAAATAAGCATTTTGCCTCAGTTTTTAGTTGTTTTTTTTTACACTTTTGTTGTGCAGGATAAAAAGTGTGTTCAATTTATTGCACGTGTCGTACGTATACAACCTTTTCCTTTTTTTAAAAATTATTTTTATCTTTTTTTGTACATGTTCTATGTCCCTGTAGGGGACTTGTAGAATCACACCTATGATCACTATGAGGCCTCAGTCAGACGGGCGTTTTTTTGCGCGATTTGCGCATGCGCATGCGTCCGGCGATTTTATAAAACCATTGCTTTGCAATGGTATCGGACACATGAGTGCTTTTTATGCACTCGTCCGATAAATTATAGAACAGAAATCGCAGATCGCACCTATCTGCGATCTGCGTTTCCTGTTCTCTTCTCTATATGCGCTCAATGGGGCCGGCGGCAGCAGCGCCGACCCCATTGAGAACATATAGAAGACAAATCATTCTTCTCTGCCACAGCTGTAACAGCTGTGGCAGAGAAGAACGATGTTTGCCCATTGAATTTAATGGAGCTCAGCGCTGAGCCAATCAGGGGGCAGGTCTGACTCACACCCCCTTCACACCCACTGCAGGCCGGCTGCGCGGAACTCCGGCTGCCGGGAGCAGGTGAGTATGTATATATTTTTTATTTTAACACTTTTCTGGATGAATTGCAGGGAAGGGCTTATATATTTAAGCCCTTCCTGACAATTCATCCCACACTCGCCCGCAGCGCATTGCTTTCAATGGAGTCGGCTGTATTGCCGGCTCCATTGAATGCAATGCGCTGGACAGCTCCAGCCCGTTTCTAATGAAACACGGCTAGGAGCAGATTTTCGGGCGATTTTCGGGCACCGGTCACGCGATTTGCGGATGCGCATCCGTCATGCGATCCGCAAATCGCGCGAAAAAACGCCCGTCTGACTAAGGCCTGATAAAGCATTGCAGGACTTCTGCCCTGCAATGCCTTATCGCTTGTTATAGCGATCATAGGCACTGGCAATGCAGGACGCGTATATCTGGCATCCTGTTGCCATAGCAACCTGTCTCGCTTTCCGTGATTTCATCGCAAGAGTCCGATGACATCACAGAGAAAGCGCGTTCCCTCTGTGAACCCTTTACATGAGACGATCCACATAGATCGTGGCAGGGAAGGGGTTAACAGCAGTGGGCGCTGTCCCAATGCACCTCCGCTGTTGCAGGGGGAGGCTGGCTATTACGGACAGCCGGCCCCCACTGCTGGATAGCACGGGATCTCTCCTGATCTCGCGCTATCCACAGGACGTAAGTGTACGTCCTGTTGCGTAAAGGGGTTAAATATGGGGGGAAATTTAGGGTGAGTACCCACTAGCGGTTGCGAATTCGCAGCGTTTTTTTTTCTCCAGGGGTCTATGGAACTTGTTAATGTTAAAATCGCATCGCGCAAAATCACGATTTTGCGATAAATTGTAATTTTGCCACTATGCGTTTTTAACATAGAAAGCCCCATAGACACCTGGGGAAAAAAACGCAGCAAATTCGCAAACGCTAGGGGGTAGTCACCCTAAATTTGGTATTGCCATAATCACACTGACCCGTAGAATAAACGTAACATTATATTTGTACCATCATATTTTTTGAAAGTTGGGAAGAAAAACAAAAATGAAAAAAAGTAATGAGACAAATAGTTTCGAAAGAGGTTGTCATCATCACTGAAGTTAGCCATTAGAAGACATCAATTGTTGAGGACTCTCCCTTTTATACTGTATATCTGTTCAAACATCTGTAAATGTTCAGCTGCTCTTGATGAGGCGTTTTGTGGTTAAACCAACCAGGAAAAACACTTTGGTGGCTTCACTAAAAATAGATAGAGGGTGTGAAAGACATATTACTAATAGCAGATCTGTACAAAAGCCTCAAGACAATTGTAGAATGTTTAACATATCAAGGTGATGACACAGAGAGGGCAAAAATGTAAGAAAAGGCCTTGTAGAAATAGAAGAAAAATACGTTTGACAGTAATATGAATGCATACGGCCACGTGTATGTGGAGGGGCAGTGTGCATGCAGCTCGTATAGAGAAACATGACTCCCTATATTGGGACTATATGTGCTGTATGATGTTTTCTAGAGAAGACTGTCTATAATATACCATCTAATGGAGTAGGCCACAATTTCCATATGGTAATGGAGGCACTCGGATGTGCACTATGGTTCCATAGACATCTATGAGTACTTTATTTCGGCTCTGTAAAGCTTATGCAATAGGAGTTTGGTTGTTGCTGACTTTTATTGTTCATTTGATGTTCTGCTTTGTCAGTAATGTTTAAACTACTGTGAATTTGAACCGGGAAGGGAATGAGGAGCAGCTCTCTGAGCAGGAAGTTGAGACAAGAAGTAGTTAGTCTGTGCAGTTATGCTGCAGTGTGAGGAGCTGAGGATACTCCCCGAGTCTGTGCAGCATGGAGTGAGGAGCAAGGGATACTCCCTGGTGTGACAGAAATTGCGTTGTGCAGTATTAGCCCTGCCGATGTGAGCTCCTCATCGGAACAGATGTTTCTTTTAGATAAAGGCTGAGCGGAGAACAAGCATTAGACAGACTTCTGCCTTCTTGTTCCCTTCCTCCATTCTGCCTGACAATGCTGATGTGATACAGAGTTGCTGGAAAATATATTACTGGTGATTTGGTAAATAGAAACTTGTTATAAGGATTAATGAGGACCTTTAAGTGATTTTGAGAAGCACAATTTTTGAGTAGTGCACTTTTGACACAATACCGCTAATATGGAGCCTCTTTACTAGCCAACTGGCACACTGTTGAGAGTGACCCCAGAACAGGACTTAAGCTGTTTACCTGTTTGTCATAGAGAACATACATGTCTGCTTCCGGACCCCATGTGAGCTGTTCCTGTACCTCCGTGCTACCAACTTCATCCAAGGTCATCTGAAAATCCCTGAACCAGAAGCAAGGGTCCCTTTACACTTATACAAACCCATGTACTGTACATAACTCCGTATTCTGTTTAGGCTGTGTAAGATATTATGCCTGTTGCACTGATAGCATTTTGAGCATGGTCTGTCCTTATAGACAATTTAGAGGTTGTCCAGGAAACGGAAATATTTTTCTAGCCCAGCTTGTTCCAAAACCAGGTCATGTGATATGGCACTTTTTTTGCTCATGACATAATCGCAGGGGGCTGGCTGTTTGGCTCATTTCAATAACTAAGCCAGCCCTTTTCTCCATCACATGTGGCAAGTGGGGTTATTTGCCTGTCGATTGCCAACCTCTCGAACTGGAAATGGCCACCACATGCATACAGATGCTCCAGAGATGCGACTTCTTTCAAATCTGGTGCCTTCCCGTTTTATTCCACAGCAATGAACTTGTGAAGCTTATCACAGAGTCCATTATCTAGGGTTCACAAACCCACAGAGTTCCCGTCACTAATTTTGCCCAGGGTGTCTAGAGAGTGTCTTTGTCTCACCAACTTGAGACAGGCTCAGAACTGGTCCACACCGGACCTCAGGCACCACGTCTCCGAAGCGGTCCTTCACCGCCTCTCTGGCTAGCAGCCAGCTTACCAGCTTCACTGAGCTATAACTTTTCCCTCTGAGTGTGGCAGAAACTAATTAACACCCTCTGCAGGCTACTCTGAACACTGTACTTCTACACATGACAGATGCAGAGATATAGAAAGGGGTTTGACAGATATGAACAGCCAACTTTCTGTAATGATGTCACTGACAAGGGGGAGAGGGAGGAAAACACACCAAGTGTGTGTTAGGACTGGGTTGGAAGTGGTGGTTCCGACACAGCTGGAAAGGGTTATTTGCCCTCACTGGACAACCTCTTTAAAGGGATTTCCAAGATCTTCAAACATGTGGCTAAGAGCAGGTAAAATAAGTTGAATACCCCACCACTCCAGTGTTCCTCACTGGTCCTGCAGCAATGACATCACATACTTCATTAATGTGATTACTGCTATCAATCCCTGACCTTAGAGGTCACATACCCTACATGCAAGCATCACTGCTCAGGTCGGTGATTGGTTATAGTGGTCACATGAATGATGTACGCTATGTCATCGCTGTAGGACCGGTAAGGAACACCGGAGTGACGACATTTCCTGCTCTTAGCCATATTTTTGGAAAATCCTGGACAATCCGTTTAAAGTCTATCTCAAATACTGTGTCTATTTTTGTAGATTGATTACCTCTTTCTTGTTTCAATCCTATACAGGCATGAAAATAATATAAAACAGCTTAAAGGTATAATGAGTTGGTATGCAGTAAATTGTCCAACGCCTAAAAGTGCCTGGAAGTATGACTCAGGTTGTCAACCCAACTACGAAGAGCCATCTGTGGGCCGCACAGGTACTTTCACTTGTAGTGAGGATATTGAAATGGGACTTTATGGCGTTCTTGTAATACTTCATGGACCAAAACTCTTTTAACCTGCTAATCCACAAGAATATTCATCAAGCTTTCAGCCCGCATCTGAATGGCCTGTAGCCCTCCTAACAATGGATTTCCTATCAGTGACTTTATCAATCCACCAGTAGACTATGTTGAAACAGCTATCATGTTTATCATTTGGATTACAAGGTTGCAGAAAAGTAATATAATCTGCGCAAGACAAGAAGACCAAAAATAACGTGTTATGGCAGTCTTAAAACTTGGTGGCCCGGTCAACTGGTCTCAAGAAACTCGGTCATGATTTTGCCATGTGATCCTTCTGCGTTTGGCTGTGGAGCATTTCTGCGTGGTGCCAAATTCATGAAGCTGGTCTAATGTTATATGGGATCTCTACTTGGATGGTTCATTCTTACAAAACATTGTGCAATAGTTCTGTTGTTAACACTTTTGTCTTGCGGCCCGGAGGTCTATAATTTGTATCTGACGAAAGACAATCTGCATGAACTTTGGATCTTTTCTTGAATATCTTTGGGATTCTGCTGACACTCAAGAAAAATCCCATACTGATAGGTTTGTTGAAATTGTTCTATGTATCTGTCTGGTGTACAGAAATTAGATTGTGAACCTCAATGGCGACTATGTGAATGTTGGCAATCTCCCACAAGGTGACTTGAAAGATACCCCTCCAAAGGAACATTTTCCTATGTTCATCACTTAAAAGATTTTTGAATGTGGCTTTCCAGTGGGTCCTATTGAAGTTAATGGAGTGGTGGCATGAATGCCTGGCCACTGCTGTCAAAAATTTCAGGATGTGCCAGGGGTGATATCTCGGAGTTGGTGGGAGTAAGTGTTTTCATAGCTGAAAGTGTTCCTGGAACGGTTTATTATGACTCTTGGCGAGGCGTTCTCTTTAATCCTACTCTGGTTTGGGGATACAAGGTTGTTCACTCTACTGTATAGTACTGGTATGCTATCAGCATAAACATCAGTTTTGCATAGTGTTTCATCAGGGTTGGGTAATTTTGAAAAATACACACAGGAAACCACAGTCAGAACAGAAATTGCTCAGAAATGTGTGACTTCTTGTAAAATAAAATTACTACAGTAGGAAGGTCAGCTCATATCGTACAGAGACCTTCGATGGTACGACCCCTATGTAATCCGGGTACTTGGACGCAGCGACCATTATTACACAATGGTGAATGGTTCCAATATTTTTCTAATTGATGTTGTTTTTGTGGTAACAGTCCAGGATTGGAATGTTGCATGTATTTTACTTTAGCTTTATTCATTAGATTTCAGTCTGTAGAAGCTAAATAACGTGTTTTTTGTATTTTATATCTACGCCATTGATTGTACGGAATAAATGTCAGCTTTATTTTATGGTACAATTACCAAGATATGAAATCTATATGTAATATAGCTTTTCTATGTTTTATTACTTTTGGACAATAAAAATGCTTTACATTTGTTTCTTGCCCCTATCATTGTGGGACACAGCTCCCTGTTATCCCGCCGAAGGGGATGAACAGAATGAAGCTAACCACCAGGGGGTTCCTGGAGTCCCCCGAGATCGAGGAGGGGGACTGCCCCTGGTGGCATGGTGGGGTCGTCTGACTGCTCGCACAAGTGATCGGAGTTCAATCCTCTTCCCGTGTTAGGGATTTTGCCTGCGCCGCTCCTACTTCCAGCACTGCATGCACCTACTGAATGCGGGGGGAGGGGAAACACAGTGACTGCTCTCGCCAGTGGGATGCTGCCAGGACATTAATTTAGGCCTCCGTATTCTAGCCCGTGCATACGCCATATAAGTACACTTTTTCAATTCTCTTGCCTGCGCCCTTCTGGGACCTCCCCACTTGGCGTCTTCTCATTTGAAGCAGTGTTGCCAGGACCTATGGTACCAATCATGGAGATACTGGGATCTACTCCACCTTTGGAATGCATCCTGCAGCTTTTGGGCCATCGCTCCACAGAACAAGGGTAAGTGCTGCTTGGTAGCCAGCTCCCCTGCTGTGTTACTCCTCCTGCAGTTACCTTGTAGTAGTAGTGTGCAACAGTGAATATCGCTATAGGTCTTTTTTAGTGCCCTGTCTGACACCAGAGCAGAAGACTCTATACAGGCCACATTTTATGTGTGTTCTTACTGCAAAACTAAATTTTCTTGTGGACAGTTGGAGCAATTTTGTTCTAACTGTATCCCCTTGTGACAGGTGCTCATAGATCCTACTGCTGGCTCCCTTTCTGTTTAGCCCTCTCAGATCGCCAAGCCGGAATGGGCACATTCTCTGTCACTGGCGGTCTTGGACCTTACTAGGGCATCCACAGAGATTTTAGACAAGTTAGAGCATATGTCCAGTCCACTCATTCAGGATGTATCTGACAGTGTCGACTCCATTTTGCAGGACGTCTCCCACGGTAGACCACGAAAGAGAACTAGGCCTACCCATTCTCGACTGTCATCTGGATCTCCTGCATAATCCCCCCTTTTCGGCACTTCCAAAAGCGCAATCAGAATTCTATCCTAGACACAATAGTCACTCGGAGGGCGAGTTGTCTGAATTTCCTAGGGATTCTGACCTAGATGAAGAACAGGCTTAAGACTCTCCATTATGGTGGAAAGCCTGATTGATCCAATACTTACAACGAGTCTGTTATGGCAACTGACTCCTACTGCATCTGTGGTGACTTTTTTCTTCAGACGTTCTCAAAAGACTTTTCTTCCCCATGTGGATTTTGACGATGTGTTGTCCAGGGAATGGAATATTCCTGACAAACGCATAACTATACCTAAGCGTCTAGACCTTATGTATTCTTTTCCAGAGTACTTTGTGAAAAAATGGTCAGTTTCACCAGTAGCAGATCTTCCAGTATCCCGCTTGGCAAAACATACTATACTGACTATGTCGCGTACATAAATTACAGACGGATCTCATAGCATGAGGGCCATGGCAGAAGCTGCAAAAATATTAACATTGACAAAGAGACACCTGTAATCTCGGCAGTACACATATCAAGGGTAGACAGCTGGATTGCCGACTTCCTCAGTAAAGAGAAAGTCGATCCAGGAGACTGGGAGCTACATCCCAAAGTATTTCAGACAATATGTCAGAGGTGTGGCCAGCCGAATGTCAACCTGATGGCTTCCAGGATCAATCACAAGTTACTGACCTTTGTGGCTCAGGACCCTCTAGCTCGAACAATGGACACACTTGTAATCCCCTGGATGTAATTTCAGTTGTGGTACACCTTTCCCCCCTTCCTACTAATCCCGCAACTTCTCAAGAATATCAACATGGATGATCTCCAAGTAATTCTCATAGCCCCAGATTGGCCCCGCCGAGCGTCGTACTTGGATCTAGTTGAACTGCTAGTCAACTCTCTGTGGCCCCTCCCTCTTCAAAACGATGTTCTCTTCCACCCGAGTGTTACGTCTTTCTCACTCCTGAACTGCCGAACTCCTAGCAGAACCCAAAACCAGCAAATATAACTTAGAAACAGACATAAATCATGACTAAAAACTACTCAAAACATGAACCCAACATACCATCTTGCATAACTAGATAGAATAACTATAATAAGTATGAGATATTAGTTTGTGGATTGGCCAAGTCACTTAAGCCTGTGAGCCCACTTCAAGGGTCCTCCTTGTCTCGCGGATCCCTACTCTAATGAGACAACTACCCCCAGGAAACCCATCTGCAAGCAGGGTGATCATCCCAATAAGAATGGCCCCGTGCTGGAATCTAAGGATCTAACTAGCCCAGAGATGGAAATGATCCAAAGCAGGACGGAACACAGTTTACAACTAGATGCCATGAATTGCATGCAACCCAGAACAGGACAGTTAGCACCACATGTCCGTCCACCTGCACAGACATACAGAACAAATTGCTGTTCACACCAATACACACTGAACAAAACCGTATTACACTCAGAACTCTCATGCATACAGATATCAAAGCATAGCTAGTCCAAGTGTCCTAACGCTAAGGGGAAAGAGAGTCAGCCAGCATGTTGACATACGGGAAACAGTGTCAGGAATCACCCATCTGACCATTGGAGACACCAGATGCCTGGAGGCCGCACCTGTAAAAGGGGAAGGGAGAGGGAGTCCGCATAAGATGCAGACGGGGACAACAGGTATCCAGACTGTCCTCAGGGAAGAATAGAGAAGCACTTGAGACAACAAGCATAACACCCAGTTCTGAGTGAAGGGATGCCAGCTTCCTTATGCAGAGGAACTGATATATATATATATATATATATATATATATATATATATATATATATATATATATATATATATATATATATATATATATATATATATATATAGTAGACCATGGAAATTGGCTGGTTAGAGAAATCCACACCAAGCCAGCACAATTATTCCACACCTGTAAAAGTGTACTCCTGGAAACCCTTAGAACCACAGGTCCCAGCAAACACACCCAGACACCACGTTTGTCCATGCTTCATTTAACGGCATGGCGGTTAAACGGCGGTCATGGTCATAGACCATGTTGAAGGCTAGGAAACCTTCCTCCTCTCGGGTGTACCATAATGTTTGGGAGAGTTTTTTCCTCTGGTGCAAATGTCACAATTTTTACCCTACACATTTTTCCTTTTATCGCCTCCTGTCCTTTCTGCAGGAGATTTTTTGATATGGGCTTGAGCCTGAGTTCTCTAAAGGGTCAAGTATCCACATTATCTATACTGTTTCAATGCCCACTGGGCTTAAAGTCACATTTCCATATTTTTCTGCAAGGAGTAACTCATGTCACTCCACACCATTCCCATATCGCCTTGAGACCTTAATCTAGTGCTGGACCCACATCAGTCCCATCTCTTCAAACCATTAAAGGGGTTGTCTCGAGGAAGCAGTGACATTTTTTTTTTGCCCAGTCACCCTAATTAAGCATACATTACTAAGCCCCCCTGTAAATGACTTTTCTAGCTGGTTTGTACTTACAGTTCCAGCGTTTCAGCAACTTATAAAAAGTTTCCCCAAGATGGCCGCCGGCTCTTTTCCCGTCGCTTGCTGTAGCCCGACATGCGCGCTCCCGAGACGCTACCAGCTGTGTCTTCCTGACAGCCAGACGCCCCGCAGCCGCCGACCGGACCCCGGGATTGAACGCGGCCGACCAGTCACCCACCGCCAGGCAGCAGGTAACCGGCGCTAGCCCCCGTCTCCCTCGCGCTAGCCCCGGCTTCCCCAGCGGTAGGCCCCGGCTCCCCAGCGGTAGGCCCCGGCTCCCCAGCAGTAGGCCCCGGGGCCCAGCGGTAGGCCCCGGCTCCCCAGCGGTAGGCCCTGGCTCCCCAGCGGTAGGCCCCGGGGCCCAGCGGTAGGCCCCGGCTCCCCAGCGGTAGGCTTCGGGGCCCAGCGGTAGGCTCCGGGGCCAAGCGGTAGGCTCCGGGGCCACAGCTGCAGTCAGTCACGCGTCACCCCCGTCAGTCCGTCACCCATCACTTACCTGGGCGGCTGGGCTGGGCGGCTCTGCTGGGCGGCTTCTCGGCTGGGCTGCTGGGCTGGGCTTCTCGGCTGGGCGGCTCCAGTTTCTGCACCTTCCTCTAACAGAGGATGGTAGCAGAATGGCCGCTCCAGCGCGCTCCCGAGAAGATACAGCTCGTCTGCGCATGCGCAGAAGAGCTGTAGCGGCGAGCACACTGAAGCGGCTCGTGCTCAGAGCAGAAGACCGGACTGCGCAAGTGCGTCTAAAAAAGCAAGCCGCCAGCGAATTTAGACGGAACCATGGAGACGAGGACGCTAGCAACGGAGCAGGTAAGTGAATAACTTCTGTATGGCTCATATTTAATGCACGATGTACATTACAAAGTGCATTAATATGGCCATACAGAAGTGTATAACCCCACTTGATTTCGCGAGACAACCCCTTTAAGTGAAGTCCCAATGTGGCTTTCCTGATAGCGGTCACCTCCATCCGCAGGGTTTACAACCTCACAGCGCTGTCGGCCAAACCTCTTTTCACTATCTTTCATCAGGACAAGACGGTGCTACATCCCGTTACCTTATTTCTACCTAAGGTGGTGTCGGCTTTTCACCTTAAGGAGGACATCGCCCTGCCCTCCTTCTGTCCCAATCCAGTTTATCCGAAGGAACGTGCACTTCACAAATTGGATCTAGTGCAAGCCTTTTGGATAAATCGATCCATGGTGGTAGTGATTTATCATGCCAAGGGCACTTAGGTGGTGGGTGCTTCATGGGCAGTTCATAATGAGGCCTCAGCCAAGCAGTTATGTAAGGCCTCGAAGTGGTCTTCTCTGCACACCTTTTTGAAGTTCTACCAGGTGCATAGGCTTGCATCCACTGATGGCAATAGGCTGTCCACATGCATCTTGATATATCTTCCTACCCCCGGGAACTGCTATTAAACTCCCACGGTCAAAGCTGAGTCCCCCAATGATACTTCTACTGCTTGTATACAAAACAGTTTAGCTTGGTGTCTGCAGGAGGGTTATAGGCGTAGGAGAGGTAACACTTTTTTCTGCTTTATTGCCTGCCTCCCAACTATACCACCAATTAATGAGATGAGAAAGAGATTTTACAGTGAGTACAAAAATCTTGTTTTTTATATCACCATATTCTCCTCGCAAGGCATCGTTCACATGATTACATGGTTACCGTAGATTTCTGAAATGGATTTTCAGTTGAAGGTGCCACAGATCCATAGGCTATTAGCCCCATTCATGTGGATTTTCTGACACAGTTTCCATATCCAGAATGATCACATCAATTTTTTTTCCACTATGCAGATTTCAAATTTGCGTACAGAGAAATCCTTACTGTATGAAATATGGCAAGATTTCAAATTGAAGTCAATGGGATGAAGTGATGCAGACTCGAATATCATTTTTTACATGGAACCCATATTGGCATAAGCTGAAAAAAAAGGTGTGAATTGGGTGTACCTTTTTTAGTCAGCTCTGGGGATTGCTAGCACTAGGGCTAATCAGTGGCAAGGTATTAGTGTAACTTGACACCACCAGGAAGTCCTGGTGGAGCCAAAATTGACAGGGAGTGACGCCGCCTCAACGTGATTGGCTGCACAGCAGACAGGCGAAAGGGTCCTGGAAGGCCAGTAAAATTTTGGCGAAAATGCAGACAGCGGGCCCTGCTATCATGTCATTTTTGCTGCAGTTTGTATGCCGTGAAAACAATACTCCCCACAGATGGCAGAATTGCGTTTTTTTCCATTTCACGCCACTTCGAAATGTTTTAACATGTTTCAGTATATTATATGCTACATTGAAGGGAACCATTGAAAAGTAAAACTCATCCTGCAAAAAACAAAGCCCTCAGGAAGGTATGTTGATAGAAAAATAAAAGTGTTATGAGTATTTGAAAGTGGGGAGAAAAAAATCAAAAATAAAAAAAATGTCCCTGCCATTCAGGGGTTAAATAACTAAATGGCAGTAGAAACCATATACATGTCTGACAGGCCTGATTACATATCTGTAATAGACCTTCTCACTTCTCTCTTGGTTGTGGCTTCCACGCAGGAAATGTGAAGGCAGATGTGAGGAAGCGCACGGCACCCTGTTCATGATATGTGTGACATGTTTTATATAGCGGGGGGAGGCCAGTGAGTCTGAAATGAGTAACCATTTCACTGAGGCAGAGAAATCTACATACTATATTATCACCCTTTCACAGCGCAGACAATTTAAAATAATTTTTATTAATCACAATAGTTAAAAACGCAGGGCACATAGGAGAGAACCCGTACCCCTATTTTAATATACCCGGGTTTCCCCGAAAATAAGACGCGTCTTATATTAATTTTTGCTCCCAAATATGCGCTACGTCTTATTTTCAGGGGGTGTCTTATTTCGCCGCAGCAAATCCGTCTGTGGCCGCTAATCCCTCAATTGGCCAGCTTTGTGGACGAAATTTCTCAGAAATCTCGTCCACATGGGACAGCAAATCTGTCACGGCAAAGCTGGGAGAAGCCGGTGTTGTGGTGCGGATTCACCGGCCACAGAAACGGAAAAGTATGCAGCCAGGTCGCTTCAAAACAAGCGGCTGAGTGCCGTGGGTTTTGAAGCAGCACTTTCCCGGCGGAAATCTCGCTGTTTATCGCTGTGGCTAAATTGCGAGATTTCCGCTGGAAATACGCTCTGTGAGAACCCAGCCTTAAGAATCACACACAGGTTGCCTGACTCACACACAGAGCCATAAAAAAATAAGGGCTGTAAAGTAACGTGCCTGGCTGCAGACAGAGGTTCCTGTACCACTTGTAAGCAGGGATGGTATTGCAGCTTCCGTCCACCAGGGGGAGCTCATCCCAGCAGACATGTACAGCAGGAACAGAACGTACAGTATGGACTTTTCCAGCCAGCAAGGGGAGCTCACAACAGCACAGCAGGGACAGGATATCAGCAGACTGTCTGCAGATCTACCTATACATCTGGAGGTAGGAGACAACAGGGATGGCAGCAGGGGACAGGCCTCTTGACTTGCCTGCACACTTTACTATGCCTTACTATCGGGGGTGCCTTATATTTGGGACTTCTGCACATTTCAGGGGGTGCCTTATTTTCGGGGAAACACGGTAGCAGGGGGCAGGGACCCAACACAAACACACAATTATGACTCAGACACACACAACAATAGCATACCACCTAAGGGGTGGTTAGCTGATAGCGATACTAAGCAAGATCTCAGTGCGAGAACTCCACTCTGTGAATTAGATGCCAATGAAATAACGTTTCAGTACCTCATAGATCATACAGAGGGCTTATCCTATCGGGCTGCATGTGTAATTCTTAGATTCACTTCATTAATGTTAATATTCTTAGGGTTAGGTCCGACGTGTTTCTCTACAGTATCAAGTAGTTCATCAGGAACCACCCTAGTCTAACGGGAAGAAAAATCTCCCGTAGTGTTCTAGTCCCTTATAGATTAGGATATCAATTGTTGATGGAGTATCTGGTCCAATTATAGAGGCAAATATATGAAGTCTGGGCCTGGTTAGATTGGAATGAAGCACAGGGTGATACTGCTGTCACTGCTATGTGTAGATAAGCATAAGCAGTGAGAACCCCGTTACTTAGGTGTGTGGATGCATCTTATCCACCAACCTTGCCTGTGGACATTCTAATGCTTCTCATGCAGAAACAGAGGAGATGTTATCTCTGTTCCTGCTGCTGCTGGCTGATCAGGGTCTAGATAGCCTTTTGTTTCCCTCTAGACCAGGAGTGTCAAACTCATTTTCACAGAGGGCCACATCAGCCTGATGGTTGCCTTCAAAGGGTCGACTGCAATTGTAAGGCTGCCTGTCCACGGTTGATTGTTCATTGCGTTACCCGCAGCGATTATCCAATCATGGGTAATGCAGTGAACGCTTTCCATAGGGTTTCTATGGAAAGCGCAGCCGCAGCATCCATAGCGATTTCCGCTCGCGGAATCTAAATCGCGGCATGCCGTGGTGAGACTATCTGTCAGATAGACTCACCACAGAGAACTGACAGCTCAGTGACCCCCACAGTGGCCACAGCAATAATAGTGACCCCCACAGAGGCCTCAGCAGTAATAGTGACCCCCCACAGAGGCCTCAGCAGTAATAGTGACCCCCCACAGAGGCCTCAGAAGTAATAGTGACCCCCACAGAGGCCT
This sequence comes from Eleutherodactylus coqui, assembly GCF_035609145.1. Classification (NCBI taxonomy): domain Eukaryota; kingdom Metazoa; phylum Chordata; class Amphibia; order Anura; family Eleutherodactylidae; genus Eleutherodactylus; species Eleutherodactylus coqui. The sequence continues at coordinate 227,155,367 of NC_089842.1, forward strand.
CAGAAGTCATAGTGACCCCCACAGAGGCCTCAGCAGTAATAGTGACCCCCACAGAGGCCTCAGCAGTAATAGTGACCCCCCACAGAGGCCTCAGAAGTAATAGTGACCCCCACAGAGGCCTCAGAAGTCATAGTGACCCCCACAGAGGCCTCAGCAGTAATATTGCCCCCCCCCCCACAGAGACCTCAGCAGTAATAGTGCCCCCCACAGAGGCCTCAGCAGTAATAGTGACCCCCCACAGAGGCCTCAGAAGTAATAGTGACCCCTACAGAGGCCTCAGAAGTTATAGTGACCCCCACAGTGGCGACAGAAGTCATCGTGGGCCACAGTGAACAAGATGGCAGGCCGGATTCGGCCCCCGGGCCTTGTGTTTGACATATGTGCTCTAGACCAAGCTAAGCAAAACTCCCTTTTCTTTAATGGTAGTATGTTCCTTTTTAGGGATAAGTGGTTGCATGCCAGAGCTTATCTAAAGTTGCCTCAAAGATGGAGTAGCGCAAATCAAATGATATAGAGACAAATATATAAAGTCCCAGTCTGGTTAGATTAGAATAAAGCACATGGCGATACTGGTGTCACTGCTATAAATAGATAAGCATAACCAGTGAGAGGTATTATTGTATCTTGACGCCACCAGGAAGCTAGGGGTTTGACAGGACTTGAATGCAGGAACACCCTGTCACACCCATAGCTCCCCATTGGCTGCTTTCATGTAGGTTCTAGCAGCCCTAAACCAAAGCGTCCAGCCCAGGAAAAAGTGTATGCACAGTGTGTCCGGGGAACATAGACCACAGCACCGCTGGCGGCAAACTGCTGTTCACCGCTCCTGCACATGGACCCCAGCTGGCGCAGAAGTGCTCGGCTCAATAATGCCCCCCCCCCCCCCCGCCCCTGTGTTCTGCTGAAGCCTCCTCCACATACACCTGTGCCCCGCTGCTGCTGACAAAGTTCTTCGCTAATTAAACAGGGCCCCTCCACCGCTCATCAGCACCCATTTGTCGCTCTGAAGTGCCGACTGCCGGTGCTCAGCGCTCCATACCACAGCAGCGCAGTGAACTCCCCAGCGCCATGGCTCACCGCTCCGTAGCACAGCTGCACTGTAAACTGCAGGCCGGCCGCTCTCACCTTCCTCAATGCCGTAGTCCGGTGCCCAGCAGTACTGATAACTCCCGACTGCTGTCTGTCGCCTCCCTCCAAGGCAGACATCGGTGCCTGCAGGACCTGTGAGGGCCAGGACGGGGAGATAGCCGGACAGCCAATCAGGCACAGGGAGCGTCAACCGCCTGTCAAACACCAAATATCTTGGCTCCACCACTACCTCCGGTGGCGTCAAGACACAATTATACCGCAGTGAGAACCCCGTTACTTAGGTGTGTGGATGCTTCTTATCTACTTACCTTGCCTGCGGACATTCTAATGCTTCTCATGCACAAACAGAGGAGATGGTAACTCTGTTCCTGCTGCTGCCGGCTGTTCAAGGTCTAGAGAACCTTATGTTTTTCTCTAGACCAAGCTAAGCAAGGATCATTCCAGTGTGTGTATAGGAATGGTGGCATCAAGCGTGACAATTACTGTTATCCAGTATACTGGGCATTCCCTATCCTAGGGGTGTCCGAGATGGACTGCAGTGCTACTCTGGCCTTGGCTGCGTGTGTCCATCCGGGAAGGAGCATGGTAAGTGCCACTGTGACAAGTCAGCACTCTACCCTCCCAGCCCCCCACATACGTCAGGTGTCCAAGGTCTCCCTATGGGACGCTGCAATATAGCATTATGTAAAGTGTTAATATGATGTGTCTATGACGCAGTAAGTGTAATGGCGCATGGAGGCACATGACATAGAGAGCAGGAGTACGGAGAAGCGTAAAGTAATATGAACCGTGCAAGGTAATGTGGGAGTAAAACCACTATTATGATGATAATGATGCTGTGACGGCCTCTGGAGACATGGATGACATCTTATAGATTCATGTATAGGCACAGTACTTGCTTTGGCCCCTTGCAGCAGCTTGGTGGTTATATATTTCCATATACTAATGAGTCCGTTATATACACAGTGGGCCACAGAAAAGTAGCCCACCTCCGATCTTGGCACAACACTATTTGGAGGAGGCTGTAGCCATTTCATCTTACCCCAGCAATATGAGGAATGAAAGCTGTGCTGTTATTTGGGGGAAAATTTAAATCAGAATGTCTACACCAGAAGTCCACATACCCAGGATGAACTGATGGAAAATATCAAAAACACTATCCACAGCATCACTGTTATAGAGCTGCAGGCAGTATCAGCCAACATGTTTTAATATGCCCACAGATGCATACCGTAGAAGTAAACAGAGGCTACTTCTAGCATCTGTTGTAATGTGGTAAATCAGTAATGCTTTGGAAAAAACAATCCACTTGCTCGTTCTTCTTGTCGCAGTATTGTCAGAGGCGGACTACTTTTCCATGCGCCAATCTGTACTAAATATCTATATTTGTTACTTCTTTATAGGTAGCCAGACAGGTACAAAACATTAAGAACTTGTTTGCTTTCTCCCTGTATGCTGCTATAAATCACATCAGCTTTGTTAAATCATGAAGGGGGGAGGATGGTTAACTGTCATTGTAGACTAGAAGCAGGAACTAAATAAACTAAGTTAGGACATATGGGATTTCTTGGTTGGGGAAAACTTTAGTGATCAAAATGATGATTCTTTCTAAGATACTTTATTTTTTCCAAAATGTCCCTATTTTCTTGCCAATCTCTTACCTCAAAAACATTAAAACTACTTTTCTAACTTTTATTTGCAGGAAAAAGGAACACAAAGTCAGAAGGGACATTCTTTATATGCATCAGAAAAATGGTGGCTTGGGGATCCCCTCTATTATTCAGTATTATAGCGTGACTATTGTGGACCAGCTTAGATTCTCGTGGCTGAATGATCCCACAAAAGAATGGCTTCTCATCAAAACCATGAGACTAAATGAGCACCCTAGCTCAATTATTCTTTCATTCTAAATTCCCTTTTAGTGCAGCTACTCTTCTTGCCACTATGAACGTTTGGAACGTGGTGGCAAAAAAAGATTAAAGGGGTTGTCTCGTGAAATCCAGTGCTGTTCAGCACTTCTGTATGGCCATATTAATGCACTTTGTAATATACATCGTGCATTAATTATGAGCCATACAGAAGTTATTCACTTACCTGCTCCGTTGCTAGCGTCCCCGTCGCCATGGATCCGTCTAAATTCGCTGTCTTCTGGCGTTTCTAGACGCGCTTGCACAGTCCGGTCTTCTCCCTGGTGAATGGGGCCGCTCGTGCCGGAGAGCTGGTCCTCGTAGCTCCGCCCCGTCACGTGTGCCGATTCCAGCCAATCAGGAGGCTGGAATCGGCAATGGACCACACAGAGCCCACGGTGCACCATGGGAGAAGACCCGCGGTGCATCGTGGGTGAAGATCCCGGCGGCCATCTTGGTAAAGGAAGAAAGAAGTCGCCGCAGCGCGGGGATTCGGGTAAGTAATAAACTTTTTTTTTTTTTTAACCCATCCCTTGGGTTTGTCTCGCGCCGAACGGGGGGCCTATTGAATAAAAAAAAAAAACGTTTCGGCGTGAGACAACCCCTTTAAATTAATTTCATTTCCAATCCATCAAACTGATATAACTTTGTTAGAGTTGGCCATCGAGAGTCTGTTTCTTTCTGATTAGAAAAGATTGGGCTTGACCCATATTGGCCAATTCTGGGAGGATGAAGGTTTTCTTGTCCTTCTCAGAGTTGACTAGCAGGTTTAATATTCCCCAATCAGACTTTCTCAAAAACCTCCAAATCAGTCACCTTTTACCATTTCCCCCTCCCACATGATGTAGTACACCCTCTCAGTTATTTAGAAAGAAGGCAGCATCCACGGTGTATGTAGGACTTTGACAAAGACCCCTGATGGGGCCAAAACGTCGCTGATATGGGACTTGGGGAATAAAAGTTATTTTCCTATTTTCCTATGTGGATCAGGGTCCGATCCTACAAAAGGCGTGTATCATAAAGAAATTGACTCCGACAAAATAGTTTCTTATTGGTGAGTGCTGCTGTTTGCTATTTTACTTGGTTAACCCTCCAAATTAGACACCCGGTTCTCATCATTACAAGGCTCGAACAAGGGTCTATCCACTTCCTATTTCATATTAAATCACCTGCTAATAGATCCCATGGAAAATGTAAACAAAAAATGGGAAAACAATCTAAAAACTCAGATGATCAGTAAAGTGAAGTATTTTCTTTAATTAACTCTGTTTCTAAATGCGTTAATCACTTTTAAAATTCCTGTAAAATACTATATAGATGGTATCTAACACCTCACGCTCCTTGATTTTCCAAATGTTGTTGGAGGTGCATCAGATGGTACCTTCTTACACTTATGCTGGGACTGTCCATATGTCTCTAACCTTTGGATCCAGGCCTTCCAACTAATTAAAAGCTTTAGCAATATTCAAATCAAACCCAATCCTGCTTCAGCTTTGTTAAACATTGATGCAGAACAATTCGCCTCCATTCTACGCACTCCTCTTCTCCATATCTTGATTGCCTGTGGAACGAACATTGTACAACACTGGAATAGTAACTCCATTTTTTCTATTTCTGATATAATCAAATCAGTTAACAGCAATTGTTGGTTTGGAAGTATGCGTACAAGTGCTTTAGGTAAAAAAGAAAGATTTAGAAGAGACTGAATGGCCTGGATTCAAAGCCCTTTCTGCTACTTGCCCAACTTAATACTCTAACTGCCTATTTACTTATGCCCTATCTTACTTAATTGCTCTACTATTGTATCAATTCTGACAGCGGCATTTAAATCCCCCGAACGATGTTCGGAGGTGCCGTTCAGCCCCCCCGCAGTGAGATCGGGGGAGCCGTGCAGGTGTCATGGCAGCCGGGGGCCTTCTAAAGGGCCCCAGGGCTGCCTTAGCATACTGCCTATCAAACCATCCCTGTGGGGTAGCTTGATAGGCTGCCTGTCAGAATGCAGTATGACGTAATGTTGTAGCATTACGTCATACTGCAGGAGCGATCAAAGCATCGCATGTTGCAAGTTAAAAAAAAAGATCAATAAAGTTTTATGAATTGTAAAAAAAAAAAAAGTTATAAAAGTTCAAATCACCCCCCTTTTGCTATATCTATAATTAAAAAAATTTAAATCACAAAATAAAAATACATATTTGGTATCACCACATCCGTAAAAGTCCAATCTATCAAAGAAGTGCATTATTTTTCCCGCACGGTGAACGTCGTCCGAAAAAAAAAAGAATGCCAGAAATGCACTTTTTCAGCTACCCTATCTTCCAGAAAAAATGCAATAAAAAGCAATCAAAAAGTCGTATGTATTACTAACATAAAGAACAGTACATCCCACAAAAAATGAGCCCCTGCACAACTACGTCGACGGAAAAATAAAAAAGCCATTGCGCTCAGAAGATGCAGCAGAAAATAATTGAATAAATTAAATGTCTTAAAAAAAAGAGAGTAGTACAGTAAAAAGAAAAACTATACAAGTTTGGTATTGTAGCAATTGCACTGACCCATAGAATAAATATATCTTGTCATTTTTGTTGCAGTTTGTGCGCCTAGAGACAAAATGCACTGGAAGATGGCGGAATATCGTTTTTTTTCTATTTAACTCTACTTTGAATTTTTTAAAAGTTTTTCAGTACATTATATGGTACAGCAAATAGCACCATTTAAAAATACAACTCGTCCCACAAAAAACAAGCCCTCAGGCCTTAGTCAGACGGGCGTTTTTTCTCGCGATTTGCGGATCGCATGACGGATGCGCATCCGCAAATCGCGTGACCGGTGCGCGCAAGTCACCCGCAAATCGCCCAAAAATCTGCTCCTAGCCGCGTTTCATTAGAAACGGGCCAGAGCTGTCCAGCGCATTGCATTCAATGGAGACGGCAATAGAGCCGGCTCCATTTAAAGCAATGCGCTGCGGGCGAGCCTGGGATGGATTGTCGGGAAGGGCTTAAATATATAAGCCCTTCCCTGCAATTCATCCTAAAATGTGTAAAAATAAACAATATACATGTACTCACCTTCTCCCGGCAGCCGGAGCTCCACGCGGCCGTCCTGCAGTGGGTGTGAAGGGGGTGTGAGTCAGACCTGCCCCCTGATTGGCTCAGCGCTGAGCCAATCAGAGGCATGTCTCACTCACACCCATTCATGAATTCATGAATGGATGTGAGTCAGACCTGCCCCTGATTGGCTCAGCGCTGAGAGGCAGCAGTCACTCACCCATTCATGAATTCATGAATGGGTGTGTGAGTGAAACCTGCCTCTGATTGGTCAGGGCTGTGACCAATCAGAGGCAGATCATTCAGCAGGCGGGGATTTTAAAGCCCCGCTGGCTGAATAGTGCCGAGAAGCAGTTCAGGAGAACTGACAGCGGCCGCGGCTGGACTCCGGCTGCAGCGGAAAGGTGAGTATACAATTTTTTTTTATTTTAACACATTTTAGGATGAATTGCAGGGAAGGGCTTATATATTTAAGCCCTTCCCGACAATTCACCCCGCGCACGCCGGCAGCCCATTGCTTTCAATGGAGCGGCTGTATTGCCGGCTCCATTGAATTCAATGGGCAAACATCGTTCTTCTCTGCCACAGCTGTTACAGCTGTGGCAGAGAAGAATGATTTGTCTTCTATATGTTCTCAATGGGGTTGGCGCTGCTGCCGCCGGCCCCATTGAGCGCATATACAGAAGAGAACAGGAATCGCAGATCGCAGATAGGTGCGATCTGCGATTTTTTGTTCTATAATTTATCGGACGAGCGCATAAAAAGCGCTCATGTGTCCGATACCATTGCAAAGCAATGGTTTTATAAAATCGCCGGACGCATGCGCATGCGCAAATCGCGGCTAAAAACGCCTGTCTGAATAAGGCCTCATACAGCAACACCGATGGATAAATAAAGGAGTTACGATTTTTTTGAAGGGGGGGAGGAAAAAACGAAAATGCAAAAAGAAAAAGGGGCCGCGTCATTAAGGGGTTAATGTGGCTACTGCTATAGCTCACCAGAATAGCAAACAATAGACCATCAAGGAAGCAGATCTTAAGCCCATCCTGCTTGAAATGTGTAACCTATTGAAATATGTACACATAAGATAACAGTTGGTGCAATGAGATGCAATGGTTGTTGTGGAGTGTTTGAGGGGGATGTATGGCCTAGATGACAGGGATTCCAGAGGGGCGCGGATGGCCTGAGTAGGAGCCAGTAGCACTAGGTCCAAGTCCCTCAATGTCACCAGGTTTCCCTGTAGACATACGTAGGTGGTGGTCCCAGCAAGCCCTCATAACCTGAATCAGGCCCCACTGAGTCAGGTGGGGTCCAGCAGAAAACTGTGCTCATGACAAAGCAGGGACCCGCAGGGACCAGCTGTACGAAATATAAGTGCACAATTCTATATTGCTGTTCAAAAGCTTTTTAATAAGCAAAGTAACAGAAGAACAATTAAACAGAATCCGACTGGTGGAATTTGTATGTAAAATGTTTGTCTCTATTTTCAAGATGCAATTTTAGCATAAAACAATGCCTTTTGGCATCTTGATTGCCAGAAATAGGTACTCTCTTAGTCCTTATGCCCTGGTTTGACTGAATAAGGGTGGCACCCCACTAGTGTGCTTTGCAGGTAGCGATGCAGGAGTGAGTGCAGTGAGCTACGTTTCTGTGCCGTCTGAAACACCGCCTGTCTGAACATATTCAGGAGCTCCAGTGTCTGTACGGCTGCAGCTGTTACATCATAGCTCCTCCAGGGAGTATCCCCAGCTCCTGAGCATGCAGCATAGCTGCTTTACACTAACTACTTCCTGTTCCCGCACCAAGACTCAGACAGCACACTCCCACGCCCACTGGAAGATACAATTACCCCTATATGCAACATTACAAACTAGAATAGTAATAAAACAGTACCCCGCTACATGTTTGTGCACCCATTGAGGTCATTACACCAAGAATGGAAGTGACCCCTCCCTAGTGTACGTCTCTGTATTATTTGTCAATACTGCATTAGTTGTCAGACACTGCATTAGTTGTCAATACTATGTTAAACTAATATTATTACTAGTAGTAGTCTGGAAGGGGTTACTGCTTCTCTTATTTAGAGTACCAAGTGGGCAGAGGGAGTTTTATAGGTCAGGCTTTGCTCCCTTGGAAAATAAATATGTTAATTAGCTCTCATCTAGGAGGAAGAAAGCGGGCTCTCTAGTGCCATCTACTGGACAGCAACTTGTTGCTTTGTGCTCTCAACAAGTTAAAAAATTATCCCACCAGGATGCCATCAAAGCCTCTTTTACCCAATCAATCAGTATCTTACTAATGAAGGGCAAAAATCCCTAACAACTGTCTGCAGCTGGATTGTTACTACTTTTGAAAAGATTCTGCGTTGGCTTATATCCTTGGTCATGTTGTAAAGGGCTGGGCAGTGACTTACTGGGTTGCGATCCCTCTGGAGGGAAGTTTGGTCCACTGTGTCACATTGCTGAGATACCAGATGTGGCACCTGATGCTCACCTCTAGAATCAACCATATGTGACCTGCCACTGTGTGATCTTCTATTGGATGTCTGTCCATGGTTCAACCAGTCTTGGTATTCCTGAAACCATGGCTGGAGAACGACTGTCCCAGAAAGATTAAAACCACAGCACCGGGCACCAACAATCACTCACATTTACCCATGACTGCCAAATGCTGCCTTCTGCTGAGCAGAGGACAGGTCAGCACATTATCTGAGAGCAGACTGTCGCAGGCATCATGTGGTACCCGCGTTACTAATCACAAGATGTCACACGCCAGCTGCTCCTAATGCAGGGATCCTTAAGTGTATATTCGAAATGTTGTGTAATCGGGAATGCTGCTTCTTATCTTCAGGTAAAGAAAAGCTTTATTCTAATTGCATCTAATCGCGAGATACAAGAAAAAGGTAATTTCTCTTTATCTATAAAAAGTAATTCTGAAGTTTTGACTTCTGTTACTTTCCTGATCTCAGGCTTATAGCTCACTGGTACCCCCTGCTGGTTCAGGGTGTGTGAGGCAAGCTCTTCTGCTTTATGTTCTGGTAGTCTTCACACTAGTTTTTGCTCAGCCTCTATACCGACTTCTGGCTCGATAAACCCAGCCTAGTCCATAGATAGGAAAATACAGCTGGCTTGTGCAGAAAAACAAAATGTCCTGATGGTGCAAGAAAGTCAGAAGGAAAAAGAAAAATACATGTGACATATCATAGTATACTGTAAATTTTTCAGATAAACTTTCATAGATTTGTGGTGTCCAGTACCTGATCTAGCGGACCAGTCCTGGCTTTCGTGAGCCGTCGCACTGTCCTAGATTATGTCCTACTTTTTTATATTATCCTGGCTTAGCAGTAATACCATGCAGCAAAGTCAGGCAGGACTGGTTCTTGCAGAGGGTGGCACAGTTTTTACTCCCTTCAGCTGTCCTGCTGTCCTTGGAGACATGCTGTATGTACCATTTTTTGTCATATGTACATCCTCAGGGCACAAATACAGTTAAATACCATAGTGGAGCAGGGAGCCATTAGCATCGTTAATAGTATACTATACTAGCTGATATACCCGGCTTCGCCCGAGTTAATTTGGTACTGGTGTTTATCTGGTGTTCACACAGAAAATCTTATGAAGTCATGGCTACTTTGGAGATACTGAGGAAAAACATATGTTCACCATTTTGCATAGTTCTCTGCGTTACCCAGGAAACACCACGGGGAGGTAACCATGCGACGTTTCCTTTATATAAAACGAGCTTACCCGTCGCGCGTTGCTGCGAAGACAGACAGACATACATTCATTCGTTTTTATATATCTAGATAACAACCAATCACAGCGCAGCTTTCATGTTACCTCAGTGGTATAATATATAACAACCAATTACAGCGCAGCTTTCATGTTACCTTAGCAGTATAAAATATAACAACCAATCACAGCGCAGCTTTCATGTTACCTGAGCAGTAAGAGAAATAACAACCAATCATAGTGCAACTTTTATTCTGCCTCAGCAATATAAAAAATAGCAACCAATCACAGCGCAGCTTTCATGTTACCACTGCGGTATTATATATAGCAACCAATCACAGCGCAGCTTTCATGTTACCTTAGTGGTATAATAAATAACAACGAATCGCAGCACAGCTTTCATGCAACCTCAGTAGTATAAGAAGTAGCCACCAATCACAGCACAACTTTCATGTTACCTCAGCAGTATAAGAAATAGCAACCAATCACAGCGCAGCTTTCATTTTACCTCAGCATTCTCAATATCCAGCAATTGTCTTGCGAAACGTTCGGCGGATGCATTATTTTCTGGTTGAACACTCATCCCATTGCTCGTAATGCCTTTTGCTTTCGTGCTTGAGATGGAAATCAAACGATCTTTGTCTGGGGGGCATAACTGTTGATGATGCTCGTACGCGCGCCACCTATCGTAGGATAGTTGTACTATGCCAGTAATCTTCCCAGGAGTGTACTCAGCAACTTCCCAAAGTCTCATGGCGATTAGATGAACGGTGTAGTAATGCATAAAGGACAGACAGACAGACATACATTCATTTATATATATCAGGAAGTGAGAGAATTAGATTCCGTACGTAAAATTTGGATGCTAATTCTTTGGCGCTTAGAATTGAATAATCGACTTGGGACCCATTAACTTTTCCTATTTATGACATAATCAATGCCCGTGCCAAATTTCAAGTTTCTATGTGAGAAAAATTACATTTCGTACGTAAAATTTGGACGCTAATTCTTTTGCGCATAGAATTGAATAATCGAGTTGGGACCCATTAGCTTTTCCTATTTATGACATATTCAATGCCCGTGCTAAATTTCATGTTTCTATGTGAGAAAATTAGATTTCGTACGTAAAATTTGGACGCTAATTCTTTGGCGCATAGAATTCAATAATCGAGTTGGGACCCATTACCTTTTGCTATTTATGACATAATCAATACTCATGTCAAATTTCAAGTTTCTATGTGAGAAAATTGCATTCCGTACGTAAAATTTGGACGCTAATTCTTTGGCGCATAGAATTGAATAATCGAGTTGGGACCCATTAGCTTTTCCTATTTATGACATAATCAATGCTCGTGCCAAATTTCATGTTTCTATGACATTGGGAAGCAAGAAAATTAGATTCCGTACGTAAAATTTGGATGCTAATTCTTTGGCGCATGGAATTGAATAATCGAGTTGGGACCCATTAGCGTTTTCTATTTATGAAATATTCAATGCCCGTGCCAAATTTCAAGTTTCTATGTGAGAAAATTAGATTCCATACGTAAAATTTGGACGCTAATTCTTTGGCGCATAGAACTGAATAATCGAGTTGGGACCCATTAGCTTTTCCTATTTATGACATAATCAATGCTCGTGCCAAATTTCCCGTTTCTATGACACCGGAAAGTGAGAAAATTACATTCCGCACGTAAAATTTCGACGCCAATTCTTTTGCGCTAGAATTGAATAATCGAGTTGGGACCCATTCGCTTTTCCTTTTTATGACATAATCAATGCTCCTGCCAAATTTCACATTTCTATGACATTGGGAAGTGAGAGATTTAGATTCTGTACGTAAAATTTTGACGCCAATTCTTTTGCGCATAGAATTGAATAATCGAGTTGGGACCCATTAACTTTTCCTATTTATGACATAATCAATGCTCGTGCCAAATTTCCCGTTTCTATGACATTGGGAAGTGAGTGATTTAGATTATGTACGTTAAATTTCGACGCCAATTCTTTTGCGCTAGAATTGAATAATCGAGTTGGGACCCAATTTCTTTTCCTGTTTTGGAGATAATCTATGCTTGCGCCAAATTTCATGTTTCTACGACATTGGGAAGTTGGAGAACTTTTGGCGAGTGAGTCAGTGAGTCAGTGAGGGCTTTCAGCTTTATATATATAGATATGTAATATTGAGTGCAAGAGAGGCGCATCATCACTGTCTAGGAATGCTATTACTCTTAGACAATACTAAGAAAGTGTGTGGGGCACAAAGGAACGCTATTAAAGTGTAGGGGCACTACGAGGGTACCATTGCTATAAGGGGACTCAAAGAGGGATGGGCAGTATTGAGTATGTATGGACAGGGAGCAAGCAGTGGCATGGCTTGATAGACTGCCTGTCAGTATTGCTTTAAGCCTGGTTTAGACACGATTATCGCTCAAAAAATCTGTTGAGCGATTTTTGAGCGATAATCGTTGTGTTCTCTACAGCAATGGTCCCCAACCTTTTTGGCACCAGGGACCGGCTTCAAGCAAGAACATTTTTACAAGGCCCGGCAGGGTTGGGCGGGGCTTTTGTTATATGGGGCGGGGTTATGAAGGAGGTTGGAGTTTAGTGCATACTTATTTAATTATGACATTTAGAATATCCTGGCAGTACACACATAGGGCAGTATAATATTTCCCCCCCCCCTGGCAGCACACACATAGGGCAGCATATAATCTATTTTCCCCCACCCCCCCAGCACACACATAGGGCAGCATATGATTTATCCCCCCCCCCCCAGCACACACATAGGGCAGCATATAATTTATCTCCCCCCCCCCTGCACACACATAGGGCAGCATATAATTTATCTCCCCCCCCCCCTGCACACACATAGGGCAGTATATAATCTATCCCCCCCAGCACACACATAGGGCAGCATATGATTTATCCCCCCCCCCCAGCACACACATAGGGCAGCATATAATTTATCTCCCCCCCCCCCTGCACACACATAGGGCAGCATATAATTTATCTCCCCCCCCAGCACACACATAGGGCAGTATATAATCTATCCCCCCCAGCACACACATAGGGCAGCATATGATTTATCCCCCCCCCCCAGTACACACATAGGGCAGCATATAATTTATCTCCCCCCCCCCCCAGCACACACATAGGGCGGCATATAATTTATCCCCCCCCCCCAGTAATACACAGCCCTCCCCAGTACTAAGCAGCCCCCCCCCCTGAAATAAGCAGCCTCCCCCCCAGTAATCACCAGCCCCCCACAGTAATTAGCAGCCCCCCCAGTAATTAGCAACCCCTCCCCCTGTAATAAGTAGCCCCCACCCCCAGTAATAAGCAGCCCCCCCCCCTCAGTAATTAGCAGCCCCCCCAGTAATAAGCAGCCCCCCCAGTAGTAAGCAGCCCCCCAGTAGTAAGCAGCTCCCTAGTAATAAGCAGCCCCCCCTAGCAATAAGCAGCCCCACTAGCAATAAGCAGCCCCCCCAGTAGTAAGCATCCCCCCCAGTAGTAAGCAGCTCCCCCAGTTGTAAGCAGCCCCCCCCCCAGTAATCAGCAGCCCCCCAGTAGTAAGCACCCCCCCAGAAATAAACAGCCCCCCCTAGTAATAAGCACCCCCCTAACCCATATACTTACCTCCTCCCTGCTGTCAGCGTCGCTCTCTCTTTGCTTGCCCTGACGTCAGTGTGCAGCCCGGCACACTTCCTCCCCGAGTCCTCTCTTGCGGAACTAATGAGCAGAGGACTCAGGGAGGAGGATCCTGGCTGCACAGTGTGCGCCAGGATCAGCGCGATTACTAGCGGGGAGCTGCGGCGCCCCCGCTGGTAATCGCTTCAGTGGTGAGCGGAGTCGGCACGCCGCGGGCCACATAACACAAGGCAGCGGGCCGGATTCGGCCCATGGGCCTTGTGTTTAGAACAAAAGTTCCCGGCGGTGCTGCGGACCAGCGCTAGACACCTAACGGCCTGGCCCCGGTCCATGGACCGGTGGTTGGGAACCCCTGCTTTACAGCACAAGGTGATTGCTCAAACGTTGAGTGATCACCTTGCGCTCCGAGCGGAGGATGCAAAAGACAAGTGGGGCCGCTTGCCTTCTGCATCCAGCTGTTCCTTGCTCAGAGTACCCGGCTGTCATGCAGTCGAGCGCTCTGAGCGGAGGATGCAGAAGACAAGCGGGGTCACTGTGTTTCTGCGTCCAGCAGTTTTTTGCTCGGAGCGCCTGGCTGTTATACAGCCGAGCACTCCAAGCAGGGAATGGAGAACACAGCTGGACAGCTGTGTTCTTCATACCTCGCATGTCTTCAGGGAGCTGGTTACAGCTGAAACAATAGTATCAGCTGTATCCCACTGTGAATTCCTGATAGCTGATCTTTCAGCATGAGCAGAGAAGGAGGACAAGAAGGAAGTAAGTATATCAGAGTCAGTGGGCTCTATTACTATTGAGGCAACTGTGGGGTCACTATTACTGCTGGGGTAAATATATGGGACACTATTACTATTGTGGCCACTCTCCATGTAACAGCGTACCTCAAGGGTATGTTTACCTGTGGCAGAAAGTTTGTGCATTATGCCAAATTTCCACGGCAAATTATACAGCATTTCCGCATCCAAAAAACAGTAAAAATCTGGATTTTCATTGGCTATCCACAGCTGATTTCATACTATGCGGCACTACCCCTCACCTCCTCCAAAGGTTCCCACTGTCAGCGCTCCCCAGCTTCCGGGTTCTCAGCAGCCTGGTCAGGTGTGGCGCCGCTGGTCAGGTGAGACCACTATGGGCTGCTGGGAACCGTAAGCCGGAGAGCGCTGATTTCCATTCAAAATCTGCACCAATTGTATGGATTTTAACTGTTTTTTGGTCGTGGGAATGCTGCGGTTTGCTCCCTGTCTTTTTTGAACTAGCGCTGTACTTTTTATAACGATGGAGATAAAATCATACGTTGTGATAAGCTCCGCCCCTGACCACACTCCTCTGCCCAACTTTGACCCTGGGAAAATCTAGTCAGCTTAGGTTAATGTAAATATACTTGGAGCTGTCCCTCTTTCCATTGCTTGAAAATATGGAGGTAAGTAATCATTATACATGGAGTCTGCGCCAGCAATCCGAGATTATTGACTTCTTTTAAGTAGAACGATGAGAGAGCTCGAGTAAACAGCTCGGTAGGAGACCACCAGACACCAAGAACATTGCAGGAAAGGAGACAAGATTCTAGTCAACATAAGGAGACACATCAGCTGGTTCCTCCACGGCACACCAGCGAAAAAGCTCACAGATAGGATTCTCCTTCCAGTTTCATAGTCGAACAGCAAATATGATTTGTTATTTTCTATTCTCCCTCAGAGCTTCAACCTCCATCAGCAGTTTGTATGTCTCCAGGCCTTCTAGAGGAGAGGTCGCCCTAGATTGTTTTTCATGTTTATGTGCTTGTTTATCTATCTTTGACCTCTTGGGAGGAAACTTACTGATACGAACGCTAGTATTACAGAAGGTGGCCAAACTCACTGATACAAATATGGAGGAGGGTTGGAGAGGTGCAAAATGCTGATAAGATGTACGTGCCCAGGTCCAGGATGGCGCAGCCATGATAGATGGAGGCAGAGGAAAAATTTAGGGGAAATAATGAACTTTACTTAAGTTAGTTTTCTCACTCCATAGGAGGGTCACTGTACTTCAGACGCTTTTAGAAATGTCACTCAAAACACACACTATACTCCAGCTCTGGCTGCAGCAGGTCACCTATACACTACCGATCATTGGCCACTATCAAATTCTGCTTCACTTAACACAGACCTCTTCCCGCCCAGTAGGCGCTGCATTTCAACACTGAGGTTCCAGATGTTCTAAACATGCCAAACTTTCAAAATACTAATGACCACCTGTCCGTCCGTGAGTGAGTTTCATGCTCCACCCCTGATCACATGACGGTGACAACATCATAGGTCCTTCATCCCTCTGCAGATTACGGGCAGACTACATTCCCTGTAAACCCCTGTGGCCTCAGTTGCTATGGAATACCAACAACCACCTAGCTGGACAGCAGCCGTGTGCTTACAGGACCTGTGATGATGTCACCTCATGTGATCAGTCACTTGTGTGGGAGAAGTCCAGGGTCACATGACCAGGGGGTGGTCAGTGTGTGCAGAACTCTGCTGTGCTGCTTGTGATCCCTTTTGTATGGAATGAAGAATGTTTGTAGCAGAGGTGTATGTGATGTACATGTACCAGGGCTGTGTGTGTGATGTGCATGTAACAGAACTGTGTGTGTGACATGCATGTAGCAGAGTGTGTGACATGTATGTACTAGAGCTGTGTGTGTGTGTACCACAGCGCTGTGTGTGTAATGTGCATGTACCAGAGCTGTGTGTGTGTAACATGCGTGTAGTAGAGCTGTGTGTGTGATGTGCTTGTAGCAGAGTGTGTGTGCATGTGATGTGCATGTAGCAGAGCTGTGTGTGACGTGCATGTAGCAGAGCTGTGTGTGACGTGCATGTAGCAGAGCTGTGTGTGACGTGCATGTTCCAGAGCTGTGTGTGTGTGTGATATGCGTGTAGCAGAGCTATGTGTGTAATGTGTATGTAGCAGAGATGTATTTGTGTGATGTGCGTGTAGCAGAGCTGTATGTGTGTGACATGCATGTACTAGAGCTGTGTGGGTGTGACGTGCATGGAGCACAGCTATGTGCCGGATTGTGGCACCAGAAACACTGGTGCTATAATTTCCTAATAATTACTAGTAATTCACCTAAGAGTCTGTTTTGTCACGACCACCTTTTTCTCATCCTTTAACTAGCGCCAGGTGGCTTGCTGCACCATTACAGCATCATATCAGAGCAATCATGAAACCTTTCACGTACAGCTGGTACATCACAAAAATTTATTCAGCTCCCTGTGTACCTGCATCAATTCTTACACACTACTACCCCATGGTCCCAGGCTTGATTATCATTACTTAATTCAGTCCCAGCTCTTCGCTCGTTTCTGAGCTTATAAAATATCACAGTCCAAGCTCTACGTTTGTATCCAATCCCATAAAATCCCTTACTCCCACTCATGTTTGTATACCGTATTTCCTGAGGCTGGCCTCACTTACGTACGTTGGCGGGAGACATATTCTCAACCGTATTTGATACCAGTCCATCCGCTTATCCAGTTGATCAGGGGCTTTTCTTGCAGTGCTTCCCAGCTTGGGGACAGTGCTATTTGCTGCCACATACCTGCTCCTCTACAACTGATTGTCCATCTTGTGTACCAGACCTTGAATATACCTCATAACTACGTTATTACTTCAACCCTTTGTACTGCACCACCATCTTGTGAACCAGACTTCTGCTACTCCTGGATCACGCTACATTGCTGTAAGTGGCTACAGCATGAGACTTCAGTCCTGCGCTAGACTCGTGACAGCCACCACAAACCACTCTCACTGAAGCTAAGCCACACACAGTGCTGCTCCTTCATCTGTTGCCTCTCCTGCTCTCTCCTTGATAGCGCAAATAGAATCTCTTAGATCCCCAAGAAGGCCACTGGTAATCTCGCAAAAGGAGAGCAGGGCTTCACACTTGTGAGTGAATATTCACTTGGTTGAATAAATCTTAGTGCGAATATTGTCTCACTTATGAGAATATTCATTCCCATGAGTGAAGAAATCTTCTCCCATACTTTCGCATGGGCCCCTTCTACAGAACAACTACTCACACACCTACCACATATTAGAGAGAAGTGGCTGTTTAGTACTATACTTGCACATAGATAAGGCATGCGAAGGGTGGCAGGCCAAATGATACATCTACCAACAAGATTTTAAACCAATGCCGTACTAAGAAAATCATTTCTGACATAGTGACAAGTTATCCAACAAGCTGGAGGCATTTTCTCTATATGAAGTCAATTAGTTGTTGGAACTTGTGGCATACAAGTTATGATGGGGCCAATAACTTTTTATGAGGGCAACTGAAGTAATGCATTTGGAACACTACCCTAAAATATTTTGACAAGAGGGTCGGACTGAAATAGTAGGGTACTGGTGGATCGTCTGATGGGACAGGATCTGACATAATAAAGGGCACTCAAAAATTGGGTTTCCATGAGGTTGGTGAACCACTGGTCCGACCCGTTTTAACATTGGAGGCTGATGCCAGTAAATTTTATCGGCAAAATTGAGTCCAGGTAATTTTGCATAATAAGACCAATATATGTGTAAGGGGGAAAATCTGCCGCACTTATCCTTAAAGAAGCATTTGTGACAGGCTGCTCTGGCTGCCTAGAGAAAACCTCACCTTCCATCTGGCTGAGACCTGGACCAGAAGGGGAGCAGAGAGGGGACATTGGGAGCGCCGATTCAAGTCCCCACTCCTGTCAGACCAACGCTAGGGAGCAGTAAAGTACAGAAAGGCAGACAGAGGCACCAGAAGAAGAAATGCTATGCTGGAAGAGGCTCTGCCTCTCCCTTAGGTCAACAGTGATGTGACTAGTCTGTTACTGCTAACGATTAGCCAACAGGCAAGGGTCTACTCTCTGACTGAGCTCTGTCCCCAGGACCTTTCTCAGCACAGTAGGTACCCTGTATATAAAGAATTGTAATTGCACCAGTGGAGCAGCAGAAATTTTTGTGAGGGGGAGTCGAGCAGTCAGGGAGCAAGCGACGTGGCAGCAATGCAGAGAGAAGCCAGGGCGCTGTTTCCATGGTTGGGAACAGTGCAGTAAAGGGCCCTGTTGACCAAGAGCTGAAGAGAACAATAAAGGGACCTGAGAACCAAGGAACAAAGGTGCCAAGTGGGAGAGGCCATGGTGACCTGTGGGACTAAGATTACATCACGTTGCGTGGGAGGAGAGGGATTATCTCTTTTCAGAGGAAAGTCCGTCCCTGAAGAAGATGCTAACCGCACCATGAATCCGGGCAAAGGCACAGCTGTAGGACAAGTAAGACCCATCCAATGATACAGTGTGCGCACCTTAGGGACTGTGGCAGACAAGTATGGACTCAGGGAGTATCTCCTCAGATGGAATGGTTGTAAATGGGAACTAAGAAAATAGCAAAGTTTACCAGCAGCAAGGAAGAATCTTTCAATGAATAAACCCAATAGGGTGAGGAGGAATCACTGCATTGCCACAGTAAGGTCAGGACCCTGTTCTAAATATTATCCAGTAATGGCAAACAAAATACATGGCAGCATACAATGTATATAAAAAGCAATCTTTTATTCCTCCATATTTCAATAAAATGATAAGGACCAACATTTGGTCGAAACGTCGCCATTTTATTGAAAGATTTGGGGGGCGGTGGGGTGGAGCGAGTGGTAGCAGGTGGGAACAGGGGGGGGCTCTCCCCCCCCCGAAACCCCCGCTCACCCCCGTCGCAGTCCAAATCTTTTCACCCGAGTAGGCAGTTACTCGAAAAAAGTGATACTCGTTCGAGTAATTGCCCTAAATGAGCAAGTTCACTCATCTCTATTTATGATGCTTAATGTTCAAATTCATATGAAAAGGGAGATCTAAAAGGCTTAGCTACAAAAGTCTGACCAAACAGAAAAAAGGGGCGGAGTGGGTCTTCCCGATCGCTGATTATATCACCAAGCTGCTATAGGAAGTTGTATTTTGGACCTATTTCAACATGGCTGTGATAAATTATGGGTAGCCATTGAAAGGGGGGAAAACCACTTTGAGATACAAGGAGCCTTTCTGATCCCCCGGAGGGTCAATTGGGACAAGAAGGGGGCATCAACCATGATGATCACTAGAGATGAGCGAACGTACTCGTTACGAGTACTTACGCACCCGAGTACCGCCATTTTCGAGTACTTCAGTACTCGCGCGCAAAGATTCGGGGGGCGGCGTGGCGGCACGGGGGGTAGCAGTGGGGAGTGGGGGGGAGAGGGAGAGAGAGAGGGCTCCCCCCTGTTCCCCGCTGCTACCCCCCGCACTGCCACGCCTCTCCCCGCCCCCCGGCGCCCCCCGAATCTTTGCACGCGAGTACTAAAGTACTCGAAAATGGTGGTACTCGGGTGCGTAAGTACTCGTAACGAGTACGTTCGCTCATCTCTAATGATCACCTTACTCACAGCCTGGAAGGGAGTTTGTGAGATTTCGGTCCCGGGACCCCTTACCCTTCTAGTGGGAAACCCACAGCTCCCGTCTACATTGAGTCTGCATAGCCTGGGGTTCCTGCAGGGAGAGATGTAGTCTAGGGTGGGGGAGTTGATGGGGCGGGAGGCTTGCGGCTCTTGGTGATCCTATGCGGGGAACAGGGGACACTCCCCGGTCTCATGGATGCAATATCTCCAGGTACGAAGTTATCTGGAGAAAATACATCTGGAACAGGGCTGGAACCCCCTTTTATTGGCTGTTTTGTGCCTCAGAGGCACCTAGACATACGGTCTCGCTGCTTTACAACTTATTGTGAGAAGAGCGCCTAGACAGTTACATCCCTAGGTGGATTGAGGCCTAGGAACGGGCTTTGAGCAGGTCCTTTCCCGGAGAGCTCTGGAGTAGAGCCTTTTGGCTAACGCACAAAATGTCCATATCCAGTAAGCTTCAGGAGCTAAATTTTCAGATTATGTTGCAATGGCACATGACTCCGGTGAAGCTGCATAGCTTTTTCCCGTCAACCTTGGATGCCTGCTGGTGGTGCCAGACAGGGGTGGGCTCAATGCTCCACATATGGTGGGAATGTCCCATGGTGACACCCTTGTGGGAAGACATAATACGTCTATATGGAAAGGTGAGCAGAGAGTCCCTGGTCTTGACACCAGAACTGGCGTTGTTGTACTTTTCACCTGGCCCCGCCACATCACTCAAATTGGAATTACTAAAGTTTTTTATCATGGCAATGAGGCAAGTTATTCCTAGTTTTTGGAAGCAGGGCATATAAGTGCCTAGGAGTGCATGGGTGGAGGGGATGGATGAGATCAAACATATAGAGAGAGTGCTTACCGTACGTGGGAAGTGTGGGCAGATATTCGGAACACATCTATAATGACCAGATGGCTACAGGACGGCACCTGTGAGTAAAGCTAATGGATGCCAGACAGAGGCGATCGCCCGGGTGTTCCCCTTCCCCATCCTTTCCCTTACCCCTAACCTTTGATTCCCATGCTGGGGGTTTATGTGAAAATATGTGGTTATATTATTGATTACAAACTGTATGTTTTCCATTATTGGCTTATAAGTCTATTTAGCTACATTTATTTAGTGAGCCCTAAGCTGCCATAGATGTTTCAATTGTAATGTGCATGAAGCTAACGGTTATGTAAAATAAATAAAAGCTTATTGAACACAAAAATGTTTTTTGCTAAAACCACACAACCCCTTTAATACAGTATAGTGCACTCGTAGGTTGCATCCTGACTCGATTTAAAGTCCAGCCTGTAGTGTTTAATAAACTTATGACTAGAAGTCCAGGAAGATGCCCAGGAAGATGCCACCACTTGCATAGAGTGGGCCTTCAATCCTTCTGGGGGAGGGGTGCCCTTGGCCTTGTAAGCCTCTTGAACGGCTCTCCTGAGCCACCGGCGATCGCATCTCTGGAAGCGGCCCTTCCTTTGGCCTGCCCCTGAAATTGAATGAAAAGTTTATCAGTTTTCCTAAAACTTTCCGTCGCTCAGAGGTACACTAGTACAGCTCTTTTAACGTCGAGATTATGGAGCCTCTGCTCCTTTTCGTTTTTAAAATTTTGGCAGAAGGCTGGAATGACTATTGGCTGGCCTCTGTGGAAATCTGAGAAGACTTTAGGTTCGAAGGAAGGGTCTAAAGAGAATACAATCTTGCCGGGGTGAATAGTCATGTGTGGGGGTCTCTGTGAAAGAGCCTGGATTTCACCAGCTGATTTGACTGCCACAAGGAGGGCTACCTAATATGTCAGCAAGGCGATGGATAGGTCACTAATTGGTTCGAACGGAGGATCGCAGAAGGCCTGAAGGACTATGGTCAGATCCCAGGGGGGAGCTGTACACCTTGTAAATGGATGCAATCTAGTCGCCCCTCTAAGAAACCCTCTAATCCACCTATGCTCGGCAAGCGTGAGATCAAAGAATGCTCCCAAATCGCCACTTGGACTTTGAGGGTATTTGGACTCAACTCTTTATTCCGGCCCGCCTGGAGGAAATCTAAAGTTTTACAGATGTCTGGCTGGTCTAACTGATGGATGTCCTGACCTATCCATTCCGAAAATTTTCTCCTGACTTTGGAATAAATCTTTTTCGTTGAGGGCTTAAGGCTCTCACAAATAGTAGCAATCACATTGGATGATAGACCCTTTCCTAAGAATTGTATCCGTTCAAGATCCAGGCTGTAAGCCTGTACTTGTGAACCTCCGGGTAGAGGAGAGGACCCTGCAGCAGGAAGTCCAGGCTTGGCGGAAGATGCAACGGCTTTCCCACTGACAGAGATCTCAGGAGAGGAAACCAAGGTCTTTTGGGCCAATAAGGTGCTACTAAAATTACTAACAGGTCTGACCGTAGCAATTTCCTTAGAACGAGCGGGATCAGCGGTAATGGGGGAAAAGCGTACGCTAAGTCCCAGCCCCAGGGGTGAGACAAGGCGTCCGTGCCTAAGGCTTGTTTCTCTGAGCCTCGGGAAAAGAAAACATGGCACTTAGTGTTTCTGCTTGATGCCAACAGGTCAATTCCGGGTACCCCCCATTTTCTCACGAGAAGGTTGAACACCTCGGGATGGAGTTCCCACTCTCCTGGGTCCACTTTCTTCCTGCTTAGAAAGTCCACGGCTGAATTTTCAGCTCCTTTTATGTGGAGTTCCGCCCAATGAAAGATCCTTCCCGCCAGGTGCTGAAGAAGAGGATTTCTGGTGGTACCCTGGTGGTGAATGAGTGACACTGCCGTCATGTTATCAGAAAAGATCCTCACATGCTTCATCCCTAAAAGCGATTGCAGGCTACGTAGGGCTTTCCATACCGCGTTAAGCTCTCTAAAGCTAGAGGAACTGGATCTCTCATGAGGGTCCCATGTACCCTGTATATGACTGCCTTCAAAGTGGGCCCCCAGCCTTTGGCACTGGCGTCTGTTATTATTATCACAGGTTTCAGGTTCCATTCAGATGCCCGTGAAAGGTTATCTGAGGACAACCACCAGTGGAGTGAGGATCTGGTCCTAGCGGAAATAGGGATTGTCTGGTCTAGTGAGGACTGATATTAATCCCAATTTTGAAGGATAAGTGCCTGGAGATCACGGCTGTGGAATTGGGCCCAGGGAACTACACCAATATGTGAAGTCATTAGCCCCAGGATCCGCATTGACGCTCTTATTGTTACTCTAGATTTTTTATATAAAGTGGAACATTCGTCTAATGAGCTGTTTCCTTAGAGGAGGAAGGGATGAACTTTGGAGATGGAAATCCAAAATGACTCCCAGGAATTTCTTCTGGGTTTCTGGTTCCATGTTGGATTTCGGATCATTAATGAACCAACCCAGGTCCTTAAAAAGCCGAAGCGTGGAATCCAAGTGTGATCTCAGAATAGTTGGGGAATCCACCACTAGCAGGAAGTCATCCAGATAAGGGACAATAATGATCCCGTAATTTGCGTAAAAAGGCTACCATCTCGATCACCAGTTTGGAAAAGATCCGAGGGGCTGAGGAGATTCCAGATGAGAGGCAGATAAACTGGAAGTGACAGATTTCCCCTTCCACTCTCAGAGCAAATCTCAGGAATCTTTGCGAGTTGAGATGAATGGGGATGTGAAAATAAGCCTCCTTTAAGTCAATCGTGCCCATTACATTATCCCTGGCAATCAGGGGTGTTGCAGTTTTAATAGTTTCCATTTTTAATTTTCTATACTGAATAATTTTGTTCAGTTCTTTGAGGTTAATTATTGTGAGGTGGGAGCCGTCTGCTTTGGGAAACAGAAAAAGGGGGGAATAAAAGCCTTTCCCCCATTCGCTTTTGGGGACTGGGATAACCGCGCCAAGATCTACCAGGCTTTGTACGCCTTTCAGTATAGCCTGTTCCCGGGTTGGAGACTTTGTCGAGGTTAAAGTAAATCTATCAGGGGGGCAAGATTCTAGTTCAATTTTGTATCCCTCCGCTACCAGGCGTAAAGCCCATTCACTAGTGGTTATGTTTCGCCAGCTAGCAGAAAAATGAGCTAATCTTCCACCTACCACGCACGAAAATGCGGGTTAAGGGACAACAGTAAGAGTCTTACCCCTTCCTCCCTTCGGATAAGACCACCTTCCGATCTTTCCTTTCCCAGCGTAGGTTGTAAACAAGGAACGTGGAGTGAAAGGTCTTTTAGGTGGTCTGATGGCTGGCAATCCCTGGTTTTTGTCCGCTACCTTCTCTAGCAGGCGATCCAGGTCTGGTCCAAAAATGCGTGAACCCCAAAAGGGTAAGGCGCAAACTTGTTCTTGGAGGTTATGTCTCCAGACCACTCCTTTACCCAAACTGCTCTTCTCGCAGTATTGGATAGGGCTGCCAGGCAGGCTCCAAAGCGGACCGTCTCCATAGAGGCATCCGCCAAAAATCCCGTTGCCATCTGGAGCGAGGGATGCCGACTGCAATCTCTTCTTTGGAAGCTTTCTGGTCGATCAAGGGTGCAAGCTGATCCAGCCAGACCGCCATGGAGCGAGCCACCGAAGTGGCCGCAATGTTAGATTTTATGATGAGGCAGGACGGGGACCAAGCCTTGGGCATGGTCGTATCCACTTTGTTATTCATAGAGTCTTTTAAATGGGACGTATCCTCTAATGGAAGTCCAGACTTCTTAGACACCATGGAGATAGCTGTACCAACTTTAGGCGTCTCCTCAAAGATGGCCACCTCTTCGCCCCGAAAATAAAAGGCGCTCCTTAAACTCCTTGGAGATTAGCAGAGCCTGATCCACACAACACCACTCATTCAGGATCAGTTATTTTAGTGTGGCGTTTACGGGAAATGTAGATTTCCATTGTGGAAGCAAGCCCACAAATATGTCGTTCTGTGCTGTGCGGGGTTGCTGAACTTCTTCCTCCATTTGCATGGTTCTGCGTACTGCTTTTAGTAGCTGATCCATGTCACTGGTGGAAAAAAGGTATTTTTGCTCCCCCTGCGACACTTCCTCCAGATCCTCTAACTGAAATTCATCCGCCATTTCAGAGTCGGACTCTGTCAGAGCAGACCTTCTTTTAACCCCGGAGGGTCCTGCTTGGAGGTCTGAAAGGGAGGACTGCACTTCTCCCCAGACGACCGATCGAATCTCAGACATTAGGGAAGTTTTTTCTTCCTGCAGGATTTTCGATCAGGAAGTGCATAAAGTTTTGGTATAGGAGTCGTCCAGTTTTGCTAAGCATACTGGACACTTTCTAGTTCTCCTCCTGAAATAACAAGGGAGAACTCTATTAGTAAGGAAGTGTATGTAGTGCAGGTGTCTGTAGGTTGTCCCACAAGACCACTTACAGTTGGAAGATTCTCTGGGTCCTCTCTGGCCGACATCCTGCGCTTGTGAGATGGAGTCCTGTCCTTAGAATCAATCTCCAGCGTTTGGAAAAGCACCAGTATCTTGCCCTGGTGCAGAGAGCTTTAAAATTTTGAGTTTGGCAAGCCAAGGCCATGCCCCCCGAGCGCTCCGTCCTAGGCCACGCCCCCGTGCGGAGCGTCTGACGTCACCACACCATCGGGAAACCCAGATGAGGCAGTCCGTCCTTGGGCTCCGTCCCATGCAGTCCCTGGGTAACACCCAGATGAGGTCCTTCCCACTGGGGTAACCGGGGTTGCCAGAAGTAGATGCCGCCACTGTGCCTGGTAAGTCCTCCGGCATGTGACAGCATCGCTGGAGCTCTGCCCTGCTGTCCTGCGAGGAACAGGAAAAGCACTGGTGTTGGTGGAGGGGAGGTGCCTTGTATGCTCTGCCTTTTCCTGTCCCTTCAATCCAGTAGGGGAGCAACCTCCAAGTGTATGCTGTCATGATGTTGGAGGGAAATTGGTATTGCTGCATCTGTAAAGATCTGATTTATTAAAATATCACTTGAGTAATTCTGCATGGTGAAAAAAAATGCATTGTTATAATTGCATTTTTTTGATCACCCTGTCTCCTAGAAAAAAAATTGAATACAAAATAGGAAAAAAACGAGTGCTTACACAACTACATTGACGGAAAAATAAAAAGTTATGATTTTTTTGAAAGTGGGAATACAGGAACTGCAGAATGTGATCTGACGCAGGCGCATCTCTGACCCTTTGTCATGAAAAGGTTAAGGCATATTGGAAACAAAATTAGGGTGGAATTCCACCTTAAAGGGGTTGTACCGCAAATCAAAGTAAAGTTAAACACTTCTGTATGGCCATATACATGCACTTTGTAATATACATCGTGCATTAAATATTGGCCATACAGAAGTTATATACTAACCTACAGGGGTGTCCCCGTCTCCCTGGCGCCGACCAAATCCTTCTTCTCCTGGCTCAAATAGACGCGCTTGCGTAGTCTGCCTCTTTTGTCCCGTGGACGCTGGTAGCTGACTCCTCCCTCGGCCGGCCTCTCAACTAAATGAGCACACTCCACCACCCTCCTGCACGTCGTGCCAACCAGCCAATGGGGTGGCTGGAATCGGCATTACATGCAGTAGAGGTGCCCGCCCCCCGTGATGACGTCGGTCACTTCATCATGTGACCAACGTCTCGGGAGCGCGCACGTAGCGCTGCAGCAAGCCTGCGGTGCACCTTGGGAAAGGACGGGCGCCATCTTTGAAAGAGAAATTTTATAAGTTTATAAAACGGCATACCGGTGAGTAGAAATGCTTTTTAAAAACTCTTTACACGGCTATTGTATGCCGTTTGCTTCACATGGGGGACTAGGCTGATAGAAAATTTTCAGTTTTGGCGCGGGACAACCCCTTTAATTATTACTAGTTGGAGAAACTACCAACTTTCTCTCTAGAGGAGCTTCATTAACCTTGGGTAGGACCTGCTGAAGTCACAGCCTGGTCACATCACACATGAACCTTGGGACTCAATATTAGAAAGTGAAAAGTTCCCCTTTGGATGGGTGTTTACGAGACAGAATGAAATTCCTTGTCAGCTCTCAGTAAGATCATAATAAACAGGACAACGTGACCGGAGAAGATGATCTCTCTCTTGTGGATCCTAACGGGAATTTGCCTTCAATGTGAGTATTTATTTTATAAGACTTTGCTTCAACTTTGTCTTTGACACAAAGTGTATTTGTTATCAGTTGAGTATGGCATTTAATAATAATAATCTTCATTTGTATAGCGCCAACATATTCCGCAGTGCTTACATAGACAAGGGGAATACGGAGAGACAAAAGTACAGACATTACAGAACCACGGTTACATAGTAATCAGTTGATAGAAGCAATAGGGGTGAGGGTCCTGCTCCAACGAGCTTACATACTACAAGTAATGGGGTGATACAGAAGGTAAAGGGCAGGAGATGTGCACAGTATGGCGGGGTGGAGAGTGAGGGGTGATATACACATAGACAATGGTCAGACATTTAGCCGTGTGACGGCAGAATCATTATGACTGCAGGAGCGGTTTATGACGGCTAGCAGGGATTGCAGTCAGTAGGTCAGGGAGCATGTTATCAAGTGGCGTACAGAGAAGTTTGTTTAGGGAATGCGGTATGCCTCCCTGAAGAGGTGCGTTTTCAGAGCACGCCTGAAGTTCTGCGAGTCCTGGATTGCCCACCTAGCCTTTGGTAGTGCGTTCCAGAGAACCGGTGCTGCTCTGGAGAAGTCTTGGAGGTGGGAGTGAGAAGTGTGAATTAGAGGGGTGCGCAGTCTAGTTTTGTTAGCAGAGCTGCGAGCCCCGGCTGGGTGATGGATTGAGATGAGGGAGGCAATATAAGGGGGCGCTGTGCTTTGTGGATGAAGGTAGCAAGGTAAAATTGAATTCTGTATTTAATGGGCAGCCAGTGCAGTGACCGGCACAGGGCATTTGATACTTTTATATTGGGTATCTGGTTACCAATGTTGTGTCGGTAGAGTATGTTCACAGAGGACACCAAGAGGGAACATGTGGTCCACGCAGGTGGTCCTTCACTCAAATTCATAGGCAGGACCGCAGTGCTGCAAAATCAAGAGCAGAGCTCCTAGGGAGGCACTCTGGTGGTCGTAGTCCCACATCCAAAAATATAGCCACATTTGCTTCAACTTTGTTACTATTTCCATACCTGCAATACAAAATATCAAGTACATGACTGCTCCTACTGCAAAGAATCCTTTTCAAAGCTGACTTATAATTGTAGACTATAGACTGATCAATGAGGTAATTATTTTTCTATAACTTTAAACATCACATAAATGCACTGAGTGGCCATTTATTAGAGCTTCCGACCTATTATTAGAGACCTCCGCCCTACATTCCAGCCACCGGACCTTTATCCGAGACCCCAGCCTCTTATTAGAGCTCTTGGGCCTTGCACATTAGCGTGTTCCTATATGGAGATGATCACCATAACTCCAGAGTGCAGTATAAAATCACGCAACACGTTTTCCGATATTCCTGCAGAATGATCTACTCACCTAATGCAATCTGCTCCATGATGAATGGCTGTGGTTTGGAAGTCCAAAGGAGGTTTAACGTCCTACTAGATGGGGGTCTAATAAAGTAGTCATTCAGTGTATGATCATTAACACTTTATATGGAGCATTGTGGATTAAGTTTTACTCTTCGCTGCTAGAGGACTGCGACTGACAGCCAGTCTCCCGTTGCAACAGTGGGGATCGGTAATTAACATCATTCCCTTCTGTTAACCCCTTACATACCCCAATTAATGTTGATTGTGGCGTGTAGAATGTTCACAGAGGGAGGTCGTTCCCTCTGATGTCATCAACCTCTCACAATGTAATCACGGAAGGCCTATAGGTTACCATGGCAGCCAGATGCAAAGCAATGGCGTCTGGGTCTGCACTGGCTTATGATCGATAAAAATAGCAATAATACATTGCAATACTGAGGCACTACAGTGTATTATCATAGCCATCATAACATCACAGGTTCAAGTCCCCTACAGGGACAAAAAAGTGTAAGAAAAAAAATAGTAGTAGTGAAAAAGAAAAAAAACTCCTTTGCACACTTTCCCTTTTTTGTTTATAAAAAAACATCACCACATCTGTACTGCCTGTACAATAAATAGAGCACAATATTTATCGTACACACCAAAAATGTAACAAAAAACCCTTACAAGTGGAGCCAAAATTTTTTGTTCATTTCACCTTTTAAAAATGCAATAAAAGTGATCAAAAAGTTGTATATACCCCAAAATGGAGCCAATAAAAACGACAGCTCGTCACACAAAAACGAGCCCTCACAGAGCTCTGTCCATGGAAAAATAAAAGAGTTAGGGTTTTTGAAAAGTGAAGATAAAAATCCCCAAAAATATTCGCTACCTTGGGACCAAAATAGGTTGTGTCACTAAGGGGTTAACCTGTTGCATTGATTTATCAGATGCATTATGTGAAGGATCCTGCGAAGAGAGGAATCATGTTGTTGCTGCGGAGGGCGGAGATGTCATTCTTCAGCTAAATCCTGTTGGAGCCCTGGGAGATATCACTTGGTTCGTCTCTGGGAATCATTTTGCCACCTCGGAATCTGGAAGAAATATAAAAATTCGAGATAATCGATACAAAGGGAAAGTGTACAGCATGGAGGATGGGTCATTACTCCTGAAGAACGTGGTCAGGAAAGACCAAGGAACCTACATAGCAAGTACCCTGAGAAGAACATCAGGAAAAGAAGAGCTCTGTGCGCTGATCTATGACCTCAGAGTATACGGTAAGAGAGAAATGCATTTATTGGTCAGCATAAGGACTGTATACAATAGGTAGATACAAACCCAATGCCCAAAAAGTTGGGACGCTATATAAGATGTAAGTAAATGTTAAAACCAAAAGAATACAATGATTTGGAGATCTCATCTAACCATATTCACAGTAGAACAGAAAACATATCAAAGGGGGAAAGGGAGACATTTTTTTAAATTAATTCTTAAAAAATTACCTCAATTAGAAATTGATGGCAGCAACACATCTCACAAAAGTTGAGGGGCATGTCTACCATTGAGTAGCATTCACTCTTTGGACAAGTGGACTGCGGTTGGCCAGTTCAGCCCCCGGACTCTTCTTCCGTGCAGCCATGCTGTATTGATGGATGTAGTATATGATTTATCATTGTCTTACTGGAATATACAAGACCTTCCCTGAGAGAGACATTGTCTGGATGGAGTATATGTTATTCTACCACCTCTATATACTGCTAGGCATTGATAGTGCCTTTCAGGATGTGTGCCCAGGCCATATTATAGGCACTAATGCCACCTATACCATCAGAGATGCAGGACTGTTGGATGACCGCTCTCCTCTTAAGGTCCACAGGACCCACATTCTGTGGTTTCCAAATATTTCATTCATCTGACCACAGAACAGTTTCCCATTTTGCGTCAGTCCATTTTAAATTAGCTGTGGCATAGAGAAGATGCCAACGTTTCTGTATTGTGATTAAACAAAAAACAAGGGGGGTGGGTACCGTGTTAGCGAGTAGAGCAAAATGTGATTGTTCTCAGTAAGAAAAATCAAGTAATCTTGTAGATATGAGACCTTTTTATTTTTGTTAGCCATTAAAAGGTATCATATCTACAAGAGTACTTGATTTCTCTTACTGAGAGCAATCACGGACTGTATGACTATATGGCTTCTTCTCTGATGACACAGCTGTAACTTTCTATTTGTGGATTGTGCAAAGAACTGTGATCAGATAATGATTTCTGGAAGTATTCCTGAGCCCATGCCGTGATTACATTACAGAATCATGCCTGTTTATAATGCACTGACGCCTGAGGTCCCGTAGATCTCGAGCGTGCAATATTGATCATTGGTCCTGTTCCTTGTGCACATGAGTTTTTCTCCAGATTCTGTAACTCTTCTGATGATATTCTGTACTGTAGATGGGGGGATATTCAAAGGCTTCACAATTTTATGTTGAGGAACATTTTCTGAAATCGTTCCACAATGTTTGCACAGATTGGTGAACCTCTGACTGTCTTTCCTTCTGAGAGATTCTGCCTCCCTAATACGCTCTTCTTATACACAATCAGGTGACTTGATCCTCCAGCTGTTTTTCATTAGCACTGCTTACTTTTCCAGCCCTTTGTTACCCCTGTCCCAGTTTTTGTGAGATGTGTTGCTGCCATCAAATTGTAAATGGGTTATTTAAAATGAAATAGAGCAATATCTGCCTTTCCCCTCTGATGTGTTCTATTGTGTATAAAGTATAGCAATATGAGATTTCCAAATCATTGCATACTAAAAAAAAAAACTTACATCAATTTGGTATTGATGGAATTGTACTGACTTGCACAATTAATTGAGCATATTATTTATACCGCACTGGGAAAAAAAAAGCAAAACATTAAACATATAAACGTGGTATTCTTGTGTCAACCCCGAGAATAATGTTACCACATTGTTTATTCTGCAGGCTGAACAAAAATAGTACAATTTAATTTCATTTTTTTCCAATACTCTCCCTCAGGGCTTATTCAGACGGGTGTTTATCGTTCGGGTTTCCATGCCCCGCCAATATACGCTGCCCCTGTCTGCAAGGGTAGGAGGCGGGACGGACCGAAATAAGCTTTCAAGATGAGTAATAAGTTATACAACACATTATATGTTCCCCAAAATTATATCATTAAAAAATACAACTTATTCTGCAAAAAAACCCAATCATGCGGTTATATCAATGGACAATTAAAAGGTTATGGTTCTCGGAATGCGATGATGGAAAAAAATGAGAAATTGGTTGGTCATTAGGGCCTAAAATATGCCAGTTATTAAAGGGTTAACTGCTGTTGATAACCAATACCAAAATAGTATCAGAGACAAAACTTGCTTTTTGTATATTATGTCACTAGAGGGTGCTGCAGTACCATTTCTGGAAACTCCTCACTATGTTTATGTCTATAGCATCTGGCATCTCTCCGCTATTATGTTTCATGCCACTACAACTTCCTTCACTGCTGCCAGCTGACACTGAGCTGTAGGGCTTAGGAAAACGGCGGGGCGATATATGTTCGTGGGAAAGAAGCCTTATTTACAGGAGCGTATATCAGCCGGTGTTTTCACGGCCGGCTGATAAACGCTCCCATCTAAGTAGGTTCCCCTTCCCACCCCTCACCGACTCTCTGCCTCTCTCCTCCCCTCTGAGCGGTTTGCGATAGGAGTGGGCAGGACAGGGGCAGAGCTAAGCTCCCGCTCTTCCCCTTGCCTATAGCCAGCAATAGGAATGGGCGGGACAGAGCAGAGCTTAGCTCCACCCCTGCCCCACCCCCTCCCGTTACAAACGCTAGAGTGGAGGAGAGAGACAGAGAGTCAGTGAAGTGGAGGGAGGGGAGGAACTGCTTAGATGGAAGTGTATATCGGCCGGCCAATATATACGCTCATGTAAATAAGCCTGTAATCTGTATTTTTGTATACACTAAATTGACAATTTATTAAAGACCCCCATCTAGTAGCGCATTGGACTTTCTTTGGCCTTCAGAACCGCAGCAATTCATCAAAGCGTCCATCCACAAGTATGAGAGGACCTGGATGTGCCAAGAAAACCATCCCCACACTATTACTTCACCTCTACCAGCCTTGACTAACTGCCCACTAACCCACTACTGCCCATTGCCCATTAATCCCTTCCCGCCACAGGAGATAATTTCACATGCCATCTGGAAAACATTTCCTGCGAATGGACATAAACTTACATCTTATGGATGGTGCAGACTCAGAAGATAAGCCTGCGCCATGCGCAGTATGAGCCAGCTCTGACAGCCGGCCTCCCGCTACATCAGTGGGGACTGGTGAGAACACCGATCCCCACTGTTAATCCCTCACATACACCAATTAAAGTTGGTCGCACCATTTAATTGGTTCACAGAGGTAGGGCACTCCCTCTGTGACATCATCAGTCTACTGCAACGTAATGGCGGAGGTCATTCAGGACTGCCATGCACTGTGATTGCTATAGCAATACTACCTTGCAGTAAAGAAGTACTGCAGTGTATTATTAGCGTTTTCATAGGTTCGCAGGTCAAAGTCCCCTCCAGGGACATAAAACATGTAGAAAATAAAAATAAAGATAGTAAAAAAAAACATCAAAAAAATTATCACAAAAAACCCTGTTTAGTTTAACAAAAAGTAAAATTAAAAACCCATGTGTTTGGTATTGTTGCATCACATAGAGGTAGGCCTGTGTCACATGAACGTATTTGTGCAGCGTTTTGTCAATGCAAAATGTGCGCAAGCAACATGCAGGGAGTAGAACTCATTGATTTTGTCCGCACAAAAAATATACAACATGCTCTACTTTCCTGCACATTTGGAAATAGCATATATAGAACTAATTAAGTTAATTGAGAGCGGGCTTGTGTGCTTTTTTTGTACGTGTGAGGGTGGATTCAGACGACCGCATATCGGCTCGGTTTTCACGCCGAGCCGATATACGGTGTCCTTATCTGCAAGGGGGGGGGATGGAAGAGCCAGGAGCAGGAACTGAGCTCCCGCGTCCTCTCTGCCTCCTCTCCACCCCCTCTCCGCCCCTCTGCACTATTTGCAATGAAAGGAGGCGGGGCTAAATTCCGAGATTAGCTCCGCCCCCGTCCCGCCTCTGCCCATTGCAAATAGTGCAGAGGGGCGGAGAGGAGGCAGTGAGGGGGCACTGCTCCTGGCTCTTCCAGGCTCCCCCTCCCTGCACAGAGAGATGATGTATATCGGCTGGGCGTGAAAACCCAGCCGATATACGTTCGTCTGAATCCAGCCTGAATCGGCACGATTTTTATGCGCAAAAAGGACAGTAAAACACACATTTGCAGGCGCCAATACACAACGCCGCTTGCACAAGTACGCAGCGCAAACACACTGGTAAAAATGTGCTTACGTCCCTGGGACACCCGACCTAATTGAACACACTTTTTATCCTGCACAACACATGCTGCAAAAAACCTTTAAAAAAAACGGAGCCAAAATGCTTTTTTTGTTCCCTTTGCCTCTCAAAAAATGCAGTAACAGTAATTAAAAAAAAAGCATAAACCCCAAAATGTTCCCAATAAAAATCACAGCTCGTCACGGTACTTTGAATGCAAAACAGGAAAGCAAATAATTTCCAATTTAAAAAAAAGGGTTTTAATTGTGAAAAACCTAAAAATATATATATATATTTTTTTTTTTTTGGTATTGTCGTAATTCCACCGACAAGAAAAAAATTATGTCTATGAGGGCTATTTCAGACGACCGTATATCGGCTCGGTTTTCATGCCGAGCCGATGTAAGGGGTCCTTGTCTGCAGGGGGAGGAGGATGGAAGAGCCAGGAGCAGGAACTGAGCTCCCGCCCGCTCCGCACTATTTGCAATAGGAAGGGTCGAGACAGGGGCGGAGCTAAGTAACGGCGCTTAGCCCCGCCTCGCCCCTCCCATTGCAAATAGTGTCAAGGGGTGGGGAAGGGTCGGGAGCTCAGTTCCTGCTCCTGGCTCTTACCGATATATAGTCGTCTAAATAAGCCCTTATGCTGCAGGATTAAGGGCTCTTTCACATGGGCGCTGCGATTTGTGGTCGACCGCGTCACAGCTGCAGCACGGCCGAAAATCTCATTAACGAGAGGCAGCCGTGACCAAATCATGGCTGCATCTCCCGTTTATGTGCCCGTTCAGACAGCCCGGGTGTGGCGAGTATACAGTATATAATTTACAGATGGACAGCCCCTTTAACGAGGACTCGTTGTGGTATTAAAAAGGCCACCACAGCCAACTTTATTAACACAGTTTAGTTACAAATAAAGCTATTCTTACTTTTCCTTCTTTTATTCGTTTCTCTTTTTGAAATGTTAAAAAACGGATGTCTAATTGAGGCAAACGGATACGATATTCTGATGGATTCATTAAACAGATGCATCAAAAAATGGATAGCTCGCCGCTGTTTACATCAGTTTTTCTAACAGATTTTTTTCCCAATTTTTTTAACCCCTTAACACTATATGACATACGTTTACCTCCTGGGCACATGGTACTTGCCGCAACCAGATGTAAACTTACATCCTGTGCATGGCCCGGGCTCAGAAGCTAAGCCAGTGCCATGGGCAGGGAGAGTCTGACTGTGAGAACACCGATCCCCGCTGTTAACACCTGTTGATCACGGCATGTAAATGATTCACAGAGGGAGTGCGTTCCCTGTGTGACGTCATCGGCCTGCTGCAATCTGATTACAGAGGGCTGATGAGTTGTTAAAGCAACCAGATGCCATTTCCAGGTGACTGGGTCTGCCATGGCATATGATTTCTAGCAATTGTGATACTGCATTGCAGCACAGTACAGCAATGCACTATCATGGTGATTATAGGATTGTGGGTTCAAGTTCCCTACAGGGATATAAAAAAATATGTAACAAAAATAGCAATAGTAAATAGAGATGAGCGAGCATACTCGTCCGAGCTTGATGCTCGTTCGAGTATTAGGTTGCTCGAGATGCTCGTTACTCGAGATGAGCACCACGCAGTACTTGTCTCGATTAAACGAGCACTGACCATTGAATTCAATGGAGCCGGCAATACAGCCGGTTCCATTGAAAGCAATGCGCTGCGGGCGATCGCGGGATGAATTGTCGGGAAGGGGTTAAATATATAAGCCCTTCCCTGCAATTCATCCTGAAATGTGTAAAAATAAAAAATATATATATACTCACCTTTCCGCTGCAGCCAGAGTTCAGCTGCGGCTGCCGGAGTTCAGCTGCGGCCGCCCGCAGTTCTCCTGAACTGCTTCTCTATACTATTCAGCAGCCGGGGCTTTAAAATCCCCGCCTGCTGAATGAGCTGCCTCTAATTGGTCACAGCCTGACCAATCAGAGGCAGATCTCACTCACACACCCATTCATGAATTCATGAATGGGTGAGTGACTGCTGCCGAGACCGGGGGAATATATATTTTTTTTATTTTTACACATTTCTGGATGAATTGCAGGGAAGGGCTTATATATTTAACCCCTTCCCGACAATTCATCCCGCGATCGCCCACAGCGCATTGCTTTCAATGGAGCCGGCTGTATTGCCGGCTCCATTGAATTCAATGGGCTAACATCGTTCTTCTCTGCCACCGCTGTTACAGCGGTGGCAGAGGAGAACGATCTTTATGCTCACAGTGGGGGGGGGGGGGGAGCCCTCTTGCCGCTATTGTGGCTTAATAGTGGGACCTGGGAACTTGAGATGCAGCCCAACATGTAGCCCCTCGCCTGCCCTATCCGTTTCTGTGTCGTTCCCATCACTTTTGTGAATTTCCCAGATTTTCACAAATGAAAACCTTAGCGAGCATCGGCGATATACAAAAATGCTCGAGTCGCCCATTGACTTTAATGGGGTTCGTTACTCGAAACGAACCCTCGAGCATCGTGGGAAGTTCGACTCGAGTAACGAGCACCCGAGCATTTTGGTGCTCGCTCATCTCTAATAGTAAAAAAAAAAAAAAGTGTAAAAAATGTTTTGCCCACTTTCCCCTGTTTTTTCACTGTATATCTGTATAGATTATCAGATTTGGATCCTAAACAGAATTTCTTTTAATATTTCCCCACAGAAATGCTATCGGATGACAACATTGAGATTGAGTACGAGGTTTCCAGTAACGAGACGTGTAACATGACAGTCAGCTGCTCGGTGAAGGGATCAGACGTCACCATTACCTGGGAGAGTTATAAACACAATGACATAAATGTAACCAGTAATATTATACATATACAGGACCCTGATCCAAAGGTCGTCTACACCTGTACGGCAAGGAACCCCATCTCTAACGCCTCCAAATCCGTCACCCCCTGGGGACAGTGCAAGAAAGGTAAAGCCACACTTTATGGTTCCATACTGGGTATCATCACTATAAATATACTGTTGATAAAAGCATTGAGACATAGAAGAGGATGAAATTCGATTTCTCATTTTTGAATACAGTATTGGTCCACCGTTGACATCATTGACTGCAGTAACCCTACTGGGCTGCTTTACCCAAAATTCCCATATATATGTGGAGCCAATTTGCCTACATTCCTCGAGGAGAGTTTCTGATAGTGATGCGGGGAATGATGGGCGAGTTGGGTGTGACTTTGAGCAGAATAAAGAAGTTTGTAGACGTTCTGCTCCCCCACACTTGTGCTGTATGACATGGTGCTCGGTCATGTTGGTGGAGACACGGAGCTGTATCAAAGCATTAACACAGGGTAGGGGATGCCACATTGTCCAGAATGTCTCTGTACCCATTGGCATTGAGGGTGGGCTTCACTATAACCCACGGCCCTAGTTCTTCCCAACAGAAACACCCCCACACCATAAGAGAACCTCCTCAAAACTTCACCGCTGTCCAGCCAACCACCACACCCAAGTACAGCCATCTGATCATAAGATGGTGTACTGTGATTTATCTGTCCACAACACTGGCTTCAACTCACTTACAGTCCGTCGCTCCAAGCCGCATCGCAGGCACCACTGCGCCTTCACTGCTGTGATGTTGTGGGCACCTGCTTGTCCATGGTAACCTTTCACGTGCTATTCACTACAGCCAGTTCTAGTGCTAATGGATGTCCCAAGGGCCTGTGAAGCCCCCTGAGCGAGGGCAGATGATGTGTGTGATGTCTTCACAGCTCTACAAGGTTTCATTGTCCACATTATGTCAATTTACGAGGTCGCCCTGAACGTGGCTGCATTCCACACACCAGATTGCCTTCATCTCCCAATAACATGGCCGACAGTGAACTCTGCAATGTCCCATACTGATTGGACCCCACCAGACCCCATTGTCAGATCAACACCTGGTAACATCCCCATACCAGACCCCATTGTCAGCTCTACACCTAGTAACATCCCACTGCCAGACCCCGTTGTCAGCTCTACATCTGGTGACATCCACGCACTAATTCCTGTTGTCAGCTCTACATCTGGTGACATCCACGCACTAATTCCTGTTGTCAGCTCTACATCTGGTGACATCCACACACCAAATGCCGTTGTCAGCTCTACACATGGTAACATCCCCCCAACAGACCCCATTGTCCGCTTTACACCTGGTGACATCCACACATCAAATTCCGTTGTCAGATCTACACCTGGTGACATCCACGCACTAAATCCCGTTGTCAGCTCTACACCTGGTGACATCCACGCACCAAATCCCGTTGTCAGCTCTACACCTGGTGACATCCACGCACCAGACCCCATTGTCCGCTCTACACCTGGTGAAATCCCCCTACCAGACCCCATTGTCAGCTCTACACCTGGTGACGTGCCACTGCAGACCCCATTGTCAGCTGTACACCTGGTAACATCCCCCCACCAGACCCCATTGTCAGCTCTACACCTGGTGATGTGCCACAGCAGACCCCATTGTCAGCTGTACACCTGGTGACATCCCCCCACCAGACCCTATTATCAGCTCTACATCTGGTGACATCCCCCTACCAGACCCCATTGTCAGCTCTACACCTAGTGACATCCCACCGCCAGACCCTGTTGTCAGCTCTACACCTGGTGAAATCCATGCACCAAATCCCATTGTCAGCTCTACACCTGGTGACATCCACGCACCAAATCCCGTTGTCAGCTCTACACCTGTTGACATCTCACCACCAGACCCCGTTGTCAGCTCTACATCTGGTGACATTCCCCCACCAGACCCCATTGTCCACTCTACACCTGGTGACATGCCACAGCAGACCCCTTTGTCAGCTGTACACCTGGTAACATCCCCCCACCAGACCCCATTGTCATTTCTACACTTAGTGACATCCCCCTACCAGACCCTGTTGTCAGCTCTACACCTGGTGAAATCCACGCACCAAATCCCGTTGTCAGCTCTACACCTGTTGACATCTCACCACCAGACCCCGTTGTCAGCTCTACATCTGGTGACATCCCATCACCACACCCCTTTGTCAGCTCTACATCTGGTGACATCCCACCACCGGACCCCGTTGTCAGCTCTACACCTGGTGACATCACCCTACCCGACCCCGTTGTCAACTCTACACCTGAAGGCATCTGATGGTTTCTGTACTGGGATCTCCTGTGTGATTCTCTCCTTCATACCTCTCCTTCATAGTCACACAGGCGACAAAGTCACGTGATTTTTTCGCAATGTATGACATCGCTACAAATCGCAAGTATGTGAAGCCCATGGTTTCCTATGGGCTCCTTCACATTTGTGATATTTTGTAGCATGCTACATTGCAAGACAAAACCCTTGCAGGTTTTGCGATATGCCTGCAACTTGTGAGGTTTTGTAGCCCATGTTTCCCTATAGAGCCTTCCTTTCTGTTGCATCGCATTGCACGAAAACATGGTCTTCGTGCGGTGTGATGCAACTTTGACATTAGGAAATCCTACTGTCAAACCCCTAAACTAAGCCCTAGCTGCAGGGAAAAAAAAAATAACACATACATCACCTAAGAAGCGCTGTCCAGCTCCGGCCCGTCTTCTCCCCGATCCCTGGCAGTTGTCTTCAGCATCTCTTCTGGGCGAGGATTGGAAAATCCCCGCCTCTTTTTTTTAACTTTTTTTTCAGCAGCTGGGGCTTATTTTCAGGATAGGGCTTATATTTCAAGAACCCCCCCCCCAAAGAGCCTCGCAAGTGGTGCTACAAAATCACGCGACTTTGTAGCACCACTTGTGAGTTTGAAGCACCACAAAATCGAGGTTTCCCTGCGAGAAACCGCAGCAATATCACACGGACCACTGATGAGATATCGCTGCCATTTTCTCATGTCCATATCAAGGCAATACTTTTATCAACATAGTGTATTCATAGAAATGTCTTAGTCCTAGGGTATTTAGTGAGTCGGGGTCCAGGGTTTCCAACAGTCTTGGAATTTTTCCTGGACAGTTTGTAAAAATAAATGCCTTTTTCTCAGGTGTCTGAAAAAAAAAATCAATGTGCAGGATTGGTGGAGGCCAGTATTTTTGTCAACTTAGTGTACAGCATTATACAATTATTATACGCTTATAATACACCATGTTGAATCGCAGTGAACATTGTGCAACGACTGTTACTTATAAGGATTATGCAAATAAGGGAGATGGAATAAATCCTCCACAGTGCCACCCATTGAAAGTCAGACTTTTTATACAAGCCTTGTTACAATGACTGGGAATTAAAAGCAAAGCCAGACCCCATGTACATACAGCTGTTTCCGGGTTTTTGCCCTTCATCAGTGTACAGTAGGAGTCTGGCTTTTTGCTAGTGAGAGGCCTGGGACAGGGGTCAGAAACGCTACCTTTTCTCCTTAGGGAGAGCAACTATATACTATAAACTAAGTGAGCAGACTCAAATGGCCACGCACGCTCCTCTGGGTAATATGCAAATAAGGGAGATGGAATAAATCCTCCACAGTGCCACCTATTGAAAGGCAGCATTCCTTCAAGTCCTTCAATTTATAAGGATTATAACACATCCTGTGCACTAGGTGGCAGTGATGAACCAATGACTCCACTTTGCTCACCCACTGAATGTAGGTTGGTCAGATGGAAGGCAGTATAATTGCATGATTTACCTGTCTTGAATTTGCAGTCATAAAGACTCAAACAAAGTTCTACATAGGGATCGCATACACAAAACGGCAACAGACAATTTTAATTGACCATTAACCTTTTAATGACTAGAACATTTCAGGCTCTAATGACAAACTTTTTTTTTTTTTTTTTGCATTCTCCGAAAACAAACTTGTTAATTTTTCTGTCAACATAGCCATATGAGGTGATATTTTTTGCGGGACACGTTGTATTACTAATGACATCATTTTGGATAAATATAATATATTGTATAACATGTATAAAGTTTTTGATACAGATTGAGATAAAAAAGAAATTCTGCCATCATTCTTCGGATTTCTTTTAACGACGTTCAGCCTACATAATAAATATGGTGATAACAAATTTGTAATTTTTTACTTTTTTACATGTTTTTACATCATGACCTGGTGATCACATCGTAGGACTCCGATGGGTGAAGGAGGGAGCCTCCTCCCTCTGTCAGCCTTTTACATGCTGTGGTCGCATTGATCACCGCATGCAAAGGGTTAAATGGCTGGGATCAGTGGCTTCTCTAGTCCCCACCAGTAGAGCTGGAGCCCGGCTGTCATCAGACAGCTGACTAGCTGCTCCTACCAGCATAAGAGACTTATGTCAGTATTCTGATGCAGAGCCATAAAAAGAAGCATCTTTCAGAATAAAGCCAATTAGTGAGTGCTGTAATAACGTTTAAGGGCGACCACTGAGGGGTTAAAAGTAATTGGTTTTGAAGATATACATAATGTCAGATTCTTAGGATATTGATGAACTGAGGGCCGAAAGCTGTAGTAGAGTACAAAGTAGCTACAGATGGGGGTCGAATAACAGGGACATCTATTTTGAGTTGAATGCGGAGCTCTGTGGATGACCTCAACTTCTGGATTTTAGGTAGAGCCCAACTCTTGATTGCAGAGTCTGAACCTTGCCATCCATCCTCTCGTTAAAGGGGTTGTTCCATGACATCATGTTATCCCTTATCACAGGAGGAGATAATTAGCTGATCGGTGGGGTATGACCTCTGGAACCCCAAGTGATCTTGACAACAGAGATCCCAAAGGTCGACAAATTAATGGAGTAGTGGTTGCACATTTAAACGGCTACTCCATTTTTTTCATTGGACCTCCATAGATAGCTGAAAGCTTGAACTCGACCACCACTCCATTCATTCAAGGGCCTTCCAGACCTCCATTCTTAGGGTTCGTGCGAGTTCCAACAGTTGGATCTTCACTAGAGATGAGCGAACGTACTCGTCCGAGCTTGATATTCGTGCGAATATTAGGGTGTTCGGGATGCTCGTTACTCGTAACGAGCACCACGCGGTGTTCCGGTTACTTTCAGTTTCCTCTCTGAGACGTTAGCGTGCTTTTCTGGCCAATTGAAAGACAGGGAAGGCATTACAACTTCCCCCTGTGACGTTCAAGCCCTATACCACCCCCCTGCTGTGAGTGGCTGGCAAGATCAGGTGTCACCCGAGTATAAAAATCGGCCCCTCCCGCGGCTCGCCTCAGATGCCTTGTGAGTTAGCTGAGGGAAAGTGGTATCGTGCTGGAGCTGCTGTAGGGAGAG
This sequence comes from Eleutherodactylus coqui, assembly GCF_035609145.1. Classification (NCBI taxonomy): domain Eukaryota; kingdom Metazoa; phylum Chordata; class Amphibia; order Anura; family Eleutherodactylidae; genus Eleutherodactylus; species Eleutherodactylus coqui. The sequence continues at coordinate 227,197,223 of NC_089842.1, forward strand.
CGTTAGGAGTTAGTGTAGGCTTCAAGAACCCCAACGGTCCTTCTCAGGGCCACATCTACTAGTGTGCAGTACTGTGTTAGCACTGTATTTTATTTATTTTTTTTTCAAAATTGGATCTGCAGAGCATTGCGCCCTGCAATAGGGACAGAAGTGGTGGTTAGGCAGGGAGAGTGTTAGCAGTGAGTGTAGGCTTCAAGAACCCCAACGGTCCTTTCTAGGGCCACATCTATCCGTGTGCAGTACTGTCCAGGCTGCTGTTAGCAGTGTTGCATTTTTTATTTTTTTTCTCAAAACCGGCTGTGCAGACCATTGCACCCGGCATTAATACTACAGGGATAGAATTGTGTAGGCAGGGCCAGAAGACATACATTATTCATTGAATAGACGCAGTGTGGCTTTTCCTTTGAAAAACAAGGGAAAAAATTCTATTTCACCTGCCTCTGACAGTCCTCAGGGCTCTGGGTACGTGTGTGCTGCGTGCTGAACGTTAAAAAAAATCAGACGCAGCCAGCTACGTTTTACTGCAGGCTTGCGCCAATTTTTTTCCTGCATGGGAAATCCCTGATCTGCTGTAGCGAATAACTTTGCATCACTGCAGTTCTGTGACACATTTGCAGGGCCACAACACAGTTATTAAACTTAGTAGTATTCATTGAATACACGCAGTGTGGCTTGTCCTTTGAAAAACAAGGGAAAAAATTCTATTTTGGCTGCAGGCTTGCGCCAATTTCTTTCCTGGCTTGGAAATCACTGGTAATACAGCATGCTGAGGGGTAGGGGTAGGCCTAGAGGACGTGGACGCGGCCGAGGACGCGTAGGCCCAAGTGAGGGTGTGGGCACAGGCCGAGCTCCTGATCCAGGTGTGTCGCAGCCGACTGCTGCGCGATTAGGAGAGAGGCACGTTTCTGGCGTCCCCACATTCATCGCCCAATTAATGGGTCCACGCGGGAGACCTTTATTAGAAAATGAGCAGTGTGAGCAGGTCCTGTCGTGGATGGCAGAAAGTGCTTCGAGCAAGCTATCATCCACCCAGAGTTCTGCGCCGTCCAGTGCTGCAAATCCGAATCCTCTGGCTGCTGCTCCTCCTTCCTCCCAGCCTCCTCACTCCACTACAATGACACATGCTCAGGAGCGGGAAGACTCCCAGGAACTGTTCTCGGGCCCCTGCTCAGATTGGGCAGCAGTGGTTCCTCTCCCACCAGAGGAGTTTATCGTCACTGATGCACAACCATTGGAATGTTCCCGGGGTCCGGGGGATGAGGCTGGGGACTTCCGGCAACTGTCTCAAGACCTTTCAGTGGGTGAGGAGGACGATGACGATGAGACACAGTTGTCTTGCAGTGAGGTAGTAGTAAGGGCAGTAAGTCCGAGGGAGGAGCGCACAGAGGATTCGGAGGAAGAGCAGCAGGACGATGAGGTGACTGACCCCACCTGGTGTGCAACGCCTACTCAGGACAGGTCTTCAGAGGGGCAGGCAAGGGCAGCAGCAGGGCAGGTTGCAAGAGGCAGTGCGGTGGCCAGGGGTGGAGGCAGGGCCAGACCGAATAATCCACCAACTGTTTCCCAAAGCGCACCCTCGCGCCATGCCACCCTGCAGAGGCCGAGGTGCTCTAAGGTCTGGCAGTTTTTCACAGAGACGCCTGACGACCGACGAACAGTGGTGTGCAACCTTTGTCGCGCCAAGATCAGCCGGGGAGCCACCACCAACAGCCTCACCACCACCAGCATGCGCAGACATATGATGGCCAAGCACCCCACAAGGTGGGACGAAGGCCGTTCACCGCCTCCGGTTTGCACCGCTGCCTCTCCCCCTGTGCCCCAACCTGCCACTGAGATCCAACCCCCCTCTCAGGACACAGGCACTACTGTCTCCTGGCCTGCACCCACACCCTTACCTCCGCTGTCCTCGGCCCCATCCACACAACGCACAGTCCAGCCGTCGCTAGTGCAAGTGTTGGAGCGCAAGCGCAAGTACGCCGCCACGCACCCGCACGCTCAATCGTTAACCGTCCACATAGCCAAATTTATCAGCCTTGAGATGCTGCCGTATAGGGTTGTGGAAACGGAGGCTTTCAAAGCTATGATGGCGGCGGCGGCCCCGCGCTACTCAGTTCCCAGTCGCCACTACTTTTCCCGATGTGCCGTCCCAGTCCTGCACGACCACGTCTCCCGCAACATTGTACGCGCCCTCACCAATGTGGTTAGTGGCAAGGTCCACCTAATTACGGACACGTGGACAAGCACAGGCGGGCAGGGCCACTACACCTCCCTGACGGCACATTGGGTGAATTTAGTGGAGGCTGGGACAGAGTCAGAGCCTGGGACCGCTCACGTCCTACCCACCCCCAGAATTGCGGGCCCCAGCTCGGTGGTGGTATGTTCGGCGGTGTATGCTTCCTCCACTAAAGCACCCTCCTCCTCCTCCTCCTCCTCCTCCTCAACCTCTGTCTCGCAATCTAGATGTGTCAGCAGCAGCAGGACGTCGCCAGCAGTCGGTGTCGCGCGGCGTGGCAGCACAGCGGTGGGCAAGCGTCAGCAGGCCGTGCTGAAACTACTCAGCTTAGGAGATAGGAGGCACACGGCCCACGAACTGCTGCAGGGTCTGACAGAGCAGACCAACCGTTGGCTTGCGCCGCTGAGCCTCCAACCGGGCATGGTCGTGTGTGACAACGGCCGTAACCTGGTGGCGGCTCTGCAGCTCGGCAGCCTCACGCACGTGCCATGCCTGGCCCACGTCTTTAATTTGGTGGTTCAGCGCTTTCTGAAAAGCTACCCACGCTTGTCAGACCTGCTCGTAAAGGTGCGCCGGCTCTGCGCACATTTCCGCAAGTCCCACACGGACGCTGCCACCCTGCGCACCCTGCAACATCGGTTTAATCTGCCAGTGCACCGACTGCTGTGCGACGTGCCCACACGGTGGAACTCTACGCTCCACATGTTGGCTAGGCTCTATGAGCAGTGTAGAGCTATAGTGGAATACCAACTCCAACATGGGCAGCGCAGTGGGAGTCAGCCTCCTCAATTCTTTTCAGAAGAGTGGGCCTGGTTGGCAGACATCTGCCAGGTCCTTCAAAACTTTGAGCAGTCTACCCAGGTGGTGAGCGGCGATGCTGCAATCATTAGCGTCACCATTCCTCTGCTATGCATCTTGAGAAGTTCCCTGCAAACCATAAAGGCAGCCGCTTTGCGCTCGGAAACAGAGCCGGGGGAAGACAGTATGTCGCTGGATAGTCAGAGCACCCTCCTGTCTATATCTCAGCGCATATATCTCAGGAGGAGGAGGAGGAGGGGGAGGAGGATGAGGAGGAGGGGGAAGAGACAGCTTGGCCCACTGCTGACGGTACCCATGCTGCTTGCCTGTCATCATTTCAGCGTGTATGGCCTGAGGAGGAGGAGGAGGATCCTGAAAGTGATCTTCCTAGTGCGGACAGCCATGTGTTGCGTACAGGTACCCTGGCACACATGGCTGACTTCATGTTAGGATGCCTTTCTCGTGACCCTCGCGTTACACACATTCTGGCCACTACGGATTACTGGGTGTACACACTGCTCGACCCACGCTATAAGGAGAACCTTCCCACTCTCATTCCCGAAGAGGAAAGGGGTTCGAGAGTGTTGCTATACCACAGGACCCTGGCGGACAAGCTGATGGTAAAATTCCCATCCGACAGCACTAGTGGCAGAAGGCGCAGTTCCGAGGGCCAGGTAGCAGGGTAGGTGCGGAGATCGAGCAGCATGTACAGCCCAGGCAGTGCAACAGTCTTTAAGGGCCTGGACAGCTTTATGGCTCCCCAGCAAGACTGTGACACCGCTCCCCAGTCAAGGCTGAGTCGGCGGGAGCACTGTAAAAGGATGGTGAGGGAGTACGTAGCCGATCGCACGACCGTCCTCCGTGACGCCTCTGCCACCTACAACTACTGGGTGTCGAAGCTGGACACGTGGCCTGAACTAGCGCTGTATGCCCTGGAGGTGCTTGCTTGTCCTGCGGCTAGCGTCTTGTCGGAGAGGGTGTTTAGTGCGGCTGGGGGAATCATCACAGATAAGCGTACCCGCCTGTCAACCGACAGTGCCGACAGGCTAACACTCATCAAGATGAACAAAGCCTGGATTTCCCCAGACTTCTCTTCTCCACCAGCGTACAGCAGCAATACCTAAGCAATACGTAGGCTGCACCCGCGGATGGAAGCATAGTTCTCTCTCACCATCCAAAACAGGGACATTTCTGCTTCATCAATCTGTGTATAATATTCCTCCTCCTCCTCCTGCTCCTCCTCCTGAAACCTCACGTAATCACGCTGAACGGGCAATTTTTCTTAGGGTCACAAGGCTCACTCATATAATTTTTCTAAAATTTTTTTATACGTTTCAATGCTTTTTAAAAGCGTTGGAACTTTAACTTGAACCAATTTTTCGTTAAACTGGGCTGCCTCCAGGCCTAGTTACCACTTAAGCCACATTAACCAAAGCGATTAATGGGTTTCACCTGCCATCTTGGTTGGGCATGGCCAATTTTTACTGAGGTACATTAGTACTGTTGGTACACCAATTTTTTTGGGCCCTCACCTACAGTGTAATCATAGCAATTTCTATGTTCTTCGCCTGCACTCATGGTACAGAAAGGTGTGTGGGGTTGGCCTACACTTTAGCTACATAAATGTAACTTGGGCCTTGGCTATACTGCAGCTACTGAAATGGAACTAAGACTGCGCTCCCACTATACTGCTGCTTCGGAATTGTTCCTGGGGCCTGTGTAGGCTGCTACTATTACTTAAATGGAACTTAGACTATGCTCCTCCTATACTGCTGCTTCGGAATTGTTACTGGGGCCTGTCTTGAGTGCTACTATTACTGAAATGGAACTAATACTGTGCTCCCCCTATAATGCTGCTAGTGATATGTTAGTGGGGCCTGTCCTAATGCTACGGCTGAAATGTTACGAATTCTGGGCTCTGCCTATACCGCTGCTAATGGTATGTCTCTGGGGTGTGGAAACAGAGGCTTCCCAAAGACATGATGGCGGCGAGGCCATTTCCCACCAACGCGGTTACTGTTAAGGTGCATATAACCACGGACACGTGGAGAGGACACGTAGTGCCTCAAAAACATCCCCCTCCTCCTCCAACAATGAAAACATTCTTGGCAAATGCCTTTGCATTGGTTCGTCTGTTGGCAGTCCAAGAATTTCACCTTTACCGACACAACAAGAGAGCCCCCCCACCATCCCCCCGCCACGGCCCACTTAATCCTGGCCACATTCCGAAAACCAACAAAATACAACCGTGCTACTAGGTCCGCAGTCACCACCACATTACCACCAACGCGGTTACTGTTAAGGTGCATATAACCACGGACACGTGGAGAGGACACGTAGTGCCTCAAAAACATCCCCCTCCTCCTCCAACAATGAAAACATTCTTGGCAAATGCCTTTGCATTGGTTCGTCTGGTGGCAGTCCAAGAATTTCACCTTTACCGACACAACAAGAGAGCCCCACCACCATCCCCCCGCCACGGCCCACTTAATCCTGGCCACATTCCGAAAACCAAAAAAATACAACCGTGCTACTAGGTCCGCAGTCACCAACACATTACCACCAACGCAGTTACTGTTAAGGTACATATTACCAGTCTGACTGGGGCATGCAGACACCTAGACAGAATGAATAGTGTGTGGCACATAGGTTCCCCATTGCTATGCCCACGTGTGCAGCTCCTGATGGCGGTGGCACAGGATTGGATTTCCCATTGCTTCTGTACAGCATTGTGGGCTATCGCCCCACCACTTTTAAAGAGGGTCGCTGCCTAGCCGTGCCAACCCTCTGCAGTGTGTGCCTGCAGTTCCTCCTCATGGCAGACGCACTTATAAATAGACATGAGGGTGGTGTGGCATGAGGGCAGCTGAAGGCTGCGCAGGGACAGTTTGGTGTGCGCTGTGGACACTGTGTCGTGCAGGGGGGAGGGGGGTTGGGCAGCATGTAACCCAGGAGAAGTGGCAGCGGAGTGTCATGCAGGCAGTGATTGTGCTTTGTTGTAGCTAGTGTGGTGCTTAGCTAAGGTATGCCATGCTAATGAGGGCTTTTCAGAAGTAAAAGTTGTTGGGAGGGGGGGGGCCCACTCTTGCCAGTATTGTGGCTTAATAGTGGGACCTGTGAACTTGAGATGCAGCCCAACATGTAGCCCCTCGCCTGCCCTATCCGTTTCTGTGTCGTTCCCATCACTTTCTTGAATTGCCTAGATTTTCACACATGAAAACCTTTGCGAGCATCGGCGAAATACAAAAATGCTCGGGTCGCCCATTGACTTCAATGGGGTTCGTTACTCGAAGCGAACCCTCGAGCATCGCGATAAATTCGTCCAGAGTAACGAGCACCCGAGCATTTTGGTGCTCGCTCATCTCTAATCTTCACCAATCAGCTAGTTATGGAGATAGGAAATAATTAATTTCTAAAGAGATGGAGCAGACACCAAATAACCACATCTCAAGAAGCCCATAAGTCAAAAATGGCTGGCCTGTGGGAGAATAGGGGATAATGAGCTTATTGGTGGGGGTGGGCTTACCATTGGGAATCTGCCAATGTTAAGAATGGAGGTCCTGAAGTTCCCCAAATGAGTAGAGTTGTGGTCAAGCATGCACACCACCAATCCATTTATCTCAGTGAGACTGCTGGAGCTAACTGAGCACTTAAACTCGCCACTACATTTATTCAAGGACCTTCAGTATTCCAATTTTCACACTTGTGGAGAGATCTATTAGTTGAACCCCCTCCAATCAGCTAGTTATTCACTATCCAGTAGATAGTGGATGATTTTATTTAATGGGACAACCCCTTTAACATATTAATTTCAAAGGAGATGAAGAAGACACCATATAACCACATTGGGAAATCTAGGTCAAAAATAGCCATCCTGTGTGAGGATAGTGAATGACCACTGGGAACCCACCAATCTTGAGAATGCTAGTCCAAAAGGTCTCCAAATAAGTGGAGCTGGGGTCAAGCATACACCGCCAATCCAATCATGTTAGTGAGACTGCTGGAGACAACTAAGGGCTTGGGATCAACTACCACTACTTTCATTCAAGAACCTTCAAGACTCCTATTTTAATTATTGGTGGGTGTCCCAGTAGTTGGACGCCTACCAATTAGCTAGTTATTTGGATAAGGGATAACTTTATTTTGTGGGACAACTCCTTTAATGCTTTATTTTCTAACAAGATGGAGCAGACACCATATAACCACATCTCAAGAAACCCATAGGTGAAGAGTTAATTGACCACTGAAAATTTGGCCATTTTTCTATCTCATACCAAACCTCTGTGAACATCTAGTTATAACTAGAAGGCGCCCACTTGAAAATAATTTGGCATCTATGTCCATCTTGAGTACTGAGGCCACTATAGGGGGGGGGGGGGGTCATATTTCTACTGCAGCCACTATGGGGGTCACTAATACTACAGGGGCTACTAATGGGGGGCATTATTGCTACTGAGACCACTAACAGGGGCACTATTATTACTGGGGCCACTAACAGGCTCACTGTCACTACTGGGGCCGTTAAAGAGGTTACTATTATTACTGAGGCTATTAAGGGGGTTACTATCACAATTGGGGCTACTAAGGGGGCTTATCACACTTCACCTCAGGCAGCATAAAGGCTTAAGGCTTCCTTGTGAGTAACACAAATATTTGGATTTATATGTTATTGCTATTTTTCATTTTAGGGAGACGACAGAAACAGGAAGACTACACGGTCCTGAACCTAATAAGGCTGAAGCTGGCTGGTTGCATATTGATTATCACATGCTTCATTTTTGGCCATCACATGAAAACGGAGGTGGTGGCATCCTCGGAAGAGAACGGATGAGGGTTCTGCAAGTGTTTGGTCTGGATGTACAGAAGTAATGAGTTCCACAGGTTACCTTCTGGGCAACTGAATGTGGACTCCTTCCTGGATAGAGCTGATATATACACATATGTCTATCTTAGATTTTTGACATTTTCTTTGGATCAGTCTCCTTTAATATGCACATAGACATTAAATATACCAGCAAGGCTTGGACTATTGGGTTGTATCCCTGCAGTTTTGCCTGTAAAAATTGAGAAAAGTCATAAAAATTATGTAAAATTATAATAAATGACCATTAATTGAGGCAGGACAAAAAGTTACAAAAACAATCTCCATAATCATCAGAAAATTCAACAAGGTTTAGAAGATCTAGTCGGGATTGTTTGATTGTGCCGTTGTACACTAAATGACCACTTTATTAGAACACCCCATCTAGTAGCATGTTGGACCTCTTTTGGCCTTCAGAATCACAGCAGTTCATGGTGACATCCATCTACAGGTATGAGAGGACCCAAGATGTGCCATGAAAACCTTCCTCACATGATTAGTCAACCGCCACCAGCCTGGCAGGAAGTATTGATCAATTTATGCTACTTGTGCCAAATTATGCTCCTCCCATCATCACGGTGCAGCAGAAATCTGGATCCATCTGTATTGGCCCAGTATACTATCCCATCCTGGTCCGTTCCATAAATGTCATACATGTTTGTCTTATGTGGATGCACTGTGCAAAGCCTGTCTTGTCATATCCAGTGTGTGTGTGTTGCACAGCCGTGGCGCTTGAGAGGTTAAGGCCGCCTGCAGACGGCTGGGTCGGATGCCACTGCAAGAATTCTCACAGCGGGACCCGACCCACGCTCCTGCCAGGACCAGTGCGGCTCTTACCTGCTCCCACGGCTGCGGCTCTGTGATGTGCCGACTGCCGGCCAGCCGGTGCACGGCAGAGCGGAGCCGGCCTGGCACTACTGACATTTCTGTGTGGGCCTCTGCGAGACATGCACAGAAATAGAACATGCTGTGATCTGTTTTCCGTGTGTGTTTTCACGCGGACAAATCGCGGCCATCTGCATAGGATTGCGTTTTGCAATGCAATCCTATGCAGGCGGGCACAGGCGGAAATTCTGTGGGAAATCCCGCTGCAGAATTTCCGCCCATGTGCAGGGAGCCTTATACTGTACTAAAATCATTGCCTGCATGTAAATGTATCAGTCTGTCATGTCATGTGGTATGTGTGAAGGTATAAATAAGTGTTTGAGAGCGGGAAAGGAGTCCATCTTCAGAGAGTTCCAACTGCCTACCACCTAAGGGCTTCCACCCACTAGTGTTTTTTTTAACGCTGCGATATCACTGCGTTTTTTTCAATGGGACTTTTCTAATGTTAAAATCGCATCGAACAAAAATTGCAAGTTTGTGCATTTGCGATTTCTGTGCGATGCGATTTTTAACATTAGAAAGTCCATAGAAAAAAACCCAGCGATATTGCAGCGTTAGTGGGTGAAAGCCCTAACACAGAGCCACATGGATGCAACTTCAGTTTCCTTGTGGTGAAGATGGAAGAGGAGGAGAGATATCCCGTAGCGACTGCAATCTGGATGCAAATGGAGTGAGCCCAAAACGTAAGAGAGAGAGAGAGAGCATTCCTAAGTAATTTTGTATAAAGACCCAGTGCAGAGGTACTAATTTAACTTCACAAGTTCTTTCCATGCGGCCGTCCAAAGACAGGATCACCGTATAGAAGTACACTACTAAGTCACTTCCATGCGCCTGCAGTGGTGGTGCTAATCCTTTGAGTAAATAATTGCTGTCTATGGAGTGACCCCTACCCCCTCCACTGGAGTGCTCCCAGCCCAGGAGCGGCACCTGACAGATAACGCAGACTGTAGGATTAGTTTCATCCTGTGTATCCTCCCTGACCTCTGAGTTCTGTTTTACCTGCACTGTGAAGAATTGTTGTGAAGAATTGTTTTACGAAAGTTTATTACAAGTAAAGTTTATACCGGGCCCTAACCGTTCCAGGGGACCCGAGGTACTATACACCTTGGTCTGTGTTTCTTCTCCTCTGTGTAGCATACCGGTGTGTGCGAACGGTGGCGTCACCCGTGATAACTACTACCCCCATCTTCCTGTTTATTGGCATTCCCTATCCTATTGCCTGCAATCCTGCTCTGGCCTTGGCTATGTGCCATTGTTCTGGGAAGAGAGTCTGGTAAGTCCCACTGTGACAAGCCAACACCTAACACTCCCTGCTCCCCACGTTTGTCAAGTGTCCAGGGTGTCCTTATGGGACTTTGCACATCTGACGAGGCAATGTTTTTCCGCTGCTCAGTGATACAACTTTTGCGCTCTGTAGTCCACTGGAGTCTCATCTTTCTTTTTCTCTAAGGACTTATTCAGACGACCGTATATCGGCCGCATATTCACGCTGGCCGATATACGGCGTCCCTCTTTGCAAAGGGAGGAGGCTGGAAGAGTCGGGAGCAGTGCACTGAGCTCCCACCCCCTCTCCGCCTCCTCTCTGTCCCTCAGCAGTATTTGCAATGGGAGGGGGCGGGACGGGGGCTGAACCAACTCCTGAGACTTAGCTCCGCCCCACCTCCTCCTATTGCAAATAGTGCAGAGGGGCAGAGAGGGGGCGGGAGCTCAGTGCACTGCTCCAAGCTCTTCCAGCCTCCTCCCCCTGCAGAGAAGGACGCCGTATATCGGCCGGCGTGAATACCCGGCCGATATATGGTGGTCTGAATAAGCCCTAAGACCGTATTCACAAGGCAAATATTCTCACATAAGTTTTGGGCCTTGTGAGACACGCAAAACTTGCCCAGAAATGCAGCCAATTATTTTCAATCGGTATATTAACGTGTGATTTTTTTAGATAGAAAAATCGTAGCATACTCTAGCTTTTTCCTAATTATTTTCTATGGGATCAATTTTAAAAAATTGCAACACACTGGATTTTAACCTGAGTGGGATGCGAGTTTTTAGTTTTCCTATAGAAACAACTTGTGATTTTCATGCATGTGAAAATCGCATATGCAAAGATGCAATACATCTTTTTCATAAAATGCATCGCAATCGCAGGTTTTAATTGTGCAATATCGGTCCAATACGGCTGTGTACACATGGGAAAGTTTTCTGTGTGATTTTTTTTTTTTTTTGCGGGGGGGCTGAAAAAATACATTGCTGCCACCATTGCAAGTGCAAACCGTTTTTAACGCATATAATTGTAGTGGCCCAGAGTTAGGGTACCTCTAGGTTGTTGTTTGTCTACGCCAGGTTGATTGTCGTTGTGCCTTGGTATGTGTAGTTGTCAGGACCGGCGGCTCTCAGGGTCTCTGTGCCCACACCGCTGATCCTATCACCCAGGCTGCGGGGGTGCGGCGCAGGGGAGCCCCGGTTCTTGGGACCTGCCCTGGCCGCCATAATCCTGGATGCCGACTCTGGGCATACGCTCCCGTGCGCAAGGAGTGGGCGCCTAGGTAGCCGGGTTGCTGGGGACGCGGTGGGTGCCGTCACGAGCTGCGTCCCCATTGCCATGACACCCGGACACGCTTGCTCTGTCTCTGCCTGTCTTTAGCAGGCGCCGGGGGCTGTTTCTCCCAGCGTCCTGTGATTAGGTCCAGCTGCTTTCACACTCCCTGTCCCAATCAGCTGCTGGGGCTGGAGTTCTGACAGCATTTAACCTGCTCAGTTTGCTTTAGCAATTGCCAGTTATGTTTGGTCTCCACCTGCGGTTCCTGTATTTGATTCCCTGTTTTGACCTGCTTGCTGCAGACATGACTTTGCCTTCTCCTGACCCCTTGTACCTCGTTCTCTCTTGTTGCCGACCCGGATTTCCTGACTTGCCTTTGTGTTTGTATCTATCCGTATTTGTCTGTAAGTCTGACTCCTGCCCCGCATCCCTAGTGAGCCTATGGACTGTCGCCCAGGGCAGTGATGGGCAACCTTTTGAGCTCAGTGAGCCAAAATTCGCCAAAAAAACTAACATAACTCAGGTGGTGTGTCACTTCGAGAAAAAAACATAAATTTGCAATATTTATAGTTTAAATAACAAAAACACAGTGCCCTCCACAGCGGGCCCCCAGTAGCGACAGCGCCCCCCACAGCGTCCCCCCAGCAGCGACAGTGCCCCTCACAGTGGCACCCAGCAGCAACAGCGGCCCCCCCAGCAGCGACAGCAGCCGCCCCAGCAGCGACAGTGCCCCCCACAGCGGCCGCCCCAGCAGCGACAGTGCCCCCCACAGAGGCAGCCCCAGCAGCGACAGTGCCCCCCACAGCGCCCCCCCCCCCCCAGCAGCGACAGTGCCCCCCACAGCAGCCCCCCCAGCAGACAGTGCCCCCCAAGACCCACGTACTCACCCCATCTACGTCCTGGAAGCTCTGCTCCTTCGCTGCCCTCCGCGCCGCTAGCAGCGATGATCTCCGGCGCACACTGACGTCAGTGTGCTGCCGGATGCTTCCTCCCCCGGACGCTGTCGCAGAACCAAGTGGTAAGCCGGGATCAGCGCTGCTACTGGTAGTAGCGCTGGTTAGTGAATACCAGCAGGGGAGCCGCGGCCCCTGCTAGTATTCACTAACGGAGTGAACGGCCGACAGTGGCCACGTGTCAGTGACTATGGCTACGCGTGTCAGTGCTTACACGCGTGTCATATGTTCACCATCACGGCCCTAGGGCCTAGCCTAGGGGGGCAAGTAGGTAGGGACAGGAGTTGCAGGTAGTTTCAGGGACTTCCAGTTACTCGGACCACAGCACCCTGACAGTAGTTGTGTTAGTCCATGACTTGTGTTTGTGTCACCATTCTTGGTGGTGTCGGCGTGTTTGTGTCCCTAACCTGCTCTGTGTGGTGTGATTGGTCTTTAGAGAGGTTGGGGGCGGAGTTAGTAGTGTGTAGAGAGAGTTGAGATGTAGTCGGTGAAGGAGGACGTGTAAGCAGGATGTTGAGGCTTTGATGCTCCTGCCGGGGCCGAGCGTCAGAGGGATGTAATTCCCTGGGACTAGAGTTCAGAGGTCCGATCCTGTTGAAGGAGTTGGCAGTTATGGTCACACACTCCCCTGCTTAACTACATGATCGAGGGACGGGACTGACTCCGCTAATGCAGGTCGGAGGACAATTCTGGCGTGAGCAACTACTCCGCAAAATGCCGTTAGTGAAGCGAGTTATGGAATGTAGCAAGTGATGAAAGAATGGTATGTGGTTCCCCTCCGTGTCAGGAGTGTTCTCCCAAGAGTTCTTTTACCAGATAACTGAGACTGATGACGTTTGTACTTCGGGGGAAGAGTAACTTCTAATTGCAATTGTGATGGAGGTTGTGCAGAAGAAAATGTGACTAGCATGTTGATTTTAAGACTGCAGTATTTGTAGTGGTCCAGGGTTCGTGTTTCTCTGTTCCTGGTGTGATTGTTCCTAGCAAGAAAAAACATGTAATCTTGTAGATATGATACTTTTTAATGGCTAACAAAAATACATGATGTAATAGCGAGCATGCGAACCTCTCGGGTTCTTCTTCAGGCTAAAAATGGAATAGATCTGAAGAGGCATGAATATTTATACACACTTATAACATACATACTTATGACAAGGCACAGACATGGATGTGATTGGTTCGCACTTGAAAGGAATTCTGCAACAGAAAACAAATGTTTTTTGTCTAGGCACTAATAACAGAGTGAGTTTTTTGGTCCCTGAATTACTGTTGGGGGGGTTGTCAGGCCAGGAATGCTAGGAGAGGTACACAAACATTTTTAACTAGACACTGATAAGGGATTATAACTTTATGGTCCCTGAATTACTGTTAATGGGGGTTTTCACCAGGCCAGCAGTCTTATCTGTGCAATAAATGTCTTCACACCTGATCATGTGCAGTAAATGTCCTGTTGGGGGTTTTTATGTCGGAGAAACAGGGCAAAGACTGAAAGCCAGGATGAGATCTCATCGCCACACGATTGAACACAGAAAAAGAGAATTGCCTGTGGCCGAGCACTTCTCTAACCATGGACATGACATAGGACATATGAGAGTTTTGATATTGAAGGGTGGTTTCAAGTCACAAAACCATAGAAGAATTTGGGAATATAAATTGATAACAACTTTTGATACGCTGAATACTGGGTTAAATGGTTCCCCAGGATTTATGTGTGAATGGGAAGTGTGAGACATTTATTGCATAGATAAGACTGCTGGCCTGGTGAAAACCCCCATCAACAGTAATTCAGGGACCATAAACTTATAATCCCTTATCAGTGTCTAGTTAAAAATGTTTGTGTACCTCTCGTAGCATTCCTGGCCTGACCCCCCCCCCCCCCCCAACAGTAATTCAGGGACCATAAAACGTTAATTCCCTAGACAAAAAAAGTTTGTTTTCCATTGCAGAATTCCTTTTAAGTGTGAACCAATCACATCCATATCTGTGCCTTGTCATAAGTATGTATGTTATAAGTGTGTATAAATATTCATGCCTCTTCTGATCTAGTCCATTTTTAGCCTGAAGAAGAACCCTGCGTTGGTTCGCTGGCT